>NW_026592710.1:7935761-7969617 GCF_907164565.1 Psammomys obesus | reverse complement strand
CACACACACACACACACACACACACACACACACACACACACACACACGAGAATGTGTCCTGCTCTGACCAAAAAAGTTTCCATTTTGTAGAAGAAAGGAAGCGGATGTAGGAGAAAAAGAGCCAAGCCTTCCCACTTTTCCATCACACCCTTCCCTTTATCTCCCAGGGTCCTCCTTGCTCTTACCTTCCCCAGATGAGGACTTGGGGCATGAGAGTGAAGTAGGGAAGGGGAGTTTCTCTGCTCACCTCTGCAGGGCAGGTGTCACACCCCCACTGGAGATGGAAGCAAATGGCCACCTTCCTGCCATCTTCCTCCTGCCAGGAGCCCACTCTCCACCCCCCCCCAACCCTGTCCTCACACCTCCGTAGCAGAGACACCTCATGCCCACACCAGTCCGCTGCTGTCCCTTGCCTCCCCTCCCCCAGCTTCCATTCAGCCATGTGCTTCCCCCACACACACACACCCCCATGCAGTCCCTGGGCTCCTGGGCGCCTCTGCAGGCCTCCTCTGAGACCCGCTCTCCTTCCCACATCCTAACGCCCCGTGTGTGGCGTTGGTCCCTAACTCCTTTGCCCAGACTCCTTTCCGCAGCAGAGGCAGAGGCAGCACGGACTTGCTGCAGCGACAAATATCACGTGCTCCCCAGCCCACGCCGCCGCTGGCCAGACCCTCACCTCTGCTCGCACCACCCCTCCCCCTCTCTCCTGCGCCCTTCAGCCTGTGGAAGCACAAACAGCGAGATAACATCCTCCCGCCAAAATGACGCACACGGCTTTCTTTTCATCTACCCGGGACCCCGACTGGGGCTGCGGTAAAGGGAAGCGCTTTCTCTCGCCCCGGGTTCAACTCACGGTGAGTGAGTGAAGTACTTCCAGCCTGCGGGTGTGAAGAGGATGCGCGCTGCCATGCCCTTCAGTTACCCACCCACCTGTGGACACTCGTCTGTTTCAGTCGCCTCCTGCGCCCCCTCACTCCAGTTTGGGTGGAGGAATGAGGTGAGGGGTGGCACTCCCTTGCTCTAGCCAGGGTCCGGGGCGACTGTCATCCCCTTACCTTTGGGAAGGCTCGAAGCACGCCCAGGAACAGCAACCCCATTGCCGCGCGGAGGGCGCTCATCTCAGCGCCTGGCCACCTGCACCCTGCCTCTCGCGGTGAAATCACTTCTAATGTGGCTGAGCTTTCCTCGGGTTGAGCCCTAATTCTCTCCCCGCCCCCCCGCCCCCCCCCCCCCCCCCCCCCCCCCCCTGTGGCCCCGCCCCCCCCCCCCCCGTGCCCCCCCCGGGGCGGGGGGGGGCCCCGGGCGCGCCCCCCGCGGCGGCGGGGGGGGGGGGGGGGGGGGGGGGGGGCTCCCCTGCTTTTTGAATGGTCCACCTCGGATTTGAGGAGGAACTAGGAAGGCAACTCAGCTCAAAAGTGCAGGAATCAGGAATTTGAGAGGTGCACAGAGCCCTGAGGCCCCTAGCCCCAAGGAAGGGTGAGACACTTAACACTACCACCGCGAGAAACCTGGCTTTCTCCCACGTCATCAGGATTCTTTGGAAGAGCCAGAGGATAGTTCAGAGAAAGTGAATGTTTCTTCATCGTGAACATTGGCTGTAAAATAAATTAATGTGTGGAGAATGAATGGGTGGATAGGGAACAAATGAATGGAAGGGTGGATGTATGGATGGGAGGATAGAAGGATGGGGGAATGGATGGATGGGCGGATGGGTAGGAGGTAGATGAGCGGATGGAGAATAAATGGATGGATTGATGAGATAATGGATAAATTAACAGATGGGTTGATGGATAAGTGGAACGAGAACAAATGGGTTGGGGGATGGATGGAGAGAAGGATGGTGGGAGGCTGAAGTAGATGGACAGAGGACAAAGGATGTGTGATAAGTGGATGAGAGGATCACAGAATAAAGGGATGGGGAGGTAGATCAATGAGGAAACGAGGGGATAGATGGGTGGGCGGGTGAAGAGGTTAGGAAATGGATCTACGGATGGCTGAATAGGTAGATGATAGGAGGACTGGGTTGATGAGGGGATGGAAAGATACATGGGATAGTGGAGAAAAGGATGAGAAAAGCAATAGATGGGTAGGTGGATGGACGGATGGGTAGGCAGGTGGGTGGACTGACTGGTAAAAGGACTATTGGAGGAGTAGGGCATCTGTCTGTCAATCCACAGGTATCCCTGCCCCCCCCCAGACTTTTTTGCCTGGAGAGATGGCTGGCACCCTCAAGCCTCACCTGAAGCCTTCCTGTTCTATTCCCCAAGCTGCTGCTCCCACCTGGGGCTCCCCTCGCCCTGGGGATCCAAGCGCCAGGATCTCTAGCTTCCTTCAGTTAACATGTGCTGCCTATGTGCTCTAAAGATGGGACAGTGGCTTCTCTCAAGCCAAGAATGATGCAAGGACGTTTTGGCTTCCACACTTCCATCTGGATTCAGTGTTGGGCCCCAGATCCTACCGGACCTTCCAAAGTCCCCACAAACTTTCCATTTCATACTCAGGCCTCTTGGAGGTCTACATCCTACTTGAAAAATCCATCCCTCCTATGCCTCTTCTGTAGAGACACTCCAGACCTCCCCTCAACTAATGAAGAAAGTGCCAGCTTCTAGCAATCACAGGCCCAGGAAGGGGCAGAGGAACCTGGAACTCCTGCTTCCCAGAATGCAGCTGGCATTTGCAATAAACTGGTGCTGGTTACACTCACAGAGAATAAAACTGTCACATCACAAATAGCTTGCATAGGCTTGAACCAAATAAGAATCACACACTGTGAAAGTTCAGCCTTCCTAGCAGCCAAAGGCATGCAAATGAAAACAGTTTCATTAGTCTTCTGGGCCTGTTAAGTCATTACTGGGCTTTTTAATTCATAATAATAGGGGGAAAGCAGGAGCAAACGGGACTTCATTCTTCTGTGCTGGCCGGTAGTACCTCTCCTAGAGAGCATCATGACAGTTCTTCACAAAAGCAAAAGAACAACATTTGTAGAAAGTTTACAACTCATTGTTCCATAATTTTGCCAGCAAAGCAATGAAAATCAATAGTCCAATTTGGAAATGAAAAGAGACTATAAAAATCTCTTTAAACTGTACTTATCATGTTGGGACTACTCAGAGTCACGGTAGGAATGAGTATGGAAACTGAGGTCTACCAGTGTATGGGATATTGTACTTACACTCAAAATGATAATACTGTGGACATAGAAGTTGGTCTCTCCCCGATAACCTCCCAGGCAAACAGGTAATTTCTGCTACACACATGTCCCCAGGTCTTTGTTCAGCATGGATTCTAGCAAAAGTTTATTGTGGCTGGGGTGAGGAAGGGCCTCTGAAGACTCCTATTCTTTTAAAAAATAACTGATTAATTCTTTTAGTGTGTGTGTGCACGTTGCATGTTGGCTTTCTGGAGTTGGCTTTCTCCTCCCACCTTGTTTTGAGGCCGGGTCTCTCCTGTTTCTGCTGGAGTACTGTGCATTCCAGGCTAGCTGGCCCAAGACCCCTCATCTTACTCCACTAACTCAGATCACGGTGCGTTCCACCTCATCTAGCTTTCCACATGTTCCAGAGGATCAGGCCTTCATGGTCGGAGGGTGGTCAGGGTCAGGTCACGGACAGGTTCCCTAGCACAGTTCCCTCCAGTTTCTGGTCAAACAGCCATCCCTGCTGCTCTGTGTGTCAGTTCTAGTGCTGATCTCTCCATGTCGTAACATGATGTCCCTCTATCCTAGAACACTGTGGTGTCTTAGAGAAACAGAGTACTCAGGGGACAGTGTCTGGCATGCGGCTGTGGTGGTGCCTGCTCAGCTGGAGAAAGAGCTACATCCTGCAGCCAGCGAGTCAGTGGGCTACATCTTAAGCGAAAGGTGTGAGGTGAGCATCCTAGGGAAGTAGCTGCTCCTGGGACTTGAAGCAGAGGCCCCGGTGACTTCAGCAGGTCCCAGGCAGTTCCGTGAACGCCAAAGCAGGTGTGAAAGTGCTTTGAAGACCAGGAGGGGAAGTCCCTAGGTTGAGAGCAGCAGCCCCTGTGTGGGACAGCAGGGGCCGAGGCATACTGCACAGGCCAAGTCCCCAAGCCTGCCTGATGGCTGGAATCGGGTGGTATGAACCACTAGCCCTATACCATTGTGTTGGCCAGATCCCCAGAGCTAGGAGCGGGCAATGGGAACGGTGGAACACCTTCAAACGGAGCAGGAATCATCTTACCCAAAGGGTGCTGAGCAAGACGCCAGTCCTGACTAGGTGCAGGAAACTCAGGGACTTCCCCAGCAGCTGGGAACCCCAGCCCCAAATGGCTCCAAAATACCCTCAGCAGACAGAGATTGCTTCTGCCTCGGGCAGCAGCCGGCAGGTAGGCGGCTGAAAGTTGGAGTGAAAAGCGTGGACTTTTCTCCTCGGAACGGCCCAGAGCTTTTCTTTTTCTTTTTTCTTTCCTCCTTTCCTTTCCTTTTGAGATAGGACTTCGGGCACCCCAGGACAGTCTTAAACTCACTATGTATCCAAGGATGACCTTGACCCTCTGCCTCCACCTCTAAAGTTCTGGGATTTCAGGTATGCATCACAATATCCAGTTAATGCTCCACGAGTGCTGGCTAGCTACAGCACCCCTCAAGGGAGTTCCCTTGAAAGCCTTGATAAAGCAGGACTCTTCAGGTGAAGAGCCCTTCTCACCTCTTGGTCCCTGTCAGCCCTGTGGTAATATCAGGCTACATCCACCCCCAGCCTGACATCATTTGGTGTCCCAGAGGTCCATTTGTTAGCAGCTTGGTCTCCAGGATGGCAGAGTGGAAGCTGCTGGCTGATTCTTGAAGAGATGGGGCCAAGCGAGACTTCCTTAGGTCTTTGGGGACCTACCTTCAGAAAGAATTTTGGGTGCCTAGTCTCTCTGGATTTCTGTTCTGAGCTTTTTGTTGTTTGTTTGTTTGTTTGTTTTAGACAGGGTCTTGTGTAAAGTCAGGCTGCTCTTGAACTTGCTGTACAACCAAGCTGACTTGCTGTTCTCTTTTATAGGCAACTGAAGTGAGGCTCAGGGTTGCTAAGTAACTTTCCCTAGGCCACACAGGTGGGAGACACAGACAGGAGCTGGCACAAGCCTTGTCTTTCTTTTCCTCCCCTCTCGCCCTAGCTTTTGCCCAGAAGAAAGAGCACTCAGGGCGGAGTCTTGCTCAGGCCCCATGGCTGTGGGCACACCACTCCTCTCTGAGTGTACCATACCTGTGCTACCACTGTCTCTACTCTCCATGCCTTAACCCGTGGGAAGCAATGCCTAGCACTTTCTGCTGGATGGCGGAGTGGCAGGGCTTGTTAAGAATGGGAGGGGTAACAAGGAGGAGGAGGAGGAGGTTCTAGCTTGGAGTTCCCCATGGGAATGCAGTTAGGAGGTGGACAGGGGCTGGAGGACGGATCCCCTAGCTACACTCATGGCTGTCGACAGTACCTGAGAGCCATTGAGCCTTGGCTGTCCCCCAAGGAAATGACTGCAATTAAATGAGACCGATACCACCACATCTTTGATCAACTAGCTTTGGAAGTCTGCCAGTGTAGGTTCCAGAACATTCTGTTGCACAGGCCGCTCTCCTCATGTGGAGGGCACTGCACTCGGATTCCAGTTTCTTCCTCTGCCTGGCATGGACTACAACCTGCTGGGCAGCCAACTCACATTTATTATGGGATATGGGCTCACCATGCCTTTAATGTGTCTCTGTGTGCTTCATTTTAAGACAGTCTTGAAGTAGGGCATGGTGGTATATTCCTTTAGTCCCAGCCCTTGGGAGGCAGAGGCAGATAGATATCTGAGTTTGAGGCCAGCCTGGTCTACAGAGCAAGTTCCAGGACAGTTACACAGAGAAACCCTGTCTTGAAAAAAACCAATAAATAATAAATTTTTAAAAAATAAGAGTCTCAAGTAGCTCAGGCTAGCCTCAAACTCACTATGTAACCAAGGATAACCATAGACTCCTAGTCCCCCTAACTCTACTTCCTCTGTGCTGAGACTTCAGATATGGGCCACCATATTTACCCGGTTCAAGACACTTTTGGAAATTCGAGGGAAGAAACGGAAAGGGTTCTGATCTCTTTTGTCCCCAACCCTGGGTTTCAGGCCCCTGCACAAGCCACAGGCTCAAGTCTCACCCCTCTGGAGCAGAGCTTCCCCTTCTTGCAGCATGTAAGATTCAAGATACTTGCTTGTCCATCAGGGTGTGACTCACAGAGGATTTGGGGCACTGTGGTGGGTCCCTGGGAGAAAACCAGGTCTCCTCATCCTTCCTGGATGTCAGGTAGGTGGCCACTTCCTGCTTCTCTGGGCTGGTCAGCCTGCTGGTCACATGTTTCCTAAGGAATTCTTCCTTTGGCCTCTAGCACCAAGTTTAAGCTTCAGTCTGAGAGGTGTTGGAGACACCAGGGAGGCTCTGGAGACTTAGTGGAGGCCAGATTGTTCCCAGTCACATGAGTCCCCATCTGGGTCTTTACCACCCTAGTGTCTAAAATGGAGGCTGGAGTCAGTGATCCTAAAGTCCCTTGCAGAGGCCCAGGAAAGACAGGCAAGATGGTAAAGGTGCTTGCTGCCAAGCTGGAAAACTTGCGATGGACCCCAGAACACACACGGCAGAAAGAGAGAACCCAGTCACAAATGCACTGAGACGCATGCATACATATACACATAGCCACACAATAAATGTCAAATGCTTTAAGTAAGTAAGAAGAGAAGTCGTGGGAGAATGAAGAGAGGTGAGGTTAAATCTCCCCCTCTCAAGGCATCCCGAGCTCACTGAAGCCACTCTGAATGGAACTGAGTCATTTAGACTGCAGGAAACCCAGCCCTGTCCACTATTAATCAGGGACTCCGAGGCACGGAGCACAATAAGGAAACAGAACCAACAGTCAGCAGTGGCAGTTTAATCGTTAGGGTGCCCTCAGAGTGTTTCCATGGGTGTGGCCCTGCGGGGCAAAGGGGACCCTGTGCATCTGGGCCAGAAGGTTCCTCTCGTGATCTTAGCTTGGAAGGGAAGACCTCACAGGATCTTTCCTCTCCCTTCTGGGAAGTTCTGTCCCTGCTTAGACATGGAAAAAATAACGTCTGGGTCTGCGGGTTGCTTGAGAGGAAAAGAAATGAGCAGAACATGGGCTTTGCCTTTCCTGTTCCATGTCTGGCAAATGTGGGTGTTTAGGAAAATGTATGGAATTCGGGCCTGAGAGTCTCTCAGGGGCAGAGCGTGTGTTTAGCATCTTTGACATCCTGATTTGAGTCCTCAGCAGCACACAGACAACACAGACACAGACACACACACACATACATACATGCCTCTACAGAGACACATGCACACACAAGCACGTAGAATGAATAAATCCCATATGCTTACAAAGTATGCACAGTAGGCTTGCAAAGACATGGCTGTTTCCAACTCAGGGAAAATAGACATTGTATGAAGTGGCTTGGCCAGCCTGTCCAGAGCCACAGTTCACACACAGAGCTATGGCTCCAGGGTGAGCCTTACCCTGTCTAGGATGGTTGCTATAACATAAACAGGTGCACACAGGCACACACACAGAGACTGTCACGGCACATGTTCCTACTTGCCATGGAACCCCAAGGACCCTCTGTCCTTAAGGAAATTCACCTCCCTGTCATCATCCTTCTTCCCCTGGATGAGTGCCTGGCAGTCTCCCAAGCAACACCCTGGGTCTGAGGGACCCCGAGGCTTGCTGTTGTCAAACCACATCTTGCTAGTTTGAATTTTCCAGAAACCAGTACCCTTGGCTCTTGTGAAGGTGACATTCCAGAAGCTGGAGGAAGGACCTGCGAATCGAGGCTCCACCTCCCGGCCTGCCCCTCCACCCTGAAAAGCCACAGTTAGTCACTGCTTCTGGTCAGGGTCCTGAAGGGTTCTGTTATATGTAAGTCATTTCTGGAGAAACCGCTTGCTAAGTCATTGGCGAGTGTCATGCCTCACCCTGGGCTGTTTTCTCAGAACTCTGGAGAATGGGGCCAGAAGGTCCCCAGTCAAGCACGGCCTGGCTGCTGCTCCCAGCTCATGGCATGACAACAAAGCTCTCAGTTGCCCACCTCAGCCAAACAAGGCTGAGCGCCTGTCACATTTTCCTGTTGTTTTTGAAACCAAAATCCCAAATGTTCCATTTACCAATGAAGACTCAGGAGCCAGATGCTGGCATGAAAGCCTGCAAGCTCAGAGAGGCAGAGAAAGCCCCCAGCTGACCTTCCTTCTCAATGAACTTCCCCTCTCCACACTGTCTCAAAAGCTCTTCAAGTCCATGTCCCTCCTTTCTACTTCCTGTATTTTCTGAAGGTCACTCCCTGTCTACTGGTTGCTTGCTCTGCCTTTTGACCTATGGTTGACTGTATTTAATCTTATTTACAATAAACAGAAAACTCTTGGATTAAAGGTGTGTGCTAGGGTTGTGCCACACCACAACTAGAAACAGGTTTTCCCAGTAAATAACAGAATCTTGGGGTTCAGAGTGTGATCAAATATCCTGCTACATATCAAAGAGAAAAACAAAGAATAATTAGTCAAGCATGGTTGTGCACCCCTTTAATTTTAATGCTCCAGAGGAAGAAGCTGGCCAATCTATGTGTTCAGGCGCCAGCATGGGTCTCCATAGTGAGCTCCAAGCCAACCATGTCACATGATGAGACCCTGTCACAATGATTATTTTGGGTGCTAGAGAGATGCCTAGATGGGGTTAGGAGCACAGAATGCCCCTTCAGAGGTCTGGAGCCCCATCATCCATGTCAAATGGCTTACAGCACCTGTATTAACTCCAGAGCCCAAGAGAATTTAAGGGATTCAACTCCTCTGGCCTCTGTGGGCACCTTCATTCATATGAATGTGCTCAGTAAAGAAAAAAGGTGGGCCACGTGTTGCTGCCTGAACCACAGCATGAGGTAATCACAGTAAAAACTGAGAGGGGTAGACATGAGGGTATATATTTAACTACCATCTTCAGTGGCTGATTCACCTCTGTTGTGGGATCTTTCTCCTCTAGACTGGTCTGGGGAGAGCTGAACCATACTTTGTTCCAGTCCATAATTCCCAGAAGTCATGGTGGGCATCCTGCAAATCCAGCATTTCATGTTTCCACTTCTTGCAGGTCAAACAGGAAGGAGATTCAGATGGTTGAAGATATAACCGTCCTTGAGCTTATGCTTCAACCTCCCTTCATTACAGTCTCTTTAAATTTCACCCACAGTCTTGCCTTCCACACTAATTCAGACTCACTCACTTAGGCCAAACCTTCCGTTTACTCAGCAAATCCACCCCATCCAGCATGGCCTGAAAATTATCACCATGGAAGTTCATCAGGGCTCCAACAGGAAGGCAAGGGAAGGGCCAGGCTGCTACAATGGCCTTCAAGATCTTTCTGCGTCACTCAATAAAGGCATCCTTAAAAAGCGGTCTGAAGAGCATGGTGGGCATGTCCTCAAGAGCAGAGACCACCACATCTTCATCACTCAGCAGCCCCTGCACTGCTGGAGTGTGGGCACGGCCTGGCAGCCCATCCTGAGGAATTCAGGTAGAAAAATCCTGTGGAAGCATCCAGAAACATAGCCTTTCAGGACAAAGCTTAGAGAGACCTTTCCTCCTCCCCGTACAGAAAGTAGCTCAGGGTCAGGGGCTCTGCCCACACAGTAGACACCCGACTTTCTCTATCTGCTGCTCTCACAGCCATGGCTCCTCAAGGCAGCATGGAATCACCCCTGCTCAGTGAGCTTACCATTATTCTCCCCACCCCAACCCCTGCTGTTCTGAATCTCACTCCACTAAGGAGTGGGTACTTCAGAGACAGGAAAGCTTCATCCTTTCAGGGTGAGCCATCTCCATACAGACCCTCAGCGGAAAATGAAAGGTTCCCAGAGCAACCTTCCCACAGTCTGTCTTCAGTTGATGGGGCATGGCTGGGAACACTCTGGGAAATGGGTGCAGTTAGTCACTTTTGTTTTCAGAACCTTTAGAAAGAGACCTGGATATCCCGAAATCCTATCCCAGTATTTGGGAGAATGGGGCAGGAGAATTGCAAGTGTGATGCTAACCTGGGGACAAGGATCTTTTCCAGCACGAGTGCAGGGGCACAGAACTGAAACTGAGAAAAACTTCTAGGGCTGGAGAGATGGCTCAGAGGTTAAGAGCACTGGCTGCTCTTCCAGAGGTCCTGAGTTCAATTCCCAGAAAGCAAAGGGTGGCTATAATGAGACCTGGTGCCTTCTCTGGCCTGCGGCATATGTGCAGGCAGAACATTGTATACATAATAAGTAAATCTTTTTTTTTAATTTTCTTTTTTAAAAAATATTTTATTTATTTAATCTATGTATGAGAATTCTATCTGCATGTACACCTAGCATCAGATCCCAGTATTTCATTTTTCTTTTATGTCTCTTTTTGCATTTTATTGTTATTTTGAGACAGGGTCTCATTGAGGAGCATTTTCTGATCCTTGCTATGTGGACCAGGCTGGTCTTCAACTAACAGAGACCTACCTGTCTTTTCCCAATAGTGCTGGGATTAAAAGCAAGCACCTCCATCTCAGGCTTCCATCTTATTTAGATGTAAGATCTCCCTATATATACTAGATGAGCCAGCAACTGAAGATGTTATGATAATGATGAAGACCATCGCAACATATCTGGTGTAAGGAAGGAAGTTTATTTAAGGGGAGGGGTGGGGAAGAGGAGTCAGGGTCTGGCAAAGGGACAGAGGCAGGCAGAAGGCTGGGGACAGAGCCATGAGGGCAGAGGACAGAGACGGAGAGAGAGCATAAGAGGAATAAGAGAGAGCAGGATGGCAGTCGGGTCTTTTTTATCGAGCACACACCTGGTGTCCCATGGCGGTGGCGGGCAGGTAGCGACATCAGTGTACTAGGCAACCTAGAGGCAGGCTATTGGAATTGCCTATAGGCTAACATTCCTCCCTTTTTGTTTAATTTTTAAAAGTGAAGAGCTAGGAAGGGGTATCAATGCTGGGCTGCTTTTCACGCAAGACAAGTTTACGTGTATAAATGCGGGGTCATTGGAAGCAGCTCTTGGCCGCCACAAAAGCAGAGGAGGAAAAGGAGGAGGAGAAGGAAGAGGAGGGAAAAGAGGAGGAGGAGAAAGCGAAGGGGGAGGAAGAAGACGAGGAGGAGGAGAGAGAGAGGTGGTTACCTGTGAGGTCCCTTTTAGTCCTAGTCATTCCCTGGACCCCGTGGAGGACTCTGAATAACTGTGGGGGCTGCATCTTGCACAAAGCATTTGGAGCAGCGGCTTGTGTGTAGAAACATCCTTGACAGGATGTCAAACTCGGATGGCTCTTCTCTCTCTTAGTCTCTTCTACAAGTTCTGCCCTTAGTAGTTAACATTTAGGTGTAAGATCCATTTGGAGTTAATTTTGTGGAGGTTGTAAAAGGCATCTCAAGTGTTGGGTGGCACTCCAATATTAAGCTGTGTTGGGGTACTTTCTTCACCTTTTAGATTCCATCCATTTAAAAATACTTGAACTGTGTTTGTGTGTATACACCGGTGCCATGACCTGTATGTGACAGTGAGAGGACAACTTATTGCTGTCTATTATCTACCGATTTATGAATTCTAGAGATGAAGCCCAGGGAGTGATTTGGTTCACATGGCTTCATTGGCCCTTATTTGGATTTAAAAATCATTTATGCATGTGCTGGTGTATGAGGGTACATATGCCACAGCCCAAGTGTAGAAATAAGAAAAACATTTGTAGGAGTAATAGGAGTGTCCCAGACATTGAACTCACGTCAATCAGGCTTACCAGAAACCAACTTTACACACTGAGACAATTCTCTTGTGTTCAGTTGTGGTTCTGAGAAAGTGGCAAGAGTTTAGTCCAAAGTGTAAACTAACACATTCCAAAAAAAAAAAAAAAAAAAAAAAAAAAAAAAAAAAAAGATAGCAGTATATCATTTTCATTTGCAAATAAGATTATTCAAATTGTCCTGTTTTCCTCCATCTTAGGGTGTCAGTATATTAGAAATCTGAATAAAAGATAATATTTTACTGATATAATGTTACAACTAATCTTATTTGAGTACCAGTGGGACAGCTCAGTGGGAGGCGTCTGTGGTGTGCAAAGCTGGCTGATCATCATCTAAAAATTAATCTCATTGCTGTTACGGTATCTAGCATCTCTACATAATGAGAATCAGGAGTTCACATGTAGCCTTGACTAATGGCTACCATCCACGCTGGATGACAGACACGTCTAAAGGGAATTTGTGAAAACTGTAAAAAACAAAACCAGGAACAGCAACCCATCGCTCTTTGAAAGGCGCCCTAACTTGAAGAATAGGATCACATACTGCCTGCTATGTAAATAAGCAGCGGGCCAGTTAGATTACGGGCGTTCCGTTCCATACATTGCAGCAGAAAAGTGCCCATCACCAAGAAAGTGCAACCGCAGAGTGCCGGGATCCACAGCAGTCCTGTCATTTTATGAGCGCTCTGTAGACTGCAGACGTGTAAGCGTGGGTAAAATGACACTGTGTGGGAACAACACTGTGTTGTGAGATTGCATGGGTGTAAACACATACTGAATATGTGCAATTTTACATCAGCTATAACCATGCAACACAGTTCTAACTAGTTTTAGTTGGTATCTGTGGAAAAATCCCAACCTCTGTTATCAGAGTTTATTTTGTGTGCTAATACACAATCCCGTTACATTCAGATTTGTTGTTTAATTCCGGACCATGTTTTATTCGAATTTTGTGTCTTCTTAATTAAATCACAGCTAGGGATAGCGTTTGTGTGATTATAGCAATGTACTCTGTTCACTAAACTCATACTGAAGTCCTCTTTCTATGGCTTTGTACATTACTTCACATGACTTCACATCAGTTTCAGTTTCCCTCCTCCCCAGGGAATCTACACTCATCAAGGGTCAGGGGCCAAGGGCCTCTGCCCAGGTCACCACATGGACCAACAGAACCACAGTCTGACCCACGGGTCATCTCAGTCCAAGCAGATCAGACTGTGATGGCTCAGCAGACCTGCTCCTCCTGACCTGGTGACAGTGGTCCCCACCATCACCGTGGGGATAGCTGTGGTCTTCCTCACAGCTCCCTACAGTGTGCACCAGAGGAAAAGCCTGGGAAGAACATTCAAGCTACCTCCCAATGGTGCTCCTGATTGTCAAGCCTTCCCAGAGTCCCTCATTAGCTTGGACAACCCAGCTGGGCTGTAAGGCAGTAGCAGCTCCTCTAATGGGGGATTTGAGATCAAATGGCTCAGACAGCTGAGGCCTTCCCAGACCTGCCCTTCCACCCTAGAGGCAGGCGGAGCCCTAGTCTGGGAAATTTGTATTTTAGTAGAATTTTTCCAGTCACCCAGAGCACTTCCTGTTCCTCTTCCAAAAGCACAGGGTCTTTTGTGTACACACTCAGTGTCCATTGCAGCCATCTCTACCTCATAGCTGAGAAGTCCTGAGCCAAACTTCAGTCAAAGTCAAACAGTAACAACAATTAAAGCAAAAACTGACTATGAATTTGAAAGCGAGGAGCTGTAAATGAGAGGTGAGAAAAAAAAAAGAAATATAAAGAAAAGGTCATGACTGCTCCTAGGTATGGTGGAGTAGAAAGTTTATTACTGATAAAAGGGGCAGCATAGCCAGACACAGGGATGTCTGGGAGACTCCAGAGTGGACATGACCCTGAACCATGTGAGGAGAGGGAGGAGGAGCGAACCAAACCAAGAGGCCAAGAGGGTAAATGAGAAATAAAAAAAGATCTGGTGACTAAAATGGTTGTATTACATGGAAAGGGCAGCTGGGGGAAGGGCAGCCCAAACCCTGGGCTAGAGGGCAGGGTGTGCCAGCCATACCCTGTAACAGACAGGGACTGAGGGATGCTGGGAGAATGTGGCAGCCAGGTCCACTTTGATTTGTTAAGTAGGCACCTCAGGCAGTCTGTTTGTCCCAGGGTTTGAGACTTGACAGTAAGAAGGAACAAGAAGGTTGAAATGATTTCATTATAATCTCAAAAATTATTTTAAGAAGTTGAAAAAGGCTTTATGGTCCAACATTCTTCAGAGACTAGACATATGCATTGGAGCACACCTGGAATTGCTCACGCCTTTTCTCTCAGGTTGTGCATTTGCAGACGGGAAAAATTACATTTCTATTAAGCAGCCACACCAATTTTTCCAGATCTGTGTTGGTTGAACAGAAACTTGGTTTCTAGAAATAAGTTCAGTTCCTCATCCAGAATCTTGATTGCCTTGGTCTGTGAATCCCCAAAAATGGCCAGTTTGGACTTTTACTGATCATCTAAAATTGATTACCTGATTACTGATTGCTAACGCCAACTACGGTCAAAGCAGGAACTCTCTGACTTCCTTCCTCCCCATTCTTTTCTGTGCTGTGACTACATTAGCTTCGAAGTTGGTCCCACACACACACAAAAAAAGGCCAGCCTGATTTATGCTTTTTGTGGTCAAATTTCTATAAACCTATCTTATATCCTAGATAATTGATAGAACTTCTTCTTTGTATTTTTCCAGAAGTAATTTGTAATCCCTAGCAAGGCGAAGTTCTCTCTACTTCATCAAACATTTTTTTCCCTAAGGTATTTGTGTCTGAATCAGCCAGTAAGATATCATCCATATAATGACAACTTCTAGATTGAGGAAATTGTTTACAAATCATCTCTAATGGTTGCAGTACAAAAAAATTGGTACAAGAAAGGGCTGATTAACAGTCCTTGTGGTAAGTCTTTCCAATGATATCTTTTTATTGGACAACTATTATTATTATTATTATTATTATTATTATTATTATTATTATTATATGTAAGTACTGGGAAAGCAAACCTTTCCCTATCAAACTCATGCAAAGGGACTATGAAAAGCAATCTTTTAAATCAATTACTATCAAAGGCTATGACTTAGGTAATAAGAAAGGCAATAGGATTCCAGGCTAAAAAGAGCCCATTGACTGAATCATCTTATTTATGGCTCTTAAATCTGTGAACATTCTCTATTTTCCTGGCATTTTTTAAAAAATAACAAATACAGGAGAATTTCATGGACCAATAAATTCCTAGTGTGTTGAACATATAGCTGCTATTCTAGTACCTGTAAATTTTTTTGTCATAGGCCATTGATCCACCCATACAGGCTTGTCAGTTAGCCATTTTGAAGTTACGGCAGTTAGTACCTCTGAAAGACCAACACCTGTCCTGTCCTGCTTATGGACAACCTTAGACAGTCTGACTGTTCTTGATAATACCTTTTAATATTTTTGTCAAAAGCATTCTTTATATTATGGTTTGTTTCTGAGATTGGAGGAATGTTAATCTGTGTCTTCCACTGTTGCAACAAGTCACATCCCCATAAATTCATGGTAATATTAGACACATATGGCTTTAATTTTCCTACTTGTCCTTCTAGCCCTATACACTTGACTCATCTTGTCTTGCACTTTGTTTTACCTGAAATAAAGCTCCAGTCTCTAGAAGCTGAATATTTACCTCCTGAAGAGGCCAATCTGGATATCAAGAATTTGGTAAAATTGTTATGCTTGTTTTTGTGTCTATTAAATCTTCAATTTCATTTATTTGTTATTTTTAGTTTCAGTGTCTGACCATTTATAGCAGTTTGCTAAAATACTTGTTTTCTGGTCTCTCTTGAATTTTTTGTTTTATCTACTAAAGCTGTCCTGTCCTTGATTACATCCAGAGCAGGGTTGTTTTTAACAACAGGCATTGAATCTTTTGATTGCTTTGTGGATTCCTCTGACACTGATACAGAATAATTGAACCACATTTAATGTTAGGGCCAATAGCAAAGGGTTATTTTGTCTATCCCTTGTTGATCTGCATTCATTAGTCCAATGGTAGCCTTTGTCACACCTTCTGCACGTTCCAACGGGGCCTTCTTTTTGGATTATTTCTAGGAAACAAAACAAAACATTGTCTGTAGGAGCGCCTCGCCTACAATCTCTTCTCAAATGCCCTTGTTTACCACAGTTAAAACAGACATTTTTATTTTCTTAGAAATTACTTCTGTCAGAGCAGCATCACAAATGTAAGGTCCAATACCAGCCATCTCTCTAATCCATTTCTATTGCCTTTAAAGGTCTAATCACTGTTTTTCATTCTGAATTACCATTTTCATAACCCAAAGATTCAATCAGTATTTTTCTGACTTCTGAATCTGATACTATTCTATTTACAGCTGAAATTAATCTTTGTAAAATATCAGTGAAGGTTTCTTTTTGGCCTTGTATAATTTTAGTAAATTGCTCAGAACTCTTTCCTGATTCTTCAACTTTACCCCAGGAATATACAGCTGTTAAGTGGCATAGCACCAACGCATGATCATCAAATTCAAGCTGCTTTTGTGAATCACCATGTTGACCTTCACCTAGCAACTGATTCTGGGAAATAGTAATACCTCTAGCCTGATTTCACTGTTCTGTGGCCCTAGCTTCTCTTTCCACCATGTTTGCCATTGTAATTGAGGACCAGCTTCCAATATTGTTGTTGCAAAATCTTTCCAGTCTTTAAGGATAATTCCATTCTGAGTTGTCCAAGATTTTAATATCTGCTTCACATTGGGTGAGTTTATATCATATGAAATTATTGCTTCCTTAAATCTCCTCAACTCTAATGTTTCTATAAAATACCATTTAACTTCTCCATAACCTTGGGGGTACTTATCATCTTCTACTATGTCTTATATGGAAACTGGATAAACTAAGGTTGGTTTTCTAACAACTTTGAATTATCCCTTTTCAGTCTCAATATGTGGTATCATGGTAGGCTCTTGTCTAAATTCCTCTGTCTTATCTATTTTTCTTAGGTCTTTCTAAGACTTGTCTAGATTCCTTTGTCTGTGTCTAAGTATTTTTTCTCATTTTTGTTTATAAGTCTCTCTAATTTTTCTTCTAATGTTTGTATCTTATCAATACTCTTCATATTTTTCTTTTTTCTGTATGTCTAAAGCTTTTTTTCTTTGAGTTGATACAGTAAGCCATTGTGGCTATTAAGAATAAAGTGTAAAATACCAAAATAATAATACTCTTAATCCATATTGAGCCAATTTCAGTTCAATTGTTTAGCTTTTTATTTCCTGCTTCTATTTTCAAGCCATCTAAAGAAGTACTATACAGGGTCCTAAAGCCTTCTATTACAGTACTTCCCACCTTTAACTCTCTCCTTGAGGACTTCCAGGTGACTTAACAAATCTGATGGCTTTTCAGTTTGTCCACAGCTGGAAAGATCTCTTTGTCCATAGGGTCACGCCACAAGTTGGAGAGTCAAAATAGTTTTAAACAAAATTCCAAATATTCAGTTTTAGCAATGAAGACTCAGGCGCTAGATGCTGGGGTGAAAGTAAGAGAAAAAAAACGAACATGGTGGCACACTATCTTAATCCCAGCGTTCAGGAGGCAGGGGCAGACAAATCTCTGAGTTTGAGGACAGCCTGTCAACAGAAGGCATTCCAAGACAGTCAGGGATACACAGAGAAACCCTGTCTCTAAAAACTACAAGAAGAAAATTGGAAACAAGAGGATCAAAGAAATTGAAGTTGGGGGCTGTAGAGGTGGCTCAGCAGTTAAGAAAACTTGTTTTTGTTGCAGAGGACCTAGGTTGGTTCCAAGGACTTGCACAGTAGCTTATGTAACTCCAATTCCAGGGCACTGATGCCCTCTTCTGACTTCCATAAGCACCAGGCACACATATGGTATTTACTCTTGCATGTAGGCAAAATACTCATACACATAAAAATAAATTAAGCTTTTTAAAAAGAATGCTTCTTTTTAATTTGAGGCCATCCTGGGCTACACAAGACCCTGTCACAAAAGAACAAAAACTAGTAAATAAATAAATTTAAAATAAATAGGTCTACTACACCCTCAGTAGAGATAAGTAAATCTTCTTGTTGTTATGTGTTTGTTTGTTTGTTTGTTTGTTTGTTTATCTGGGTGGTGGGACAGCACGTGTGTGGAGGTCAGAAGACAGCTTGCAGGAGTCAGTTCTCACCTTCTTTTATGTGGGTCCTCACACACAACCATGGTGCCCCTCTACACCGCAGGCTCACTCGTGCCAGGACAGGAAGGGGGGTGTGACAGAGACTGAGCCTCCCTTTGTGACGCCCGTATTAGTAAACATTGGTGTGTTTAAGCCCACTGAGAAGCAGGCTCCAGAACCATTTCAGACTCTAGCACATTTGTGTGAAAGTGTCACCAAGAACCCTTGTTTGGGGACGGGCTGATCCCCTTAACTCTGACACCGGAAGGGAAGAAGACAGAAATACTCCCAACACTAAAACCATGCATCCTTGAGAACAGCTACAAGCGCAGCCATTTCCAACAAGTGACCATAGCTACCATTCCGTGATGGGAAAGTGCCTATAGAGGGAAAGAAGCCAGAAGGTCAGCCCTAGAAAGAAAGCTCCTTTAGAATTCTAGCTGACTGCCTCAGCTTCCCCAGTTAGCTTCTGTTAGATGTTGTGAGACCCCAGTTGGTGATGTCATATCCCAGTTGCTATTTGTTGTATTTCTTGTAAGCCTCACCCAGGGGACTCTTGCTCTGCCCAGGACTCTCTACTGGGAACTCCAGCTGGCTGCCTCAGAGGGGCTTCCCCAGACAATTTCTGTTGGATGTTTCAAGAGCCCAGTTTAGTGATGTTTTGCCATCAATCTATCATCACTTGCTATTTATTCTTTTTCGATTTGTTGTTTTTGAAACCGGGTCTCTCTGTGATGCTCGCTATGTGGACCAGGATGGCCTTGAACTCACAGAGATTGTCCTGCCTCACCAGGGCTTATTATTTTCAATTATTCTTGCTACATGACTTAAATTCACTCATTCAAAACTGAATGTGTGGCCAGTGTAGATCATACTTCAAGTGGTAGATGTAAATGGGTGGCCCTAATGGTGGCCAAGAGCAAGGAACCGAAGAGACATGACAGAGGGTGTGAGATCTGCTGCTGGGGCTCCCTCCGTGGGCATGTCGATCAGACCAGGAAGGGCAACACTGAAAAGGCAAACCCCTGAGGGAGCTAGCTGTGGCTGGCCCTCAAAGCCATCATCCCCGCTGTCACTACACCAGGCTGGACGTATGTGGTGAGGAAAGACCCTGTCCACCCATGACTGGCTCTCTCAGAAAATCCCTCAGAGAGTTCCCTAGTCAATGGCCATAAGCAGCCAGGTAGGGCCAAGACCAACCAGGACTCCTCTCCTTTCAAACAGAAGGTCCAAGGCTTAAAGGACTGCTCTAGCCTGAGAGCCCCAGCCATGAAATCCCAGAGATCTGGGGAAAGGGAGGTGTTAACCCCCACTCAGGCTTCAGCTGGATCTGAGGCTCCTGATGTCACCTCTAGTAACACTGACAACTGAGAAAAACCCATTTGTCACCCAGAACTCCCAACAACTCACTGTGTTTCAAGTTGGCATTAGTAGGCATCTCAGGTCTCCAGAGAGCAGGGATGGGAGGCTCCACTTTTCTGCCACCTGACTGACCCAGACCCCGAGGGACAACAGCAGTCCCTTGGCCACCATCAGCCTCTCTGCATTCATCTGTGGCTCTTGATCTGACTGATGACTCCTGCATATCACCATCAGGAAGCAAGGACTCGAACTCAGGGATTCAGACTCTACTACGGAGAGAGGTGCCAGGGACCCCGGGGCCCACTTGGCTGTGGCTGCAGCCTCATGGGATGCTTCGTGAACAATTGCACATCTCATACACATCACCATCACCCCAAGTGCCAGATGCAGAGACTGGGATGTAGCATGCATGAAGTCCTGGGTTAGCTCCTGGGAAGAGGTTAATCACAGCTTTGGGGAGGAAGAGGTGAGAGTAGAAGGATGGGGGTGGGGGTTCATGCTCGTCTGTAGCTACAAAGGGAATTCAAGGCTCGACCAGGAAACATGAGGTCCTGTGTCAAAACAAAACCAAATGCCTGGTGCAGCTTCTTTGCCCTTGACATGTCCAAGGAGCCATGGTCAAGATAACAAAAAAAGAAAGAAAGAAAGAAAGAAAGAAAGAAAAAAAGAAAGAAAGAAAGAAAGAAAGAAAGAAAGAAAGAAAGAAAGAAAGAAAGAAAGAAAGAAAGAAAAAAGAAAGAAAAGAAAAGAAAAAAGAAAAAGAAATGGTGGAGTATGCTGGAGCAGATGGACATCTGGTATAGCACATCCTTCATGTGGGCGAAGTAGAAACATTCATCGCTTCATTATACCATGTGACCAGAAAGACTTCCCTGGAAAGTGGCTTCCTTGAAGCAAGAGAAAGAGCCAGGCAGGCAAAGAAGGTGCAAAGGTTCTGAGGGAGCTTCCACTGGGGCTAGCAGGGTGAGGGTGGGCAGGATCCTCCACCTGCTGAGAGGACACTCTGGAGTGTCTCCATGGGGTCTCTTGAGATCTGCTATGTTGAGAATAGACATGGGGGAAGGGCACATAGGTGTTCTCTACTACATCAGGGTGAGGGAGAGGGAGGCTCCCACCAGGCAGGCGCAGTGAGAAGGAACCAGATTCTGGGCCAATTTTGGGGTAGAACTGAGACAGCTGACTGACGATTGGCTGTGAACAAGAAGCAAGAAGCGAGACAATGGGCCCAGGCTAGACTTGGCTTCCAAGGAGCTGGAGAAGGTGGCCATCCTGAAAGAGAGCAGGCAACTGTGAGGACAGCCAGTTCTGACTGAGGGGACAGTGGTAGGGGAGGGCTTCTCTGAAGAGGATGCTTCCTAAGACCTAAATAGAGGAAGAGGTGAAAGGGGATGCTGAGAAGATCATAAGGAAGGCTTTAGGGGGGCTTCTAGCAGCCCCAGGGGACCCCAATGTTGAAGACAAGGAGAATGAGTCCCGGAGGGGGCCAGAAGCAGGCAAAGCCAGTCCAGCTGCTGACTCAGCTCTGAGAAGGAAAGGGGCTCCGCCTGTGAGCAGCCCAATCAGATCGAGAAATGCTGGGTGAGAAATAGTGCCGGGTGAGTCATCTCGTGCCTGCTGTTTCAAGCCTGCCTTGCAGCTCACTGGTTCATGCTGCCTAGGAGTGGGGCCCTCATCTCCAAATGACCAGGTCAGACCCCGGGGCCCCGTGTGGGGAGCACTGCATTGCACAGGACGGCTTTTCTTTGCCTCAGCTAGTCCCTGTGGCCTTCCCCGGGACTCAGATGAAAACAAACAGCACACAGAGACTCAGCTCGTGTCAAGAAAGTTGATGTGTAATTGGAGGTATTCAGGCGTGTAAAAGAAAAAAAAGGGGGGCAGCTTTTGGGGTCCAGGCTGAGGGAGGAGTTCTCTGTGGTGTTTCTGTATTGTGAGGGAGGCCCCGGGTTCAGTCCCCTGCACTTCAGAAAACCCCTGTGTGGCAGCATAAGCCCATAAACCTAATGTTTAGGGAAGTAGAGGCAGGAAGATTATAAATCTTAAGTTTTATAATCCTTAAAAGCCTGCCTTAAGTTGCTTTTGTCAGCCCCTCCTCTCTCCCTCTCATCTATCTGTCTGTCTGTCTGTCATCCATGGGACAGAACTCAGGCTTGTGCAGTGAGGACTTTTACCTGAATGGCCATCTCACTGGCCCGGGTGTCAGGCATTTCCCCCACCACCACAGGTGCATGTGTGTAAAACACACTTGAGTCACATGCTTGAATCTTGCCTCGTGTCCAAGATGTCTCGTCACGTATGTAAACATTTTAAAATCCTGATGTCTAAGCTAGTTCTAGTCTCAAGCATTTCCAGACCAGGGACAGTGGGCCTGGAGTAGGCTCCGTTGGTCTGCCTGGCCTATGACATAACAGCAGAGACGGGGATGCTCGCCCAGCAGAAATCTAACTGCTCCTGGTTCTGGAGGCTGAAGTCCAGATGTTGGTGGGCTGCCTTTCCTCAAGGTCTCTCTTCTTGGCTGGTAGACGACACCCTCTCACGGGGTTTTGGTTTGGTTTGGTTTTTTTTTTTTTTTTTGTGCTTGCATCTTGCTGAAGTCCCTGTTGAAAAGGACAGCGATCTTACAGCAGTAGGGCCTCTCCTAACCTGCTCACCTTCCTAAAGGCTTCCCCTCCAGATGCAGCTCTGTGGTAGGGAGTCCAGCACTCAGCACACAGGTTGGAGGTGTGGGGGACACAGCTGAGGCTGCGCACACCTCTCTGCCCCACACCACACCAAGTGGGCATAGTGAAAGGCAGTTTTGAGTTGAGGAGGCTAGAGAGATGGCCCAGCCGCTAAGAGCTCTTGTTGCTCTGCTAGAAGACCTGAATTTGGTTCTCAGCACTCACACTGAGACTAACTGCCTGTTAGTCCAACTAACCTCAGAGGGCACACATGCACGCACACACACACACACACACACACACACACACACTCGGAACATACTTACATGGACATACACACACACATAAAAATAACTGCTTTTTAAAAAGATATTGAGTTGAGACAGGTGTGAAGATGTCCATTTTATAATCCCAGCATCCAGGGGATGGGAGGCATGAAGATCTCTGTGAGACTAAGGCCAGCCAGTGCTACACAGTGATAACCTGTCTCAAAAGAAAAAAAAAAAAAGTCCTGAGTTTAGAGGTGACTTGTTCAAAGTCATATCAGAAAAAAAATAAAGCCTGAGAGTATAGTTCAGGGGTAGAGTGTTTGTCTAGCATGCATGAGGCCCTGGGTTCAATTCCCAGCATTGGAAGGAAGAGAAAAAGGGAAACAGAGAAGGGTGACGGGGAGGAGGAGAGAGAAGTGGGGAAGGAAACAGAACAAGTGGGTATGGTTACATAGGCCTGTAATCCCAGAGCTTTTTGAGGCAAAGGTGGGAGGATTGGGGCCCAAGATCAACCTCAGCTGCACATAGAGTTCGAGGCCAGCCTGAGCTTCATAAATCCTGTCTCAAAGAAGGAAAAAGAACAGAGGGCACTTCACTCCCCGCTCCTCGTGATGGGCTTTTTTCTGTGCTGTTTCCAGCTTCACACACCCTGGAGGGAAGAAGGAAGGAAGGGAGCTGGGGTCTCAAAGACGCCTGAGCAGGTGGCATCAGCCTCAGCCCAGAGTGTTCGTGGGTATCACACCAGCAGCAGCAATGGACCCAAGATCCCACTTAGCTGCAGGAAGGGTGTGTAAGCACCAACAGGAAGACCCCCAAATCTGACGGCGGGGGATGGGGTGTGCGGGTGGCAGTAGCCCTGGGGAAGCTGTGCCATCAGCTGGTGATCCCAGGCACCCCGCTTGGCATCCCCAGCTAGCTCATGTCATAATTCTCTGAACCAGCACTTCTCGGATGACCCTCAGCAGCCCAAGATGAGAAAATTTGAATGACATACTTACCAGGGTCTGTCCCTGCACTCCTCCACCATGACATCATTTCTGCTCTTCCTGTCTCCTTCCTCTCTACCTTCTAACTCTCAAACCGCTGGGTTGGCCAGCAGGGAAGTTCTGGGCCTCTCCCAGCCCAAGCGGACTGACCAGAGAGGCAGGTGGTGGCCTTGAGGCTAGCGGTTTGAGCACAAGCCACGGCTCTGTCAAAACCACAGAAGAGAGATCAAAAACAGCCCTTTGCAGTCAAAATGAAAAGCGAGACCAAGAGAAACTGAGTTCGAGGCCTCGGCTACAGAGAAGCCCAACGGCGGTTTCTGTGAAAGACATGCAGCCCCAAGGCTGTTAAATGACTCAGTTCGGGGGCCATGGTGATGAAGGTGATGCCTCCTGAAGCACGTGTGTGCGTGCATGCTTGTGTACGTGTGTTGGGGCATGTGTGGATACAGGAACATGAGGGAGGGTGCATCTTAGTTCAAAAAACCCCACAGTTCTCATCTTAATGAGAATGAGAGACAGTTGATCCTGACGCCGTTTTGAGTGACCACGGCCTGGAAACACAGATTCAGGTTGCCCCAAATTCCATCTTCTGATGTGGAAGCAGTTTCATGAGGCTTTCGAGAGTTTTACAAAAGGAAGTCATAAATCAAGGTGCGTTTAAAACACATTGGTGAATACATCCGAGAGGCAGGTACAGAGAGACGACAGGGGAAGCTTTTCTATATGCTCAAGATACCATTTGAGCTTTTGGGTTGGCAGCGAGCTAACAGTCTGCTACGTTAATAGATTCTAAGGGGATTTTTCAGCTTTCAGTCACAAGATGTCAGTGTCAAGGAGGAATGGCTGTTCTGGAGGGCTAGCCCACGACAAAGTAACTAGCCTTTGGACCTACACCCTTCCAAGCTCTCCACAGAACTGCAGTTCTAATCACGGAGTCTCTGCAGACACAGCTTCTTTTCAAGTTTTTATTCACATACGGGTGTGTGAGAGGCTGAGATTTTAGGTATATGCCACCACTTGTAGTACCTGTCACTCAGGCAGACATTCGTGGTTGGAGATGAGCCCTCCCTAACACAAGACAGTCTTACTCAAGACGCCTGCAATGCACCCAGGAAGGCTCTTCCACACAGGGTCCCGTTCCGAGGTCCCAGGTGGACATGTATTTCAAGGGCCACTACTGAACCTCCTCTGTGGGTCAGAATGTGGTGAACTCTCCCTGTGTTAGTGACCACTGAGCCTCTTGAGAGGGGGAAGCTCGGGACAGTCCATACCTGGAGACCCCACCCTCAGGAGTCCCAGCCCAGCAAGGCAGGAAGAGCTGGTGAGCCCACCCAGCCTGGGTCAGGAGATGGTGGAGAAAGACCAAAGGCTGACAGGAGTCCAGGTGGGGACCTTAAGCTCCTATGTCTCATCAGTCACATCCCTCCATCCTCCAAACATCCCATGCGGGTAGTGCTGGACCCCACTAGACAGGCAAAGAAACAGGCTCAGGCTCAGAGTGTCCTAAGATAGGGGCATCCGCTGAGCCCCAGGCAGTGTCCTTCCACCCACAGCCAGCACGGAGCCCATGAGAACAGGAAGCTTGTGCCCTGCTGCCTCTCCCTCTGTGGAAAGAAACCTCCCAGGAGGTGGAGGAGTTAAATGTTGCTGATAATGGCACAGAGACATACCGATAGACACAGGAAAGAGACAGATGAGCTCCGAATTGTGGCGGGGGCCACCATGCTCCAGAGGATGAAAGAGAGTGGGACCCCTGGGTCTTTATTCTGGATCATTTGCATATATGCATAAGTGCATACTATGTTTCCTACAACAGCAGGGAGGCTTCCAAACCCACAGTTAAGTGCCTTTCCTTGCTATTCACCTTCCTCAGCTGGAAGGACCCCACAGACACATCGGATCTTAGCCCTGGAAAATTCTTCAGGCCTCCTCTTCTCTTCCTCCCCAGGCTGAGACTTGATGAGTCCCGAGCCCTGCCCAGCAGACACAGCAGCCTCCACAGGGGAGCAGGTGCCTGTCCCAAAGGCAGAGGCTGGGAAAAGCAGTTTCTGCTGCCTCAGAGAAAAGGAACCTGTCATCGGCACCATTAGAAACAGATCAGAAGGAACCTGAAATACTCTGGGGTCAAGAAGGGATTGGATTTGTTCTGACTGCCAGCCAGATCTCAAGGTTCAGTTCTTGGCTAGCTCACCACAAGTTTTACAAGCATTATTGGGTCATAGCATCCTAACAAGCCAGATCCAGGTGCCTTTCCACAACAGTCAATCTTAAAATAGTGAAAAGCAGGAAAAAAAAAATGTTTTTTTTATTCAACGTGGTCACCACTTTCCCCCCAACCCACAACCAAATCCATCTTCTGGGTTCTAACATGAGGCTTTTGTTAAAGTAGAAGGAGAGATGTGGATGTTGGGTAAGGAGGCCTGGTCAAGGCGTGGTCCTTCCCACCACTGGCCTGTCACTTTTCTTTTTTTATGGCAGCTTCTCCTTCTCCCAGCATGAGATTCAGGGCAATTCCAGTTTCTTGGGGCTCATTGCTTTGACGGTTTGATAGCCTCGTTCCTGCCAGGATGGCTCCATTCCACTCAAACCATCACAGAAAACCTGTTGCTGTGGACCCACCTCAGGCCACGCTCACTGGCCACAGCAGTCTGGCTTTCCCCTTTTGGTTTCCTGTGCACCTCATACATCCTTGGCAGCCTCAGCCCTCAGGTGCTGGCCACCGGGAAAGCCCTAGTCACCCACAGCCCTTCTTCCTCTCTGTGGACAGAGCTCCTGAGTCCAAAAACAGTAAGATTCATTCATTCCCTATGTGTTCCCAGACAGGCAAAGGCAAAAAGCCTAGGGAAGGCTGAACAAGAGGAAATTCAGTGCTTTATCCTTAGGGGGATGGGGGGAGTGATTATGATGCTAGAACAGGCTACAGCAGAGGGCAGGAAGGGCCAAGGAGAGCCTTCATGTCTCCCTGGGTGCAAACATCCCCTACTTATGATGATCCAACTTAAAACCTTCAATGTTGTTACAATGGTTTCACACAAAGCCAGTAGAAGTCATCCATACCTTGATCATGCCTTAACTCTTTCATGGGCTGGGCTAAGTGGCCAAGTCCTCTTTTTTCCCCCTCCAAGACAGGGTGTCTCCGTATAGCCTTGACTTTCCTGGACTCACAGAACAGGCTGGCTTTGAACTCACATCAGTCTGGCTGCCTCTGCCTCCCTGAGTGCTGGGATTAAAGTCATGACACCACCCGGGAGTGGTAGCTGCTTTTGCTGCTTCTTCTTCCTCCTCCTCCTCCTCTTTCACCTCCTCCTTCTTCTCCTTCTCTCTTTTTAGTTTTTCCAGACAGGGTTTCCTTGTGTGTAGCCCTGGCTATCCTGGAATGTACTCTGCAGATTAAGCTGACTTTAACTCAAGAGACACTGCTACCTCTTTGACACCAAGTCCAGATTCAGATCCTCTTTCTTGATGCTGGATGGAGACCCCCAGCTCAGGTCCCAGCCACAAGATCATGAGGACAAAGCCTCTAGATACCACAGGGCTAAAGTCTGCAGGGCCCGGTGTGCTGTTCCTATGGTCACAGACAGGTAAAGCGAACCACAGCCCATCAGGTGGTAGCTCTGTTGTCCACATCACCCCTCCTTGGCACTGTCATACTTTTATAGGTGATGAAAGCCAGCTCAGGAAGTCACACAATATTCCCCAGGTCACAATGTTGGGAGGGGATGTTTCTGAAGCCACATGCTCTGCTCTCCTCCATGTGGGCTGAAATGCTCAGAGGAAGCCAAGGGCCAGGCCAAGGAAGACCTTGAGTTGGACCAAAATGTAAATTCCCAGAACATCAGAGTATCACAGAACACTTGTCTTAGAAGTAAATAATGTTGCCATTCATGCTATACACACTCTCAGAAGGGTCAGGAAATAAATAAACAAACAGCAAATAAACAAAAGAAATTTGGTGAAGCAGCACACACCTGTAATCCTAAGTAAAGGTACAGGCAGGAGGATCAGGACTTCAAGGCCAATTCTGGTTTCATAAAAAAAAAAAAAAAAAAAAAAAAAAAAAAGGTTAAACAAAATGTGGAACAGCCACAAAGCAGAATATTATTCAACCTTCAAAATGAAGGAAAAAAGAAAAGTGTGAAAGTGTGCTGTCGTCTTATTATTAACCAGTCTACCACCCCTGTCTATATACTTAATAGCCTCGTTTTCTTTCAGAAACGAAAATCATTAAGGAAATCCTGACACATGACACTATGGATGAAACAGAAAGATACTCCATACAGTGAAATAAGCCAGTAATCGAGAATAGATGTTGCTTGATTCCAGTTGTGTAAAGTTCCTAGACTAGTTAAATTCAGAGACGCAGAGAGAATGATGGCTGCCAGCAACAAGAGGAAATGGACATTGGGAGGTAAATTTAATGAGGACAGAGTTTGCCCTGGTGAAATGAGGGAAGCTGAACAAGAATTCTGGTCCTGGCAGGATGGCTTGAGCAAGCCTGAGGACCGGAGTTTGATGCCCAGGATTGACGCCTGACTCATGCACACTGGCATATGCACCCCCTCATAATAACAGACAAGACAGACAGCCACCTCTCACCCTTACCAAAGCTGAAATTTAGCATTATGCAACCTAAAGCATATAAGGCATGGGAGAAACAGGATCCCACTCCCGAACTCCTACCAAATCCGTTTCCAATGTGGTACTTGGCTGTTGGCTTCCCAATTTATCTTCCCTAGGGTTGTGGGCCAGTTTCTAGAACTGGCCCCAGAAATGAGCATGCAGATACCAGAGACCTCAAGAGAACCCTCCCACAGAGATCAAGGAGAGAGCTCAGTAAGACACGCATTTTTCAGGGAGGCTCTTGCAGGTTCAAACATGCCATGTGTGAGTATGAAAGTCAAAAGACCACATTGGGGTAGGGAGTTTCTTTGTTTGTTTGTTTTCTTTTGTTTTTCCCCAACATGTATGCCAGACTAACTGGCCCACGAGCCTTTGGGGTACCTCCATGTCCAAGTCTCACTATGCATCTGGCTTTTACATGGGTCTTAGGTATTCGAACTCAGGTCCTCAAACTTACATAGCAAGGATTCTTATCCACTGAGCCAACTCCCCAGGCCTGAGATACTTTAACACTGACCTTGGTTCTAGCCTGCCTGGGGAACCCACACCCCCATCTGTCGGGTAGACAGCCATCTATCCAGAGCTACAGAAAAAGAGAGAATCCCAAGTAGGGTCCAGTGGTACACACCCATAATCCTAATACTCTGGAGGCAGAAGGATAGGAAGTTCAAGGTCACCCTTGGTTACACTGTGAGTTCCAGGCCAGCCTGGGCTATATGAGATCCTAGTGCAAAAAGGACACACACACACAGAAACGTTACACAGCCAGTGATGGGGTGCAGCTCCAGGTAGCCTGTATCTCCCTTAGGCAAAGCGAGCCCGGCTGAGAGCAATTCACCCGCACATCAAGGGGGACCAGCAGGAAAGACAGGCTTACATTGGGACAGGAAGTGCAGGGCCCTGAGCTTTATTAACACACCACTCATAGCACTTCCTCCCCTCCCCTCCCACAGAGCTCCCACTTTTTGGACCCCCATGAGGTAGGTAGCCTGAATGCTCACATCTGCCCAATCCAGAAGAGATAGCAGAGCCACTCCCATCTTGTCAGGTTTCAGCTTCATCTTGAGGGCTTCCAGCTCTCAGGTGCGACATCCTCAGGGAATGCCAAGGGCGCCAGCAGAATACTGTCCCCTTCTGGGTAGCAAATGCGTGGGGCTTCTAGTGGGAGGGGTGGAGCCGGGGAACCTGAGGCTCTGACCAGATCGGTGGTGGGACCTGCACTCCCAAGGCCTAGAAGGTAAATGGGGAGGTGTTGGGGAGCTACCAGGGGACAGATGAATGGGAAAATATTAGGGGTTACTAGGGAATGGGTGGGGCCCAGTACCAGCCTCAGGCCCTCCTGCACCTTGGAGTGAGGGCCACTTCCTGGTTAGAGTGGAGCAGGTGACAAGGAGTATCAAAGTTGGAGGGACAGCTTGTCAGAGCCTAGGCTACCCATCTTAATAGGCTCAGTCCCACCTGGATACTTTCCCACCCCAGGCTGGACCCTACCAGGCGGGTTGGGCTGGTGGTGGTTGACAGCTGACGACGCTGCGCTCCACAGGAGACAGAAGACCAGAGGTCCAGGCTCTTGGGAACACAGCTTTTCTCAGACTTTGGAGGGAGGATGTCCCAGCCCAGCAGACAGTGCTATGGAGAGCAAAGGTTAAAGGCCATTCACACCTTTGGAAAACCCGAGCCACCACGATCTCCTCCCTGGGAGGAGAGGCCACAGCTCTATCTCCTGGCTTGTTACCCTAGGTCACCCCGATCTCAGTCCCTGTTGACCTGGCCACCCCAACCCTCCCCAAGATGGAAGAGAGGATGTGGACATTAGTGGATTCCTTTCCACACTGGACATGGCCCTGAACACCCACGTTACATGACTTCACTAAGCCATCCTCAGGACCCCAATTCTGAGGATGCTCCCTCTCTACCCACTTTGGGAGCCAAAGGTCTTTCCCCTCTTTTCTTCTCCCAACTGCAGCCACTCTGTCCTCCACCAGGCGTGGGCAGGACACCTTTTGACTCCCATCCTGACTAGATCATGGGACACATAAAAGTCTGGGTTCAAATCCATCTCTCCCACTCGCTCCGCTCTGCCTCCATGGCCTGTGTGGGAGTAAGGGAAGACAGGAGCTGCTGTGGCTCTGGGGAATAGCCCTCTTAGAAGCTCTCACGCAGTGCCCGAGAGCTCAGTGAATAGGGCCCACGTAGATGTCCATCTTAGAGACAATGTGGGGGACGGACGCCACATCTGCCCAGGGACTGAGGTCACCACCAGCCCAGGTGAAGGCTGAAGCCTGCTAGCATCCAAGAGCCTTGAAGCAAGAATAGCTCAGGCCCCATTAATATCTGCCTCAGCCTCTTAGGGAAGGCAGCCTACCCGTGGCAGAGCCAGCGTGTCAGAGGCATCAAAGCTCTTCCGTCTATGAATTCGATACTGGTGTGGAGGATCCAGAATGGAGAGGGGAATGCTCACCCTGAGGAAGAAGGCGCACCACCAGAATCAGCAGGGCCCACATTCTAGGCCCCACCCTTGCTGGGACTGTTCACTGGGAAACACCCCACCCCACCCCACCCCAGGAATCCCAACACTCTCAACACTCACCTGACCTGCCCAGGCTCCTCCAGAGTCTCAGGGCCCTGCTGGTCCCGGGGTACCCCACACAGGCGGCAAGGGGCACCCAGATCCACCGGCACAGCAAACAGGCGCCGATTGATACGGTAACAGTACACACCTGTGAGTGCCATGACACACCACAGTTCTCCTAAGCCGGGGGCTTTGTTGCCAGGGCCTTGGGGGCTGTCCCTAGGCACACAAGCTACACCATGCACTGAGGAGCCACTCTGCGCCATGTTTTTTCCAAACCCTTTCCTCCCAAAGTCTTGGATCCACACCAAAGTTCAGGCAGAAATGTCTTCCAGGGCACTGAGAGCTATACCTGACCACCTCCGACAGCTTCTGGACACAGGTGGTTACAAAGGGCAGGTCCAAAGCCAGCCAAAGCCTCAGGCCAGGACGGGTGCCACACTGCTCAGACACCAGGCCGCCCTCTCCCAGCCCCCAGCTCAGGGTGACCTGGTGCAAGTGAACACTCACACTCATGGTCCTCTTCCACACTGCGGCTCTCTTGCAGGTCTGGGAACACAGCTCTGGGAGAGAGAAGATGAGCTGGACGAGCGATGGAGTCTCCCACAACCACCTTCAGGACTTCCCACGCACCCCTGCTTACTCAGGGGAGCTGCAAACACAATCCTCTTCGTTGGCTTCTCGAAACCTCTGCAGCACAGAGAAGAAGGCCTCTGATTCACTGGCGACTGGAGAGGAACTGTCCACAGACCCTGGTGGGCAAAGCACTGGTGGGTGAGTTGAGCTGGGGGGTCCATCTCGCCCTTGGGACTTGTCACCCACGGTGACTGCCAGCTCTGTTTGAGCCCAGCCTGCCCTGCTGTAATCATCCACACAGACAGCACACTCACAGAACCCTTAACAGGGGTCACACGTTCTTTTTTATTTTATTTTAGACAGTAACTGGCAGGCCTGAAACTCCATATACAGACCAGGCTGGCCTTGAACTCACAGAGACTGAACTGGCCCCACCTCTTTACTGCTGGGATTAAAGGTGTGTGTCTGCTTGCTTCTGTTTTAGGAACAAGGTCTCCTGTAGCTCAGGCTGGCCTCCAGCTCAATACTTTTGCCCCCATCTCCCAGCACAGAGACTGCTGACACACAGGCACCTGGCTTACTTGCAGTTAGCTGAAGAGAGGGGGAAGCTGGACAAGGTTCCCACTCCGAGGAGGCTGCATTCTCAAGGTGGACACTGGCTGGGAGGCTGGAGCCAGAACCACGTGGCTGAGTGCCAATAGGCAGAGGTTCCAAGGGAGGTCTGAGAAGATGACCAGAGCAGAGGCCAAAGAAGTCAGGAAACAAACCAAAAGGAAGCTCCATGGGTGAAAAAGGCAGATGTGAAAGCCCCAGGACAGGCAGGTGCTCGGCGTGTGTGAGGGACAGTCAGGAGGGAACGTGGCCAGGGCACAGTGAGGAGTGAGGGTGGAGGGGTGAAGCTGGGAGTCTGAGATGATCTGGGGACAAAGAGTGTCAAAATCAGGCCAGCCATGTTTTTAATAGGATCTGTCCTCGTGGCTGAGAGGTGAGGGAAAGCAGGGATGGTGAGGAAGAGGTCATGGACTCCAGCAGAAATTTCCTAGAGAAGGTACTAACGGTCAGGCCATGGAATACATAAAAGGCAGGCAGAATCAAGGCTGGGCCCAAGGGCATAGCCTGACTTACTAGGCTTAAAAGGCTGCCATTCAGAGACAGGAGAAGGGACAGAAGCCAGGACCTTGGTTATGGATGTGAGATTAAGATACTTATTTTTATATCTAAAAAAGTTTTTTTTTTTTGTTTTTGTTTTTGTTTTGTTTTTTACAGTGGGGTGAAATGGCCTATACCTTTAATCTTACCATTTGGGAGGCAGAGACCAGGGGATCTCTGTGAGTTCCAGGAAGCCTGTATGATATAGGGAGTTTCAGGACAGCCAGGGCTACGTAGCAAGACCCTGACAAGAAAGAAAGGAAAAGGAAGGAAGAAAGGAAGGAAGAAAAAGATACCAAGATGACACTAAGATGGAGCTGCACGCCTTTAGTGGTGGCAGAGGCAGGTGATCTCTGAGTTCTAGGCCAGCAAGGTCTAGAGAGGGAGTTCCAGGGTCGTCAGGAACGCACAGAGAGACCCTTGTCTAAACAAACAAAACTGGCTGCTCTTGCAGAGAGATTCAGCACCCACAAGGTGGCTCACAACCGTCCAATTCCAGCCTTTGACACCCCCCTCTGACCTCCACAGACACCAGGCACACACATGACACAGACATAAACACAGGCAAACACGCGCAGAAACGAATAGTTAAAATTAATAACCAAAAGCTAAAATGGCAACATTTCCGCTGCATGCATTTTAACACTCAGCTGACAGTAACAGGGTGGAAGAAGACGGAGGGAGGATAGGTGCCCCTGAGGAGCCAGAGGGGCAGTAGAGTGGAGCTGTTTCCATTACAGGTGGCCTCTAGGAATGCTCAAATATAGGGCACCCTTGATTCACTCACTCATCCAGCTTCATTTGTGTCCAGGCTAAGATAAGAGTGGTCCAAAAGTAGCCCTCACCTGAAATCCAATCATGGTTCAGGCGTGACCGGGATTGCCAGCTGCTGCTCTCTGGCATAGAAGACTCCTGGGAGAAGGTCACTTTGGACTGAGGAAGTTGACAAGACTCCTGGGAGAAGGTCACTTTGGACTGAGGAAGTAGACAAGGATGGCACAGGCTAGATCAGCAAGCAGGCCTGACCCAAAGGAAGTCCTATTTCAGGGGAACATGCTGTGTTGTTGACATCTAAGCTAACTTAGACTCCGGCTTAGTGCCAACCTCAGCTAGGGAACTCAGAACAGGGAAGGTGAGTTTGGCCCCACTTTGGGTGTGGCTGTGAACAAGCCTGGGCTCCGGCCTCAGTGTTTCCACCCATTCGATAAGGCTTGCCTCCTTCTTCCCAAAGTGCTAACTAAGAACGGATAGCAAGGACGGGACACATCACACTGGCTCTTCTAGAAGCCTCAACCCCTATAAGAGGAGCTGTTCTAGGAATAATTTGTCAGACAGGGAAATGGAGGCTCGAGAAAGCTCCCGTGGCTTCTGGGAACTCCTGAGTTACCTTACGCGGCTTGTGTGGTTGTGACAGGATGGACCTTGGGACCTGTGTCTTGTGAGGCCCCAGACCTTTTGGTTCTGCCAAAGGCATTGGCCCTTTCAGACCTTCAGTGGCTAGCAAGGGTACTGAGGGGGACCACAGTCCATCCCGCTGGGGCTCCGGGTGTTGGCATGTGGCAGGCGGGAGAGAGTCCACGCTGGAGTTGGTATTGCCAGACCAGGACATTTCAAATGTGTCTCTTCCACAACTCTCTAGCAGGTCCCACATGTGTCTTCTGTCCTGTGAGCTGGGGGTCTCTGA
>NW_026592710.1:7928531-7935751 GCF_907164565.1 Psammomys obesus | reverse complement strand
CTGGGGGTCTCTGAGGAAGTCTCTTGGGACGGTGGCATGTTTAAGTTACCACTGCTGCTATAGTCCAGGTTTGACTGCAAGAAACAGGTCCAGTTACCCAAAATGCAGCCTGGCCGGTGCCCAGCCACTCTGGCCTGCTCTGGACACATAGATCTTCACCCTCCTAAAGCCTTAGGGTGTCCCAACCCAGTTCTATCCTCCCGGGGTCCTCAGTACATTGGATAAGGTTGACCCTGGAGGCTTGGACATAGTCACAAGGAATAGGTAGTGTTTTTCCTCCTCACCTGGGCATTACCAAGGTGGCCACCCACCTCTGACGCTGCTCTGGCCACAGACCGACACATGGCATCGTGCCCGGCCCATAGCTGCTCCAGCAGCTCCAGACTGAGGAGGCGAAGCTGAACGGGGTCATTTGTCTCTGCCATCTTGGGCATGGGTCACAGCTTCTCACAGCAAGGTCGCTGGCTCTGGGCTGCAGAATATTCACAGGAGGTGCTCAGGCTAGGTTCCACCTGACATCAAAACAGCAATGACAAAAGATGAGGGAGCAAACCTTGTCACACAGGCCTGGATTCATACCATCTGGTTGCTTAACCTCTGTGCACCTCCTGCCCTCACCTGATAAATAGGGGAGCAAAGCGTTTACCCTACCATGCTGTCAATGGGGCACACGGGGCAGTGTGTTAAACCACTCAAAAAGGTCATTACTACTAACCCAGCCAGGCTGTGCTTCTGGCCCGCCAAGAGACTAGGACTCCCACCGGACCTTCCCTATGTAAGCTGATTCCTGGGGCCTGTGAGATGGCTCCTCGAGCAAAAGGGCTTACTGCCATGCTTAACAATCCGAGTTCAATTCCCAGGGCCTACATGACTCCCACCAATTGTCTTACCTTCATACGTGTCATGGCATGTGCTTGCCATACGCACACATAGAGTGCTAATTCAAAGCTTAGCAGCTTGGGTTCCCTGGTGCTAGCACTGAGCCCCAAGGCCTACAGCGCCAAGCCTCTTCCCTGCCACAAAGCTACCCCCAGCCAATTCTTTCTTTTTATTTATTTTTGCCTGTGTACCCCATGGTCACACAGCTAGTAAGTGTCACAAGCAAAGTTTGAACCAAAACATGGGTTCCTGGTTTTTGTGCAGTGGCCACTTCCTCTGACATTCAGATAGCTCCCTCCTGGTGGGAGGAGGCTCCTCCTCAAGGTTGCTTTAAACACAGGGGCGACTCAGAACCCAAGCTAGATGGGCTTGTCAGCGACGCAGCTGCCTTGGGTCATACAAGTTCCTGAAGACTGCTTAGTTCACCCAGCCACACTCGGGTGGAATCATGTCTCTGCTCTCTTGGCTGTGCTCTGGGGCAAATAGACCTTTATTGACACATGACTGCCGATTAAGGGTCTGCACTCAGGAAAGCCTGGTCCTGACCGGGCGTTGGCAGGATCCTGGGAAACCTCCCCCTTCTCCAGCCAGCTTTGGTCCCTTATAAGTTAAGCTTAGGGACACCTCCTTTGCTTCTGGAAGAGATGTCTGCAGTGTAGACAAATGCTGCCCATTTCTCTTACAACCCCAGGTGCAGACTCCTCCACCAGCACCAGAGCCCCTAACCTGTCCCAGTCCTGCCACCCCACACCCCCCTGTGGACTTGGCGAGCAGAGCAGATCCCAGCCTCTCACGCGCACCCAGGTAGGGTGCACACCGAGGCAGGCCGCTCGCCCCTTCTCTACCGGTCTAGCCGGACGTAAGCACACCTCGCTGGTCCCAAGATCACTGGCCGCCCCGAAAGAAAGGACTCCACCGCTCTCCACCCGGAAACCCAGGTTCCCAGCAGCCCGGGGCTCCGCCTCTTCTGCCTCTGCCTCAGCCTCCTTGTAACGCAGAAACGGGACCTCCAATAGTTGTCCTGATTGGCTAATGCTGGGGCTCTGCCGCTGTCCCGATTGGCCAATTGGCGGGGGACGCCAAACAAACGTTACTTCTCATCCGGAAGCGGCAGTTTCAATTTAGGGGTGGGACTAGTGGGGCCTCACTGTTGTTTGGTTAACTGATAATGACAACTCTCCCAACTCGAACTTTACATACAGGCATGGTTACCTAGAAGGACAGGTTCCGATTAGTCAATGTGGCCTGTCCACGCAATTTCCGGATGTGAAGCTGCCAGTGGCTGCGGATGGGCGGGGCAAGAGGCCCAGGCAATGCGTTCCCGTTTTCAAGCTTTTTTTTTTTTTTTTTTAATTTTATTTTATGTGCATTAGTGGTTTATTTCCATGTGAGGGTCTGGATATATGTCCATGTGAGGGTCTGGATCTGGAGTTTTAGACAGTTGTGAGCTGTCATGTGGGTGCTGCGAATTGAACCCAGGTTCTCTGGAAGAGCAGCCAGTGCTCTTAACCTCTGAGCTATCTCTCCAGCGGCCCCCCCCCCCCGGATTTTTTTTTTTTTTTTTTTTTAAAGAGAAAATCTTATGTCGTCTAGGTTTGCTTCAAACTAGGGGCTCCTCCTGGTTGTTGTTGATGGGTTTACAGGCGTCCTATTAGCCCTGCTTTCTATAACACCTTGAGTCGTTGTGAAGTGCCTGATTTGTGGCAGAGACACTGGGAAGCAGATTTAAAAGGGTGGGAATGGAGGAAGATTAGTCAGTGGGAAAATTACAATAGAGATACCAAAAATCTGGTCCTGTAAGATATAAGCCAAAATTTAATGTAGTCCAGGCTAGCCTCAAACTCGCTATGTTATGAAGATGATCTTCAACTCCTTTCTAATCCTGCATCGTCTAACTCCCCTAGGGCTGGGTTTACAGATGTGTTCCAGCACACTTAAGTTTTTGTGGTGCTGGGCACTGAGCCCAGGCCTCTGTGCAGGAAGTGTTTTACTTTAGCAAGTTTCAAGGACTCTGTGTTTTTAATGCCCCTGGCTGTTAGCTGCTTCCCTTCTCCCTGTCATGAAAACAAGGTCAGCCCTGTCCAGGGAAAGGTTCTTGGAGGACACTTGAAAGGAACATTCTGGAGTCTAGTATAAGGACCCTGTTTGGTCTCACTGTCTTCATTCAACAGGTACAATTTAATGATACTTTTTAGGTTGTAAATATCTATTCTGTGCCAGGGATTTGGGGAGGGGGAAGGAACAGAGCTCATTCAGTCGAGATGAAGGGCTCTGCCAGAGCACCTGGTGGCGCACGCCTGTAATCCCAGCACTCAGGGAGGCAGAGGCAGGTGGATCTCTGTGAGTTCGAGGCCAGCCTGATCCACAAAGTGAGTCCAGGACAGCCAGGGCTACACAGAGAAGAAGGGAAGGAGGAGGAACTGCAGGAGGAAAAGGATGGAGGAGGAGGGGGAGGAGGAGGAGGAAGAAGAAGAAGATCAGTACAGTTTCATGGGTGCACACCTTTAATCCCAGCAATCAGTAGCTCATCTTTGTGAGCTCAAGGCCAGCCTGTAGTGAGCCCCAGGAAAGCCCAAGGTACAGAGCAGGATGCTGTCTCAGAACAAAAACAATAGTTTGTCATGTTAGCAGACAAGAAGTCAAAGTAGGATAATCTCAGCAGACACAGAGAGCTCATCAAACGCCTGATCCTCTCTCTTAGGGGTCGGACATGGGAGGCATCCCAATTTTTTTTTCTTGGAATCTTATAGCATTTGAGAAAGTCCAATGTATTATCTAGATGTGGTGGCACATGCCAGGAAAGCAGAGGCAAAAGGATCATGAATTAGAGACTAACCAAAAACAAAAGTCAGGCTTAGTGACACTTTTAATCCTAACGCTCAAAAAGCAAGTGGATCTCTGTGAGTTCACGGTCAGCCCGGTCTACAAAGCGTTCAGGGACAGCCAGGGCTTGTTACCCAGAGAAACCCTGTCTCGAAAAACAAAACAAAACAAAAAAAGGTGGGGGTGGGGAAGGAAAGAAAAGAAAAGCAAACAGAAAAAGCTCTAAACGTTAGCTTTGGTGTCCACTTGAGTAGGGAAACATACCACTCTCTGGGGGCGGGTCGACAGAGGATTGACACGTGGGCCAGTGACCCACTCATAATGTGGGCGCCATAACTGGCGGCAGGGACAAAGTAAAAACCGGAGGGGAACTGTTTTGCAACTGTGGCCTTCTTCTGTGGCCACTTTAACCTTTCAGCGTGGACCCCGCACCAACAATTACCTAAGGTTCTTTTATCTAGCCCTAGTGACAAATTGAAGCTTGGATCCGAAGCTTTGCAGGACAGAGCCCAAAGATGAATTTCCAACGTGCGCTTGGCGGTATCTGGAGCTGGCTCTTCAAACCTGAACCTGCCCACGACTTTGCTGCTAGTGACGAGGACACTGTTAACCCATGGCGTGAGCTGCCGAAAAAGACAAATGTGGCTGATCCCCTCGACTCATCGCTTTCGAGCCGTAAGGGACTTAGTGATTCTGTGTACAATACTTTTGACATTTCTGGAAGATTAGGGAATAGGACGCTGTTGACGAACTGCTTCTGGCATCTCTGGATAAAGTAACAAAGGAAAGGGACCAACTCAGAGAGGAAATTTCCCAGCTCTGAATGCACATAAATGATCTAAAGGTTTCTAAGTGTGTCCTGGAAGAGACTCTTCTCTCCTGCAGCCACAGGATTGAAGCTGGGGAAACCCAGACTCAGGCCCTCATTGTGAGATTAGCTGATTTACAGTCCACAGTTAAGGGTCAGCCTCCTCGTAAAGTGTCTGCAGATCAAGTGAGGGCGCTGATTGTCAAAGACTGGGATCCTGTTACGTGGGAGGGAGAACTGTGGGAGGGAGAACTGTGGGAGGGAGGACTGTGGGAGGGAGGACTGTGGGAGGGAGGACTGTGGGAGGGAGAACTGTGGGAGGGAGGACTGTGGGAGGGAGAACTGTGGGAGGGTGTTGATCCTGACGGGACCACTGTATTGGCCTCTCCACCTTTGTCTGAAGAACAGCCGGCCAAAGCTGGGGTTCCACAGAGCCAGTCCTCACCACCCTCAGTCATTTCTGGACCTGTCGCCAGACCCCAGTCTCAGTCTGTCCTTAACAGTAAGAAACTCTACACTCCCCAGGAACTCAAGTCGATTGCTTATGCAAATATGCAAAAACAAGGGGAACGTGCTGGAGAATGGATGTTAAGGGTGTGGGATAGGCCAGCAGGCTCACAATCGTGGATCAGACCGAATTTCTCTGCTTAGGTCCTTTGAGTCTTGACAGTGAGTTTAATGTCCTAGCCTGTGCCGTGGAAGGAGGTGTCAAGAGTTTGTTTGATTGGTTGGCTGAGGTATGGGCCCAAAGATGGCCTCCTATGAGAAAGCTGCAGATGACCAACACCCTGTCTTGGTCTTATGTTAAGGATGGAGTTAAGAGGCGTAGGGAACTTGGAATGATGGAGTGGCTTTGTGTAAAAGTTGCTAATCCACAGTGGAGGGGCCCAGAAGATATGCTTGTCACTAGAGACATAAGGGTATGCTTTGTCAGAGGGTTAATTGATAAGACGTGGAAGACCTTAGTATTTAGCCTTTTCTGCACACCGGACCTAACAGTGGGAGCTGCAGCTGCTCAGTTGCAGGACTTAATAGAAGTACAAAAAGAGCCAGCACAAGAGCCAGCAGTGGCCAGATGGTGATGGCTAGTCTCCTGTGGGCTCTACTGCAGCTTCTACCTGTGAATACCAAACCATCAGTTAAGGAGTTTAGATTCACAAGAATGCCCTGCAGTGGGGACTTAGAAAGGATGGTCTTTGCTCTTTGGTTTGTTTTTGTTTCGATATTTTAACATAAAGTCTAGAGCCAGGTATGGGTTACCTTCCTAGGAGGTCCCTGAAGACCCACAAACTGTAAAGGTTATGGCCATTGGTGGCTGCATACCAGAACTTGCTGAAGACATCATATGCTTTGAACCTAGGACAAAGAGGAATAGTGCTGAGACGGAGCTGAAAGCGTCCTCTCGTTGGCTAGCGTCCTAGTCCTAGAAAGGGCTCTAAAGGCTGCTGTTGTCCATGCTTCTACTCCGCTGAGGACCCCGAATGTCAATGTCCCCGTCAGCACTGCGGGCAACTGCGTCTGCCTCTACAACAGTGGCAGGACAGTTGATTGTGCAACCATTTTCCAGTTGGATTCAAGGCCTGCTCCACAGGAAAGGGACTCATATTTGGCTCTGTAAGCCAGCAGCAAAAAAAAAAAAAAAAAAAAAAAAAGCAACAAAACCAAAAAACAAAACAAAACAAACAAACAAACAAAAAAAACCCCAAAAACCTGTGGATGGGTACTTCCTAATGGGAAAATACTGCTGTTTTGCTAAATAGTAAACGGTCAACAGATCACTGTACCACTGAGGCCTGCCAGACCCTCCGTACAGCACCCTGTCTGGGCACCTCCAGCACCAGCTCCCGTCCTAGTATGGCTTCTTCCGGGGTCTTCTGTTGCCTGGGATCCACTCCCTAGACACAGACAGACTAAAACTGAGATGTCAATACATATTTATTCAGCCAGGCCGCGGTGGCGCATGTGTTTAATCCCAGCACTCAGGAGACAGAGACAGGTGGATCTCTGTGAGTCTGAGGCCAGCCTGGTCAACAAGGCTAGTTCCAGGACGTCCAGAGTAACACAAAGAAACCCCGTCTCAGAAAACAAAACATATATTTACAATGTCTTGAATTATGATCTGTTGCGTCAGGGCTGTAGCTCAGTTTTAGAATGTATGCTTAGCATGAGCAAAGGCCCTGGGTTCCACTCCTACTGCAAACAAAGGCAAAGGGTCACAAAAGAGTGATCCACTATGCCAAGTGTTGCTGAGGATGGGAAAACTGGGACTTGTGCACTCTTGGTAGGAATGCAAAATGCTACAGCTACTTCAGAAAAAGGTTAGCAATCCTTAATATATAGAACCCAGAAATTCCAGTCTGTGGTATCTACCAAGACTATGTCCATACGAAGACCTGTACATAAATATCAGCCGTGCACATGGCTGCCACAAAACAGAGCAGCACAAGCACGTGTATCCGGCCCCACAGGGAGCGAAGGCTTCGTATTGCATAGAAAGGCCACACCCATAGAGACAGACCAGTGGGTCCAGCGTCCTAATCTGGGGTAGGAGCAGGGGTGGCGGTCACAACAAGGCGGGGTTCTTTCTGGAGATGGAAATTCAAAATGATTGTGTTTGGTTGCTGCACAATTTTTTAAAATGTATTGAATATTTGTTTTGTTTTAGTATTAGGTTGTTTTTTTGTGTGTTTTTTTGTTTTGTTTTTTTTTT
>NW_026592710.1:7868291-7928521 GCF_907164565.1 Psammomys obesus | reverse complement strand
AGTATTAGGTTGTTTTTTTGTGTGTTTTTTTGTTTTGTTTTTTTTTTGAGACAGGGTTTCCCTTGTAGCCTTGGCTGTCCTGGACTCATTTGTAGACTCAACAGAGATCCGACTGCCTCTGTCTCCTAGAGTGCTGGGACCACAGGTGTGCACCACCACACCTGGCTTTTGTTTTGGTTTCTTAAGACAGGTTCCCTGTGTAGTCCTGGCTGGCCTTGAACTCAGAGCTCTGCCTGCCTCTGCCTCCCGAGTGCTGGGATTAAAGGCGTGTGCGCCACCATGCCCTGCTCATTGACTATACTCTTAAAATGGACTTGTACTGTAGTGCAAACCTATAATCCTAGCTCTAGGGTAGCTGAGGCAGAATTTTAAGTTCAAGGATAGCCTGGGCTATACAGACAGACATGTCTCAAGAAAAAAAAAATGGTGGGGCCAGGGAGATGACTCAGCAAATAAATTTCTAGCTGTGAAATGAGTCTGGGAAGCCAGTTAAAAGCCAGATGTGGCACACCTTGAAAGCTCTAGCACCCTTCTGTTAAGATTCGGGGAAGGTAGGTGGAGGCCGGAGAATGGCCTGTAAGCTCTCTGGCTAGTTTAGAAGCAAACAAGAGACACTGCCTCACCAAGGTTGGGTGTAAGAACAGACGCCAAGAGCTGTCTTCTGACCTCCATATACATCCTGGAGTGATACTGTCACTGCCTGGCTCGTCTCTTTGCTTCCAACCTCACTCTAATGTCTGCCTCCAACAGGCAGCAGAGACCCCTACTATGATGTAAGTCTGCCCTGACAACTTGCCTGTTCCTCTCCTCAGTAGCACCTGCCTCAGGAAAAAAACACAAACAAAAACAAAATGCCCCATTCTGCTCCCAGGTCCTATCTGCCTTCTTTCCTTTATCTCTCTGAAGACAGTGAGCACACTCACCTCAGGGCCTTTGCACATGCCGCTGAACATCCTACCCACATCTCCCAGGGTTTCTGTTGGAGGACGGTCTTGTGCACCATGTTTTCAGATGCTGATTTCAGGGCCCTGAGATCTGGTTACCATCCTGCCATGGGCTTGGGATCCAGAGACCACGAGGAGGGGAAGAAAGGCAGAAGATGTAGCAGCAGGAGAGGAGGAGAATGGACTGATTTTAGAGAGGATAATAATATAAGCATTGGGGACTTTGGGGTGGGAGGAAGATAAATTGATAGGATAGTAGTTATTATGCCCAGCTCTGTGCTTAGCTTTGAATAATCATAGCAGCTCCCCAAAATAGATTAAATAAGGATATCTTGATTTTAAAATTTTTAAATGAGACAAGTAGCATAGCTGCTAAAATAAATGGATTTTAGAAAGGACTGCTGAATTAGATCCGCATGTAAAAGTGCTAATCCAAAATGGAAGACAGGAAATATGTTGCATTGGGAAGTAGAAGATGCCTGTCTCAACAAGAAACAAAAAGCTATGTATTCCATCCAAACTGTTGGAAATCAGACTTGACTGGGAAAGGCCTCCTGAAGATCTTGGCTACAGACAAAGGAACAAGCAGGTAACTTGTATTGCTGATCCCACTACATGGCAACAGCTCTGACACTGGCTGAGAGATGAATGTCTATGCATAGCCAGCGAATCTTGTTGGCTACAGAGTCCCCATGACTTATTACCTATTACGTGCCATCTTTTCATATGGCATGAATGGCGATTTACAGATGTCTTTCTTTTGCTCAACAAAAAGGAAGAAAGAAAAAAAAGAAAGAAAGAAAGAAAAGAAAAGAAAGAAAAGCATCCTTAATTGATCTATGCATCCTGCATATCTTATGCATTTATAATTTCAGGACTGTATAAACACTCGTGAGAAATTACATGTTTTCAGAGTAAAAGAAACAGACCCCACTGATGCTGGATTGGCCCTGACAAGATTCATCTTCCAGGATGCTGAGGCGCTGACAGATTATTCCAGAATCCTGCATGATCCAGCCTCAGACTGCTTCAGCTGTTATTCCTTCAAAAACCTGCTCCCAGGATAGCTTCAAAGAAAACTGCTGATCTCAATTGGTCCAGCCATTCAGACTGTTCCAAACAGGACTTCTATTAAGTCTGAAATTTCTCAACATTTAAAGACTGGACCACAAATATTATTGCTAGCTTGCTTAACAATTTCTTCCAAATTTATTTGGGCTCCCAAAAAGGATTCCTACACCCCAAAATCAGCAGGAAGCAACTTAGAAGAACAACGTCCCATTTCCCTTGAGGTAGGGTGGGTAGGTTTTTGGTTGTTTTCTTGGGCTATAGATGTTTATTGTCATTTAGAAGATGGTTATAAGTTATTAATGATGTTATTCAGAAATTAATGATGTAATCCCTGAATAAGATATAAAAACTTACTCAGGGATTTCACTCTTTTCCTTTTCTTTTTTCTATCTTTCTTACGTAGGGAAAAAGGAATTGAAAAGAGGGAGGAATATAGTAATATTTTATGGGAGTAATAAGACAAAAGGTAGATTATTGAATCTATGTTTCAACTTAGAGCTTTGTTACTTTGTTTACATTGTTATGGACTATTGTATATTGATACAGATTTAGTTTTCATTGGTATAAATTTTGATATATTGATATACATTTAAGGTTACCTTTGTCAGACACACCTGTGTGTCTGTGTTTCTACTCTATTATGAGGTATTGTACCCATACAACTCATTTATAAATACAAGGTTTCCTTCCAGTCCTTTAAAAGTGGCTATTAGAAACTGTTTAGGATAATTAAGTAATACAAATTAATGGTTAATCAGATTCATGGTCATGTCAGATAGTCAGATACTAGTCTCATTTACCACAGAAATATGTTTCCTAGGTTAAACAGATAGTAAGTAGATAGCTAGAAACAATATTTGCCTTTTCAGATTTAAGATAGACAGACAGAATTGGTTATGTACTATATAATGATTAATAAGTAGATGTTCTTCAAAAACTTCAGAGACCTAAAGAATGTGGCATTTAGAGATATTATTTTAAGGCTTCTTTGACAATGAGAGATGTCAACTCCCGGCAGCACCCTCAGCCCACTTCAAAGAAGATGATGAGCATCAAAGAATCTCCATTAGGAGATAGCTTCAAAGATGGCAAGTTAGCCAATGGGCAAATGCCTCTCCTATTCAACCACAGACAGAATGCTGTCCAAAAATGGACGAGACTTTAGATGCAGGCTGAGTTGACTGCCTAGCTCTGCTAAGACAGGGTAAGCAAGTCCTTCATAGTTCCTGCTTCACAAATATGTCTGTCAAATAAACTGGGCCAGAAGGCTGAAGACGATGCTCCAACATTATAGAGAGGTTTTGGGTGACTGTCGAGGCAGTGAACTGTCTCTGTCATATTTATTTTTATTTTGGAAGTTGTTTGCCTGCACTTCCTGCTTCCTTGGGTAATAATTTTATGCCTTCTCAAGTCTCTGATGAGGTTGAAGACTAGATATAGTTTTACAATAAGCTTAATTACTTAGGAGTTAAGATCTTTTAAGATCTAGATAGATGTTTTTAGGTTGATAGATATATGATAGAGATTGATTTAGACTCACCAAGATAGGATACATACTATTTTCTCCTAAATTGCCAGTACATATAAACACTTATGCATGTAACTTTTACATATGGTTTTCCTGATTGTTTCATAATTGTATATAGTTTATTATATATAAATATAAATAAAAGGGGCCTTTTATTGGACTAAAATGGGGAAATGTTGGAGGGTCTTGTGCACTGTTTTCAGATACTGATTTCAGGGCCCTGAGATCTGGTTACTGCCCTGCCACGGGTATTATTATGTTGAACCATCTCCTCTACCCATGTGACATAAGGAATGTTCCCCAATTATCCCTGGTTGGCTAATAAAGATGCTTAAGCTTATGACTGGGTAAAAAGAGAGGTAGGTGGCCTTTAGGTTCCCACTAGGAGAGGAAGAGAAGCAAGAGAGATGGCCTGAGGGGATGAAGTCACCCTTTGGAAGAATGGAGCATGAGCACATGGCCGTGAGGACAGACTGATGGAGCAGAAGCCGCCCAGGAGTCATCGGACTGGCAGCGATTGGCTTTTATGTGGGATATAATCTGCCCAGCTTGGTACCTGTATCTTAATAATAACTGGGTCTCCCTGTGCCTATTATTTTGGAAGCTAGCAGGGTTAAGGAACAGTGCTGCCATAATAATTTCCTAAATTAATATGTACAGATTAATTCTGTCTACAGATTTCATTCCCCAGTCTGTGCTCAGGTTTACACCTTATCTCCTCCAACCGCACCATCCTTTTACCTGTCTACACCTTCCTTACAAACTTATCTTCTGACCTCTCGTCTTTTACAGACAGGATCTTGGCTCTTGGCTCTTAGCCACAGACAAGCCCTGGAAAGGCAGGGATTTTTGTTGGATTACTGGGAATCAAACCTAGAGCCTCCTGCATGTTGGGCAAGTCAAAGGCAGGGCTACATAATAAGACCCTGCCTCAAAACAAGACAAGAGTCACTATGAAGCATGGCCAGCCTGAAACTTGCTACATCTGGGAGAGGGGCTGGGTCTCCCCGGCACTCTATCTCTGAGCCGATGACGCAGGGATGAATCTGACCTTGTCTGAGAATAGTTAACTCAGAGTATGGTCTGTGGCAGGATGTCAAACACATTGTGGGGTACCACCCAGTGGGGCAGCAGCAGCAGCTTGCAAATAACAACCCCCTGCACTTGCTAAACTTTTTGTTTTACGTACACATACTAGATCATGTTTCTACTGGACGGGAGAGTAAAGGACACATCTGAAAGCTGATAGGCTTGGGAAATAAAGATTTCAGCGCATAGGCAGCCTCTCCCCTCCGCTATCAGCCCAAGATGCTAGGACATCGGCTAGTCTTATTTCTCTGAACTTCAGTTTCCACAAAGGGGCTGAACAAGCTGAATTCTCCACACACACACTTGAATGTCCTAGAACTGGGTCCACCCACAGGCTTCCAGGAACATTTGGGTTCCCCTCAAAGTCCTGGACTGATAATGTATGAACTGAATTGCTCTTCTCAAAGAGACCAGAACAGCCCTGACAGAGCTGGTGCTAGCAGGAGAAACACACACCATCTCCTGTGAGATGAGTGTTCTGTAACACGCATATCCTGTGTGCTATGCACAGGGTATGAGTATTCGTTCAGAGTGAGGGAGGGCAGAGGCACTTGTAGACAAGCAGAGGGAGCAGGGAAGGTAAGAGGCGAGGGTGGGAGAGGGAACAGGGTAGGAGGCAGTAACCCCCCTCGGCCCAGGGTATCGGTGAATGGAGGAGCAAGAGGTCATGGTCTGGATATTCAGACAGAAAGTGGCAGGTCAGGTCCAGTATGTGTTGACGGTGGACTTGATGAACCGGTCAAGTCTGTGGCTTGGGAATCCGAGGACGCAGTTACCGACAGATGAGCTCAGGGTTTGTGAGAGAAATTGGTGGGTGAGGATGGAACCTCAGTCAAGAGGACATATGCAGAAGGGCAAGGAGAACCCAGCGGCCTTTTCCACTCCCAAGGGCCCTTCAAACAAGAAAGGTCGCAGGCAAGTTCTCAGAAGGCACAGGGGGGTGGCTGCTGACTCATGTGTGTTACACGAAGGGTCAGTGTGTGCAGTTACAGAGAACTCTGTACAGGAGTCACTCTGGCTCTCCCGGCCCTGGAGGCTGGCCACGTTCTTTCTTCTCAGACCAGACGCCAGGCAGAGAGCTCACACAGGGTCACACGGGGGCTTTATTTTAGTTTCCAATGTGATCAGCAGAGATACAGGTAACTCGGACAGATGCATCACCTTAAATATACCAGAAGCAAAGGCACTGGGTCAGGTGCCTTTGGCGGCCCAGCAAAAGATCAGACAACAGTTATCAGCAAGAAACTAAAGTGCTTTGCTAAACAGCTCGGGTACAGCTCTTCCTGGTGGTATAAATGCAATTTTTACTTATATAAGCTCAAATTTTCATTCATTACTCGGGGACTATTCTGAAAAAGATTTCATGTTTATTCTATTTTCCCCCCAAAGAACACAACATTCATTGGGATTATGTGACACTGATTTGTCTTGACCCACTCTGAGGTGACCCCATCTGTCCAGCATGGCAATACACTCACAACTTCTTTACATTACATGCTGACCTTGGCCAAGACCATCACTGTCCCAGCAAACAGGGTAGACTGAGGGGCAAGTGAGCAGGCAGACACGGGCAGGAGAGGACATAGCCCCTGGGCACCCAACCAGTGGGACAGTGCCCTGCAGGAAGCTCCTGGCTGCAGACTTCTGGGAAGGGGTGGAGCCCAATGCTTTGTCTCTAAGACACTCTCTACCTGTTTTACAAAGGCTTTGTCACCCTAAAACTGCTTTTCCAAGGCAATCAACCTTAGTGACTGGAATCTTCCCTACTTTGACCATTAATAGTTTCAACACTCAACAATGAGAAGTTCAGAGTCAATACGAGGCTAAGCAAGCAGCGGGAGGCTTCAGGATCGGAGGAGGCAGGCTTAGGAGGGTCAGGACAGTAGGGAAAGGCGGCCAGGTTTCTCTTGGGAGGGTCAGGGCAGTAGGGAAAGGCGGCCAGGCTTCTCTTGGGAGGGTCAGGGCAGTAGGGAAAAGGCCAGGCTTCTCATGCTGTTTTGTGGCCAGCTGCAGTCACTAGCACAGGGTACAGTCCAGAGAATGGTGGCCACAGGGGGCTTGCAGCAAGGCAGGGATAAGCTGAGGTTAGCGGGTGAGCTTCCCAGGCTTGTGAGCCCCTCAGTACTAAGACAGATAGAGGAACCGCTTCTGTACCAACCTTCTCCAGCCATCCCCGGAAGCCCCATCTTCCACCATTCCCCCTGCTACATCCTTAAACCACCTGGAGCAAACTAGCTCTCACTAATACCCCAGGACTAACAGACCAAGAGCTGAAATAAGAACAAGGGCCTCAATGGCAAGAAGGGAGGCAAGTCCCATGTCACCATGATGCCGGACACCAACAGCAATACATCGGACCCCTGATTCCTCTCCTGAGCCCTCCCCTCTGCTCTGGCTGGCAGATATCCCCAGCTTCCCACAAGAGCGCCCTGAGTCTAAAGCCCAGGGTATGTTGAGCCTGGCCACCAAGCACAACTCACTCTGCAAGTGGGAAAAGTGCTAAGGCTAAGGGCCAAACATAAGATACAAGTCCTTCTGGGACAAACTTGGCCATTCCAGAACTATCCTGAATTCTTCTGGAGAGTCCAGTCACCCCCAACATTGTCCCTCTCTGTAGGTGTGTCAGAGAAAGTGGGAGTGTCTGCCTGATGCCTGTGTTGCTCCCGTCAGTCATTCTGCAGGGTGTCACCCTTCGGAAGACCTTATCGAGCATGATGAGCAGACACAGGCATGCAGGACTCCTTGGTGCCGAGCTGCCCAATCCTTGTTGGTCTCCTTTAGGGTGTGAGCCAGGGGTCTTCCTGCACAGGTAGGGAGTGACTGGTGCTGAAGGGCTGAGAATGGTACAAGACAGTGGGTGCTTTCCTTCTCTCCAAAGCGGCCAAGGACGAGAGCTGATGGGAGGCGTGGCCGGCCTCTGCTCAGTGCAGGTCCGCCCTGGCTGCCCACTATCTGCTGGGCTGCAGGTACTGGTGTGTGAACATGTTGAGTTCGCTGTCCAACCAGCCAGCTTTATTCCTGCAAATATAAGAGCACTTTGACAGGTGGTTGCCATGACACGTCCCACTAGCCTGTCTGAACCTTCAGTTAATCCTTCAACAGCACAGTTTCCCATTTGCAGATAAGGAAAAGGAGGTCACAAGCTGATGTGACAAGAGCCAGGCTTTAAACAAACAAACAAACAAATAAATGAATAAATAAATAAATAAATAAATAAAGAGGTAGGCTGAGATAGATTCTCAGGCTGGCCTGGAACTCACAGCCATCCTCCTGCCTCAGCCTCCTATGTGCTCAGATTACAGAAGTGAACCACCATAGCTGGTTTTAGGTTTTTCTAGTTTGGCTGCAGCCCGGGGCAAGTCCCAATCCCTGGAAGCCAGCTTTCTTCATTGGCAGGTAAAGGTTTGGGTACTAGCTCAGCTGACTTTGTGGCTATAAGCAGCAGCAGACACTCTGTCCCAAGAGCCCCAGTGGGTGAAGAATATGTCCTTGATGATAGGCAGGAGGGACACAGATGCAAAGGCCAAAGAGGGCACAGATGCAAAGACCTGGATAGGTCAGGGGAAGTCCACTGACCTATCCAGACTAGAGCTAGGACCCTCTGAGCACCTCTTCTCCAGCTCTGTCCCTGTGGGTCCCTGACATCAGAGGTTGGGGAGGGAAGTGCAGGTCCCATGTGCTGATGTGATCACAGCCTGAGCAGGCTGAGGACTTAGCAGGCAGAGTCCTTCTGCTTCAGCTGTGGCTGTCATAACATTAGTCTCACCTCACAGATGAAAGCCACAGGACAGGGGAGAGCTGAGGGAGTGCAGGCCTGGAACCCAGATCCTGGCTCCTCCACTGACACTCCTCCCAGCAAACTTCCCTGTTCTACAGAGACCACACTCCTGCTCCTGCGGAGAGACCTGGTGCTTTGCACCCCTGATCCTGGGTTCAGAGTGGAACTGAGTATGACTGACATAGGTGGCAGATCTCATAGGTCAAGGAGAACCAAAGTGTAGACTGACTGCCCGCACCCCAAGTTCCATCTGGCCATTTCCTGTGGAGCTCCAGACAAAAGACTCAGCTTCCATGACTACCAATTTTCTTACTAGAAAGCGCAGCTGAGGTTGGCATGGTGGCACACACCTTTAGTCTGAGCACTAGCAAAGTACAAGTAGGTGGATCTTGATGAATTTGAGACTAGCCTCATTCACATGGCAAGTCCCAGGCCAGCCAGGGCTACAAACAGATCCTGCCTCAAACAAAACAGTGAAGAGCTGATGACTCTCTCACTGGGGTGATAAAAACTGGGTGGGCCAGAAGTGCCAAGTGCTGAAGCCCTGCCCTTCAGAGGAGGGCCACCCATGAGCTGCTTGTTTCCTGGGTGCCATCACGCCCTACCTAAAGCACCTGGAAGACAGTGACCCTGTCTGTTAGGCCTCCAGCACTGTCCCGTCCCCAGCAGTGCCCGGCCAACATCTCACAGGGCGCCACATCCACAAAGAGCTCCTGGTGTCCACACTAAAGAAAACCAGATGGCAGACAAGCCCCAACTCCCCCAGCTGGGCCACTCGGCCACTCACCTGAGTAACTTGGCTTTGCTCTGAAGGGAATCCAGAGCCTCAACTTTCTTGTTCATGGCGGCAATTTCCTGCTCCAGATTATCTCGGGTGATGTCAACTTGCTGGCACAGATGAGCAAATGTCCCCGACAATTCCCTGAGGGGACAGAGGTAGGATCAATTTGGCACATGGTGTGTAGGCAGGATTCTCTCGGTGACTAAATCCACCCAGAACAGAGTAGCAGCTGAGCCCATGACACGTCCTCTGGCCTGCAATCCCACTTTTGGGGATCCTTCCCACCTCTACTGAAACCACAAATAGCTCCAATGCTCACATCAAAGGCACTGGGCATCACCACAGGAGGCACGGAAGTCCAGCGGTTAACCTAAGAGGCTAGGATTCGGACACTGATGCTCATCAGCTAAGTGGCAAGGAAATGGACTCATCTCCCTAATCTCCAAGCCCAAGTCTCACTATCTTCAGTGTGTGTGTGTTTGTGTGTGTGTATGATGCTGGGGATTAACCCTGACTTTCATGCATGCAAGACAAGCTGCCTACCAACAGAGGAATTGAGAAAGTACGCACCAACAAAACATCTAGCTCACAGCTACAAGAGTAAAGGGGACACTAGTGCAAAACGGGTCTGCCATGCCATAGTTAGAGGGACACCAAACAAACCAAGCATGGTACTCATGTCTGCTATCCCAGGACTCAAGAGACTGAAGCCAGAAGATTGGCCTGAATTTGAGATTAGGCTGGACTATAGTCTGAGGCCTGGGAGACAAAGACAGAGAGAGGCAGTGCAGAGTACAATCTTCTACCTTCTCCATGCTCCAAGATGGTGTGATCACAGGTAACCCTGATCCATGAGGCACCATAACCAGGCTGAAGTAGGATCCCACAGCTGCACCCACGGCTCATGCCCTTCAAGCCTACCTTCAATATTTATTTATTTACTTAGAGACAAAGTGTCATGTAGCACAAGCTGGCCCCAAACTCTCTATATAGCCAAGGATGATTTTCCTGAGTCCTGGGATTAGAGGTGTTAAGACATAATGCCTGGTGTGTAAGACGCTGGGGATGAAGCCCAGGGCAAGCACTCTGCCAACTGAGCTACATTTCCAGTCCCAAAGCAACCTTTAAAATCGATGAAGCATATCCTGGTTCCTTTGTTTCCCCAGTATCTTCCCCTCCATGGGAGGGGAGCACAGGAGGCCTACCTGACCTCAGCCGTGGACCCCTCCTATCATCCCTGGATGCAAAGCTGGCACTACCCAGCCAAAGTCCTGACATCAGCATCATGGGGCTCTCAGATCAGGCTGAAAGGGAGGTGGGGAGAGCCCACGTAAGAGGGTGTCCTCCCTCAGATCCCGGGGCCACTCACTGCTGGACTTGGTGGCTGCAGTTAGAGCCAGTGTAACTGATAATGAGCTGCAGCTTTTCACTGGCATATTCCACAAACTGGCGCTTGAAGGCCCTCTCCTTGGCCTTGGTGGTCCAAGTCAGCCGCTCATAGACATACAGGAGGCCATACAGTCCAAAGGAGAGGGCGATGAGTCTCCAGCCCACTGCCTTCCACACCTATAAAGATGCATGATCAATTTAGAGCGGGGTCTCTCTCCTTGACTCCACTGACGCTAAGAGGGCAGGGCCTATCCAGGATTCCAGTTGGAAGGGAGAAAAACTGGATGTTGGCCATAGGACATAAGTTAGGGTTAGGATCACTGTCCTGATCTAGGTGAGGTTTTTTTGTTTGTTTGTTTGCTTGCTTGTTTGTTTTGTTTTTCTAAATGATGGGGATAGAACACAGGGTCTGGCACATGTTGGGCAAGCTCTTTCCTGCTGAGCTTCAGCCCCAACCTGAGAAACAGGTTTCTTAAAGAGAAACACAGATGATCCAAAGCAATAGCTTATTCTGATGGTAACAAGAGGCAGAATTCAGCATCACTCCTCACAGCTGTAGTTTAGTCAGAGAATGGGGCTCGGAGCTCAACATCAAGGCTTTCATCTCATCCATCATTCTGACTGTATGAACTTGGGCTAGTTTACTTATAAGTTTCTTCGCTCACAAAGAAGGCACGAGCTATAAGCTTAATGCATAGGTTCTATAGCTAGGTAAGCAGATGCTATAAAAGGGTCTGTCAAGGGTCAGTGCTGCAGACCATGCCCTCTTATAGGCCAATACCTGTGGAAAGAGCTACAGAGTGCAACTCTCAGTCTGGGGAGAGGGGCCTCGGCTGATCCATCTTGTACTACATGCTGAAAAAGCAAGTCCTGACAGTGTTTCTGAGTCACCCTCTGCCACCACTCTTTGTCTACAAAACAGCATGAGAGCTTGCCAACACCACTAGGGGGCTCAGAAGTGAGGGACTATGGCTGAAAAGTATAAGCCTCACTGAAACCAGAAGACAGCCAGTTGCTCCTTAGGGCTTGGGTCAGAGCCATCCAGAAGCAGGAGACCTTTAGTTGTTCCCTGTTCCCTATTTGCTGTGGAGGAAGAGGCCTCAGTGCCAGATGGGGAGGGTTCAAATCAGCTCTGGGCTTCTGCAAGCCATATCTAGACTTTGGGAGCATCCTATTAGTTGAGTGATGCAGCAATTGTAGGTGAAAGGGCTCTGGCCACACAGGCCCCCAGGGGAGAAAACACTCACTGAGCCACAGCACCCCTCCCCAAGCAGCTATCACTGACCACTCCTCCAACCACGAGAATGCCCATGGAGGTCCTGGATGTCAGGGAGGCCAGGCCGGTAACCATGGAGACCATGAGCTCCTCCTGGGTGAGGGATCCCTGCGGCAAGGGGGGCATGCTGGGGTTGGCAGGTGTCAGAGGGATAGGACGCTGAACCTAAAGAGGGAGACAACAAAGGGATGAGAAGAATGTTGCAAGGCTGTCCATTCAAGCACACACCCAGTGATCCTCAAGACTAGACAAGGTAGGACAGAGACTGAGCTGCTCTTCTACTCCCAAAGGACAGAAGAGGGTAAATGAGCTTTGTATGCACCACAGCTGGATGTCTGCTTCCTAAAACCTGCCAGCCCGAGGTGAGCACTGGGGCATGCCACAAGATGTAAACGTGGCCATTGGGTTTGTGCCGGCAGAGGGCCTGTACTAAAAGCAGTAATTCAAGCAGCGTGTCTGTGCACAAGTGTGTGCCTGTAACTTATGCATCTCCGTCACACAGAAACTAGAGCAAATGTCAGGTGTCGTCTTCTCCTGCTTTCTGCTCTAAAACAGGGTCTCTGACTGCACTGGAAGCTCGCTATTTCAGCAAGACCGACAAGCCAACTTTGGAGTAAGAATAAGTGTGTGTACCCACTGGACCAGCTCCTCAGTCCCTAATATACTTTTCATTCCAAAATTTAAAGTGGTGATGTGTATTTTATTTTACTTTATGATTTATTTAAGTTTATATGTATGAATGTTTTGTCTGTGTGCCAGGTGTGCCTGGTGTACTGGAACTAGAGGTAAGGACAGCCGTGAACCATCAAATGGCTGCTGGGAATGCTCCAAACTGTTGAGCCATCTCTCAGCTCCTGATGTATTTTTATTCTAAAATCTTTTAAAATCATTTGTTATTCAAATTTTCAAGTGGTGGTTTGTAGAAAAGTACTTCTCAGTTCCCTTTCCCCCCTACAGTGCTAAGGATCAAACCCAAAGTTCCTGTACAGCAGGCATTGTACACTTCTCCCTGAGCTACCCTCCCAAGTGGGCTGTTCTGAAGAGCACATAAAAACAAGCACTAAGAAAACACGCAGAATTTTAATTTTCAGTTTTTCTAGATAGGGTTTCTCTGTGTAGCCTTGGCTGTCCTAGACTCACTCTGTAGAACAGGCTGGCCTCGAACTCACAGAGACCCGCCTGCCTCAGCCTCCAAAGTGCTGGGATTAAAGGTGTGTGCTACCACTGTCTAGCCAACCCTCAGCATTTGTAATTAGGACAGACCATGTTGATAAAGACAACAGTGCTGACCAGTGACCTGATGGCACACTGCATGGTTCAGGGACCCCCACTGTAGACTGACTGACATATCTGGTGCAGGGTGATCTCCCATGATGCCCTAGGGAAAAGGAGCTTCTTGCCTGATCACTGTAGCCCATCAAGGCCCGGCGGCTGTTCTTGGGGCCCAGGAACCTGTTCACCAGCATAGTCCATCCAAGGGAGAAGTGGAACTCGATGTCCTCCTGAAAGTCAGCGCACAGCTTGTCACAGTTGAGGTCATAGCTGAGGGAGAAGCACTGGCGAGGGACTAGCATGTCTATCTGATTCCGCACAGACACAGGAAGAAGAGGCTTCAAGCCGTCTGTCAGGGGCACAAGCAGGGAGAGAGCGCATTACTCAGGCCTGTGCCACACCAGGGCCCAACCTCAGGCACAAAGTCCACACCAGCTGCTAGGGATGCTGCAGCTTTGGGCAGAAACTACACCCTGGTAGTCGGCTAGTAGGACTGGTTGACAGGTCACCTTCCCAAACCTGCCAGCAGTCATGCCAAAGTCTCAGCTGTCCCATTTGCCCAAGCAGGGGTTCTCCAAGTCCATACAGAATGAATTCAGGATACACTGCTAAAGGTCACAGGTAAGGAAAAGTGCACTTATGGTTTTTGACTGTGTGTGTGTCCACGGGTGAAGGAGCACATGGAGGTTAGGAGCATAGGCTCTCCTGGATGGATCTGAAGTTTAGGCACTTGGGAGCCTTCTGACATGGGTTCTAGAAACCAAAGCAGGCCCTTTGGGAGAGCTCTTAATGCACGGAGCCATCTCTCCAGCCCTGCCTTACTTCAGATTGGCCTTAGCTTGCATATGGCAGCCCCACAGATCCCAAGATCCCTTGAGACACTGACCTATCATGTCCTGCTGCATGCTCTGCAGGGAACTGGCGATGGCTGTGGAGCAGCGGTCAGACATGTTCCGGCCTAGGCCTTCCTCTATATGTCGGTGCAGTTCCTGCCTCCAGAAAAGATAGGTTAAGAGAAGGGGCACCATCAGCAGGAGTTGCTGGGGGTGTTCAACCTGTCCTGTCCTGCCCTGCCAGCTGACCAAAGAGGCAGAGTAAGCTTGGGCCTCATGCCCCTGGCTGTCACCTCTACTCGGGACCTTGAGGCAGAGCAGCTAAGACTTGCTGCTTCACTTACATTCTTATAAACCTTGAGGACAACTGGGGATGGGTGGAAGTCCATCTGGTACTCGTCAACCAGCACAGAGAGGCGTCTGATCTCTTCGGCCATGGCTGTGGACACCTGCAGCCAAGAGAGAGCAGTTAGCATCAGAGGACTGAGCTTTGGCAGGGGAGGCTGCAGTGAACCGCACACCTGTCCTGCACCCCGCAGTCTCCCAGCTCCTCTTGATTTGAAGTCATAGAGGTGGAAGAAAATGGGCAATCAAAATGGCCCTGATGCTGGACCCACAGCCAAACGTTAGGCAGAGCTAGGGGAATCCTGTGGAGGAGTGTGAGGAAGGATAGAAGGTCCCAGAAAAGAACCACTCAAGCGCCAAGTGCAGTGGTGAACAGCTATAATCCCAGCACTCAGGGAGGCAGAGGCAGGTGGATCTCTGTGAGTTTGAGGTCAGTCTGGTCTACAAAGCAAGTCCGGTATAGCCAAGGCTACACAGAGAAACCCTTGTCTCGAGAAAACAAAACAAAACAAACAAACAAAACACTTCAAGAAGACCAATAATGTCAACTAACCTAGGCCCATAAGGGCTTACAGAGACTGAAGTGCCAAACAAAGAGCATGCATGGACTGGACCTATGCCTGTAACACGTATGTAACTGATGGGCAGCTTGGTCTTTATGTGGGTCCCCTAGCAATAAGGCAAGTGTGTGTTGTATCTGACATGGCCTCGGTTGCCTGCTTTTGGATCCCCCTAGCTGGGCTGCCTTGTCTGGCCTCAACAGAAGAGGATATACTAAATTCCGATGGGCCGGAACAGGTTTGTAAGTGGGGGGGGGGGGGGGGGGAGCTCCCCTTTTTTGAGAGGGGGAGGGGGAAAAGGGGTAAGAAGATGGGAGGGTAGGACCGGGAGGAGAGGAAGTAGGGGGCTGTGATCAGGATCTAAAGTGAATAAATGAATAAATTTATTTAAAAACAAAACAAAACAAAATGGCCCTGGAAGGAGCCCCAGGGGAAATGGTATCCTTGAATCTGGGCCACAGACAGCTTCCAGAAAGCTGAGGAAGTCCCTTACTTGGATGAGTGGTCTTGCTCGTGACTTTTGCTGCCACTGAACTTGACACTGCCTCTGAGTCCAAGTCTCCACACGGAGCTTTCTCTTCATTCTCACCTGCCTTTCCACCTCCTCTGTAATCTGCTTAATTCGGAGTTTATAGTCTTGAGCCAGGAGCTCCAGCTGCTTGTCAATAAACCTCAGCCGGTCTTGCCGCTCCTCCCGCATTTCTAGACAATAAACCCTGAGAAAAGAAAAACACCTCTCAGAAACCCATGTCCCACATGACTGTGCAGAGGAGCTAAGGGAAGCTGAGAGGCTCACCCAGGCCACAGATATCCTGCCTAGACAGGGTGTCAGAGAGAGGCAGGACACAGCCATGCATCCCCTCAGGCTTCCATTAGGAGGAGGGGTGGTGAAAGAGAAAAGAGGTGGCTAAAGGAGGGAGGGTTACAGTGCTGCTAACTAATATGGAAAAAGAATGCTTGACAAGCCAGCAAGATGGCTCAGCAAGTCAAACGCTTGCTCTGCAAGCCCGATGACTTGAATTCAGTCCCTAGTCAGGTAAAGGTGGAAGGAGATCTGATTCCACAAAGCTGACCCCTGACCTCTACAGGTGTACCCTGTCATAGACACACAATCAAAAACAACAGTGTAAAACCTCTTTAAACAAAATAACAACAACAAAAGAATGCTCCCTTGTCCAGCAACTGGGTAATGAAAAAGAGATACTACCAGACACCTGGGGGAGATGGCCATGTCTCAAGCGTGGTGAGAGCTAAGGAAATGGGAGGTCCTCCGGGCAGGAGCAGCAGATGCTCTGGAGAGCATGAGAAACTGGGTACCGAGTAAGGGTGCTTGTTCAGTTCCCAGCACCCATGCCAAGTGTCCCAACAAGAATCAGGGGAGAAGGAAGACCAGGCCGAGTGGCAAGAACAGCAGGTGCAGTGCCAAGCCTGGTAATAACAAGCCTGGATGCGTGCGGCACGTGTCCAGAAGCCTACAGTCTCTCCACACTTTCCTCAAGAAGCACTTTTAATTTTAAACTCACCATCACCCCTGAGGGTGGGACAACAGACTCAAGGTTACTTAACAACTTCTCTGTTCTGTTTTAACTTAGGGCCAGCACTGCCGAACCTCTCCAGTAGAACTGAATTGTTATATATGATTCCCTATGGTTTTCTATATTTTAAATTTCTAAATTTTTTTTCTTTTCTCTTTCTGCTTTTTTGAGACAGGATCCCAAGTATCCTAGGCTGGCCTCAAATTGACTCTATAACCAAGAATGACACTGAGCTTCTGATCCTCCTGATCCTAATCCTTCACCCACAGAGTGCTGGATCACAGGTTGTCACTGCCGTACCACCACCTGCCAGGGACTGAGCTCAAGGGTTCTTACATACGAGGTAAGCACAATGGAACACATCTCCTAAACCCTGCCATGTTTTAAAAAGTGGCACACACCTTTATTCTCAGAAAAAAAAAAAAAAAAAAAGGAAAAGAAAAAGAAGAAAGAAATTAATAAATAAAAAAGTAAAAATAAAAAATTTTAAAAAGGTAGGTTCAGGCTGGATGTGGTATGTTAGAAGGCGGGGGAAGCCTGCGGCAATAAGATCTTAAGTTCAAGACTAATCTGGACTACACAGCAAGAATCTGTTGCGGGGGGTTGGGGGAGGCGCAAAGCCTGGGCTAGGGCTGCAGCTCAGTAGGCAAGTGCTTTTCTAGCTGACCTGAGGCCTCAGTTCTGAACCCTGTACTACTGAAGATTCAAAACAAACAAATGCAAAGGTGAAGACCTACAACACAAGAACCCTCCCTTACTGTCCAGGCTGGGCGGGTGATCAGACAGCAAGTGGCCTGGCTGAACAGGTCACCAAGTGGCTCTGGGGTTGAGCCCATGGACTCAGCTCAGCATTAAGGATCTGATCATAGATGTGCCTCAGCTGCCCAAGGCAAAATTCATAGACCCATAATTTCCCAGCAATCTCTCTGCTTTAGACTGGGCTCTCACCGCTGCTCCTGAGCTGCAATGTGCAGGGAATCCATGATGAGACGAACGGCCTCTGCAATCTGCTTGGCCCGTACTGTGTGCTGCTCAAATTTGGTCTTTACTGCAGATTGGGAAATGCACTCCTGCAACAGACAGAGGTACTGAGGGGGGTGCGGACCCTCATCTCCAAGGGCGAGGCAGTGGCCAGGGACAGGGCCAGAGAGAACTTGGAGGGAAAGAATCACCACATACCAGAATCAAAGACTTACCTCAAATCGCCGCTCAAAATTCTGAAACTCAAACATCCTCACTTGAAATCCTTCTGCAAGAGCGCCCCCTAGGAGAAGGCAGGGTTAGTGAGGAGACAGCTGCACAGTGAGGAAATGGGGAGTCTGCTCTGGTTTACTTTTCTAGCACTGTGACCAAAAACACTTGGTAAGAAGCAACTTAAGGGAAGAAGGAAGGCTTCTTCTGGCTCTCAGTCTGAGGGGATACAGAAGGTCATGGAAGGCAAGGAATGGCAGCAAGAACTTGAGGTTGCTTGCCCACACCGCACTGGGCAAAGAAACAGAAGGAACGCTGGTGCTTAGCCGGCTTTCTCCTTTTCACTCAGTCTGGAACCTAGCCCAGAGAATGCTGCAGCTCACACTCAGGAGGAGTCATCCCTCCCAGGCAATCTTCTCTGGAAAGGCCCCCAAAGACATGCCCAGGGGCATCTCCTAGGTGACTCTAGGAGCAAGGACCTCCCCTCCAGGCTCTGCTCTCCATCTCACTGCCAGACCTATTTTCACCAACAGACCCAGTAAGAGACTCAACATTTCCAACACCCAGAAAAAGAAGGCTGTCAGTCTCATAGTTACCTCCTTCTGGCATGCCCTGGGCTTTCTGGACCCTGGCACTGAGCACCTCCTTGGCAGACACGAAGAAGATCCGGTCCCCAGCCTGAGCTCGATCCACCACACCCAACTCGTCCACCAGAAAGCTGGTGCAGCGTTCCATGTGCTGCCGCCGCACCTGGGCCCACACAGACAGGTGTCCACAAGGAGGCAAGGTGAGGCCACCCGATCCCCATGGCTCAGCAATAGGAATAAACATTTACAGTGAAAGGCCACCACCATCTCTGCTCTGGAGACACAAGCCTCCCCAGCTCCTCCCTGGGGTCTTTTGAGACACAGAACAGGCCCCAGGTTTCGAACTGCTTCAGGTTTTGGAATTTGGCTTAAAAGTGTTCTTTGGTGTCCCAGAAGGAAAGAAGTCTAAAATGGCTCTACCCTGACAAACGAAGTCTCCCAGAACCTTGGTTTATAAGATAAGTGGGCACCCATGGACAGTCTCAGCTCCAAACACCAGGCTGGACTGACAGAACTTAAAAGGGTTAAGAGCCTCTATGACAGGCTGGAGAGATGGCTCAGGAGTGAAGAGCACTGTCTGCTTTTCCAGAGGTCCTGAGTTCAAGTCTCAGCTGCCACATGGTGGCTCACTGCCATCTATACTGGAATCTGATGCCCTCTTCTGGCATGCAGGCATACATGCAGACAGAGCCCTCATCTACAGAAAGTAAATAAATAAATTTTAAAAAGTCTCCATAGACAAGGTGGGCAGTGATAGCGCGCGCTTTTAAACCCAGCACTCAGGTGCAGAGGCAGGCAGATCTCTCTGAGTTCAAGGTCAGCCTGGTCTACAAAGTGAGTTCAGGACAGCCATGGCTATACAGAGAAACCCTGTCTTGAAAAAACAACAGCAAGAAGAGCCTCCACTGACCCCTACCAAGTGTCAGACACTGTGAGCGGATCCTCCTCAGGTGTGAACACAGGCTTACAACCAAAGCTCCACTGCCACGCTCAGCTGTATTTGGACTCACAAATCCCTTTTCTTTCATTTCACACAAAATTAGAGTTGGGAGTTGTGCTAAGAACCACCTACCCTTCATTCCCAAATGTCTTTTTAAAGCCTGTTTTTTAATTTATTGAGCTTTTGTGAACCAGAGTTATTGGCTCAAGCAGAAAGAAACACAGAAGACAAAACTAAACATGGCAGGGATGCACTTCTGACCTATGAGAAATCAAGGAAAAGAAGGAAAGTGAATGCACACATGGGCATCTTTCACTTTACCTCAGAAAGGACAGAAGCGGATCTGAGTGGTTAGTGTTCATGGCTCATGACAGTCTCCAAAGTGCCAGAGAGACACCCACCTCCTCCATGTACTCAGGTTCTGAGAGACACACCCACCTCCTCCATGTACTCGGGCTCCGAGGCAGAGGCATCCCAGCGGTTGTTGAGGATGAAGATGTTGGGCCGGGACAGACGCTCGCTCACTTTGTGGAAGAACTGCTTCTCCTAAACAAGGGCAGGACCTTGCTGAAGGAGGGGGCCCGCTAGCTGCCCGCCCAGCAGGCCAGGGACAGAGCGGAGGCAGACTTACCGTCTGCATCAGTGTGGACTCTGAGTTGGCCACCAGCACAAACACATCAGCATCCAGGCAAAACTTATCAATCCAGCTGTCCAGCTCCGTGGTGACATCAATTCCAGGGCTGGAGGGGACAGGCGTAAACCAGTACAGTCGGGCACAGGACATGGGTCCCAGGGTGAACAGCCCTGGGACTTGCACAGTGGCCAGGCGAAGGAGAGGAAGGGAGCCAAGCCACCGTCACTGGGAATCTTTACCTCCCAGTCCCTGCCCTTCCAGGTCACTGAGGAATGCCACCTTTGTTTTTAGCACCTATCACCTTTTTGTTATTGTTTTTCAAGACCAGGTTTCTCTGTGTAGCCCTGGCTGTCCTGGAATTCACTGTGTAGAGCAGGCTGGCCTTGAACTCAGAGATCCCACTGCCTCTACCTCCTGAGTGCTGGGATTAAAAGTGTGTTCTACCACCATCCAGCAGCACTTACCACTTTTATGAAAACATAGTTTTCATAAAACTAGGAAATTTAATTTTCAGTTAGAGATATACAATTTAAGTAAAGTTTTTAATTTCTTCCTTTTTTCAGAGAGAGAGAGATCTCACACAGCAAAGACTGACCTTAAACTCCTGATCTTCCTCTCTTTACCTCTCTTAGAGACATAATTACAAGCATGTACTACTATGCCCAACTTTCAAATTTGTATTTGAGTCCAGGTCAAGGTCATAGTACTGTATCTTTTGGTATAGGTGTAAGGTGTACAAAAAGCAGGGGCAAAGCATTCCTTCAAGAGGAACAAAATGAGCATGTGCTACCAACACACACTAACTATTCTGGAGCCACCAGCCTTCCAGAGCCTGTGTCCTAAGGTCTGCTAAGGCCGGTCTGCCGAGGGCATTTCAGGCACAGACAAACAGAATGAATAAACAGGTCCTAAACTGTCTCTGGGTGCAGTCTTTACAGTGTCCCAGAAGGAAAGGAATTAAGGGAGCAAGGCGCCTAAATCTGCTTGCTCAAGTCTCCTGAGGCGATATTTTATAGAACAAGTGGGTGCCTCTGAACCCCCACACTAGCCTGGAGTGGGTGGCGGAACCCAAACATACTGGCTGCCATGTAGGGCCCGCCCCACTTCTCAGTGCCCCTCCTGTCTCTCAAACAGCCCACTCCTGGGACACCTGCAGTGCACTGATGCCAATGGGCACGATAACCAACCAGCCCCTGGAAGAAAACCAAAAGGATTTGGTTGAGCTATCTGAAAGGCACCAGGACTTAAACTGAGCAAAGAGAGGACACCATGGGGACCCCGAACCGGAATCACCCAGAAATGCAGATTTGGTACCCTCTGACTGGGCTTCTGGAAGGTCTCTCCCCTCTCACCTGTCCATCAGCACGAGGTCATCCTTGAGAAGCGGACACTTAGAGTTGGGCCACATCACACTCACCAAGCTGCCTGCATGCAGCTGCTCATCCTGATGGAGGGCGTGGGCCAGCTGGTTGACGGTCTGATGATGGAGGAAGAAAATAAGTATCAGGGCAAGAGTGTCATCAGCTCCTGTGCCATCTGCTACAACACAGTAGCTGGGGATGGCTGACCAACTGACTACCCCCTTTCCTTAAACAAAAAGAATTCAAGGGCTGGAGGAATGGTTCAATCATTAAGTGTACTGTTCTTCCCGAGGACCTGGATTCATTTCCAAGCACCTACATGGAGCTTACAACTGTAACCTGGTTCCAGGTGATCCTCCGCCCTCCCATGTGCAACAGGCACCTATGTGGTACACAGACATACAAGTAGGCACATGAAGTAACATGTTTTTCTATTTTTTCTGTGTGCATGAGTGTGTAGAGGTGTCCACAGAGGCTAGAAAAGGAAATTGGATCTCCTGGAGTTACAGGAGGCTGTGGACACCTGCCAGTGCTGGGAACTGAACTCGTGTCCTCAGAAAGAGCAGCAAGCACTCTTAACAGAGGAGCATCTCCCCAGCACCCTTTCTTGCACTTCATGTGTAAGAACCAGCTTTCCGCACTCCCCCTTTCAGCCTCTTTCTCAAACATCACCCTGAAGCTCTTTCCACTCTGCAATGATTAACTCCCTAAGAATCAAAATGTGCACCTGGCTCTAAGTAGCGCACAGCTGCCTCTCAGGAAATGAGAGTGCTCCAGGGCCAGAGGCTGCAGGCCAATCCCAGAGCACACTCAGAGCACACTGTTCCCCGCTGGCAAGCCCAGGAAGAACATGTGTGCTCCCTCCCTGCCTAGTGCACAGGCCAGCCAGCTCACTCCGCCTCTCCCCCTCAAGCTGGGCCCTCGTTCTTGGCGCTCCACTTTTCTGACCCTCCCAGACATTCTCACAATGAACCCTGAGCTCATGAGCATGGAGGCTGGGTGAGCTCTGTGACATGACGTACTAGCTGTTCCAAGTCAAGACTATACTCCCTGACACCCAAGGCCGAGCGCTGGCCGGCCAGCACCCACCTTTACACTCTTCTTCTCTTCTGAGCCCTCGGTGAGAAGGAAAGCCTCATGGCCATCTGTGCCCCCAACTCGCAGAAAACAATTGGTGGTGTGGCCAATCCCCGATGGCAGAACTTTGTCCCAGAGCATGGCGTTGATCACAGTGCTCTTCCCATTGCTCGTCCTGAGAGGACACAACAGTAAGGCCATAAGCAACACTGTCTGGGCTGTCACACGGTAGTGGCCAGCCCAGGGCTCAAGTGTCTTGTTCTCTGCCATGTCAATGGTGCCCAGGCAACACTGAAAGGAAGGCTCTGGTCAGGCAAATGTCTCTCAGCCGGAACCGGTTGTCTCACCACTTCAGACCAACCTGCAGGTGGCTGGCATTGCAGGGGACTGCACACACATGTGACCTGTTTCCCAGTCCAGCACCATCAGTAAGCATCAATGTGGAGCCTGCCTGCCCCAAAGGAAATCATGCTCCTCCTTAGACCAGGGTCCTGCCCCCAGGGTTGTCTTCCTGTCCAAATGGTTCTATGTCCTTGCTCCTCCACACTGGGCCTGCTATGAAGCTATTTTCCCATCATGCTCCTCCTCACACATGAAGACCCACCAATGCCAGACAGAAGAGAAGATTCCTTTAGTGTTCTATCTAGCATACCCCTTTCTATACTCTGCTTCTTGCAAACAGCTGTACCTGCAGACTTCTGCTCTCTAAGCTTCAACGCTAACACTTATTCTCACTATGCACGGCAGTCCCCAGCAGCATACAGCTTTAGAGCTGCCAATTTCCATGTGCCCAGTGACATGGGCAGGCACTAGCACCCAACTGAGGGCCAGGCCACACCTTTTGGGGAAGGATGAAGAAACAACAGGCCAAAAGCTGAAGGCACACTTGAGATCACAAGTCGTCAGGGATAGGACTTGAGACAGTGCCTGCTCTGCACTACCACTGTGTGCCTGGCATCCACCTTGTTTAGAGACCGGTTGCCTATGGAGAATTTTAATTTTGCTTTTGACACAGGCTGGCTTCAAACTGCATAAGGAGGATAACCTTAAACTCCTCATCTCCCTGCTGCCACCTCCAAAGTGCTGAGATTGTAGGAGTGTGTGTGCTATCATGCTGGGCCCCAGGGCTTCGTGCATATGAGGCCAGCAAGCATTTAGCAACGGAGACTCATCCCAGCCCTGGGTATTAATTAGTGCCTGATTCTCCCTATCACACCTGAAACTCTAAAACAAATGGGAAGCTTCAGCAGTTACTGCTTAGATATGATACCACACAGGGGAAAAGTCCAAGTAGATGATTAGACTACATTAAATAAAAGAGTGGACACCAAAGTCCAAGTAGATGATTCGACTACATTAAATAAAAGATTGGACACCAAAGTCCAAGTAGATGATTAGACTACATTAAATAAAAGATTGGACACTGGCCGGGTGAAAAGGTAACCTACAGAATGACTAAGATTCACCAATATACGCAATGTATTTAAAGGGCTGGAGAGATCAAGCTCGCTGCAGTGGTTCGCAACCTTTCTGATGCTGTGACTCTAATACAGCCCTCATGTTGACCTTCAAGCATAAAACCATTTTCATAACTGTAATTTTGCTACTGTTATGAATCACAATGTAAATATCTGTTTTCCGATGGTCTTAGGCAACCCCTGTGAAAGGATCATTCGACCCCCAAAGAGGTCACCACCCACTGGCTCAGGTGTCAAGAGCATGCACTGCTCTTGCAGAGGACCCAGGGTCAGTTCTCAACACCCTTGTTGGGCTACTCACAGCTGCCTGTAACTCCCATGCCAGTGAGATCTAATGCCCCTGGCCTATACTTATGTGCACATACCCATAAAAATAGTAAAAAATAAGTAAATCTTAAAGAAAACCCACCAATATATTTTAAAGCTCCTACAATGCAACCATAACCAAAAGAAATAGACATTTCTCCTAGATATATAAAAGGCCAATCAACACATGAAACGCAGCTCAGTCTCACTAGCATCAAGGAAATGCAAATCAAACCACACTGGAAGCCCAGCATGGAAGTTCTAGCACTTAGGCTGTTTTTGCAGGACTGCCTGAGCCCAAGAGTTGAAGCACAGTTTGGGCAGCAGAGTAAGGCCTTTATCTCTAAAAACAAACAAACAAACAAACAAACAAAAACAAGAATGAATAAAAACCAAGAACTTGCAGGACAGTGGTGGCCCATAGCTTTAATCCCAGCACTCAGGAGGCAGGTGGATCTCTGTGAGTTCTTCAAGGTCAGCCTGGTCTACAAAGTGAGTTCCAGGACAGCCAGAACTACATAGAGAAACCCTGTCTCAAAAACAAACAAAAAACTAAGAACCCAACTCAGAGGCATGGCGGCTAACATAACAGAGAACTGCGCAGAAATGAACCTACGTGCACTGCCGGGGAAAGAGACCACAATGCAACTGCTGAAGAAAATAGTGGTGGGACCGAGGGAGCTTCAGAACAGAGTGAGATTCTCCACAATCCCACTTCCACATACAAACTGAAAAGAACCAGAAGCATGGACTAGAAAGGACATCTACACGTGTGCACACAGTGACAGGACCTGTTACAGTCAAAAGCCAGAGTAACCCAAATGTTCGTGGCAATGGACAAATCAAACGGCATATGCACATGCAATGAAGTACTCATCCTTACAGGGTAGGAGCTGGGCTGAGCACATCCCCTGAACCCATGGAGGTAGGTGTGTCAGCCGCCTGCAGTCCCAGCTCTCCAATCCCTGGGACAACCTGGCTACCTATATACACTGGAATTGGCCAGCTCCAGTTTGGGTGAGAACCTGCCTCAATTAAGTAACAGCAACCGAAGGGACACACCACATCAACAACCAACAGACCATACATCCACACAACACAGATAGACAGAGCACTGACACACGGCTCCCCAACTGTGTGGATATCGTGCTGAGACAAGTCACTAACTGAAACAGAGACACTGCTGGATGAGGTGTCGAATGTCTTTTAGTCTTAACAGTGAGGAAACAGAGGTAGGAGGATCCCGGTGAGTGAGACCAGCCTGGTTTATATAGCAGGGCTACTCAGACATACCCTGTCTCAAACAACAACCTCTAAAAAAACACTAATATGATTCCATGTATGTGGTATCTAGACGTAAATTCTTAGTGAATTCTAGGCTTCCTGGTTAGGATTAAGTATAATCAAATCCCAATACTCAGGAGACTGAGGCAAGAGGACCACAGCAGCAGGTATGAGGCCAGAATAATGGTTGCCAAGGGTTGGGGTGAGTGCGGGTCAGAAAGCCACTATTTACTAGAACAACTTCAGTTCCACAAGGTGAAAGGCTCTGAGGAGCAGCTGCACAGCAGGCATCAGCAGCATCTCACCAGGGACACATACTTTCAATGGCTCATCCAGGAGATGAACACAGCTCAGTGACAGATACAGAACTCAGCGTGTGTGAGGCCCTGGGCTCCATCTCTGTCAGCTTCCATGAAGACTTTTATGTTAAGTATCACAATTTAAAAATTAAATATGGTGAGTTTGAGGCTAGCCTGGTCTACAGAGCGAGTTCCAGAACAGCCATGGAAAAAACCCTGTCTCGAGAAACTAAACTAAACTAAAATAAAATTAAAATAAAATAAAATAATAAAATAAAATGGCTGGTGAGATGGCTCAGTAGGTAAAGACACTTGAGTCTGAGCCTCAGGGATCCTAAGTTAGGAGAGAACCGACTCTCGTATGCTGTCTTCACCTTCACACATTCCCAACAAATAAATAACAAATAACTTCAAAAAAGCTCTAGCCAGATGGTGGTGGTGTATGCCTTTAACCCAATACTCGGAAGACGGAGGCAGGCAGATCTCTGTAAGTTTGAGGCCAGCCTGGGGACAGCTAGGGTTATACAGAAAAACCCCTGTCTTGAACCCCTCCCCCCCCAAATAAAAAGAGTGTTTCCTTTAAAAAAAAAAATAAATAAATCAGTCAAAAGGAGCATATGAACTCAGGCATGCCACTGTTACCCAGCAGAGAGGGCTCTCTCCTCACCCAAATCTACCCCACCCCAGCTCCTGGCCAGGAAAAGAGAAGCAGGGAGGGCTTCAAAGTACTCACCGGCCAAAAAAAGCCACCTTCATGTGCCGCCTGGCCAGCACCTCGCTGATACCCCTGACCTTGGACAGGTACCCTTTGACATCCAGGACCTGCTCTTCTGTGGTAACTGGGTCCAGTTCTGTATTCCTGTGGGTGTCTAGAGAGAGGATGACAGCAGGTTAGCGCATGGCCAGAGGAGAGCCAACACAAGGCCTGTTGACTCCCTGTTCTGCCATCAGAGGGAAGGCCCAGACTCCCCTCTCTCCTAAGAATAGCAGCATCCCAAGGTGTCTAAAAATGAAATGAGTTCAAACGAGAGTGCTGGGTGAACCTAAACACTGAGTCTACTTCAGTACTTTTTCTTTAATTAAAAAAAAAAAAAAATACTGTGTATGCACACGTACACGATAAAGGGGCTTGATGTGCCACAATACACATGAGGTCAGAGGACAGCTTTTGGCATCAGGTCTCTCCCCCTGCCTCCATCTGGGTTCCATGATGGACATGATGGTCTAACTCAGGTCACTGGGTTTGCTCTTGCCTTCACCTGCTGAGCATCTCAACAGCCCTATTTTCTTTCTTTCTTTCTTTCTTTCTTTCTTTCTTTCTTTCTTTCTTTCTTTCTTTCTTCTTTCCTTTTCTTTCTACATTTTATTTATTTTTATGTTTATCAGTGTTCTGTCTTCATGTATATATGCACACCACACTTGTGCCTGGTGCCCTTGGAGGTTAGACAACAGCATCAGATTCCCTAGAACCTGGGTTACTGATGGTTCCCAGCACCAAATGGGTGCTGGGAACCCAACTTGAGTCTAATACAGCCAGTGTTCTTAACTGCTGAGCCATTTCTCCGGCCCCATCCCATTCAGCCTGATCCCAGGCATTGTTACAGACACTTTTTAAAAATTACATTTATCTATTTATTTACTTATTTAAGTACTTGTTTAATTGCTCATTCATTGTGTAGCATGCATGTTCTTACCTGCTTACTCATTTATTGTGTGGCATGCATGTGCCACAATGTTCACGTGGAAGTCAGAGGACAACTTGAAGGAATCAGTTTTCTTCTTCTACCATGTAGGTCCCAGGGATTGAATTTGGGTTGCCAGGCATGGAGGAGGCAAGTGTCTTTACTCACTAAACCATCTTGCCAGCCTTCTAGTCAGTTTTTCAAACATGGTCTCATTTGATCTTTGTCATGTACACGATACACAATTTGAACCAGGCAGCATGGGTTTGGAGTATAGGCTTTCCTCACTCCATGTTACATGAGAGGTCCTTCCTGACCTGGCGGGGGCCTGGCTGGCCCTCCCTGGCATATAGCCTCTTTCTAGCCCACTTTTAACTCCACTACACCATCTCCCCGAACTCACCAGCCTCCTCTGCCTCTAGGCTGTGCTTGCTGCTACCCACCCCGATTCACCTGCTGTTCGAAAGAACAGGCACACTGCTGTGCAGTAATGTGGCTCATTTCCACAGTGGAGTCGGTCTGGTTTGGAAGCCTCCCTGGCCACACTGCACCTGAGCAGGTCCCTGTCTGTGTACTCCCAGCTAGCTGATGGAACAGTCTAGCTCACCTGTCTGCACTATCTACCCTGTGGTTGCTGGACCGGCAGGTGCACCATCACTCAATGCTTAGGTGACTCTGCTGCTTTTTCCCAGTGTCCTTGACAGGCAGACAGGTTTAAAAAAAAAAATCACCATAGAAGATGGGACTGAGCAAGATCCTGCCTTACCCTTCCACCAGCCAAGTGCTTCACTATCTGGCAAGCAGATGGGTGTTTGGGCCTGCAGCAAATTCTTGCACATTACCAGGCTGGCAGGTCCCAGTCCCAAGAACATTCCCCTAAAGCATCTGGAGAATGACAAGTGGCATGTCAGAGACTACATAATGAGTTTTCCCTGAAGTTAGTACCATGAAAGGAAGTGACCAGCCAGCATGCCTCCCCCATCCCCCAGTTACCTCACCCCAGATGCAACAACATTCCTCCCTTATATGGGCACATGGGCATGACCTTTGCAATGCCCCATAGGAGGAAGCTGGCTCTCAGGCACATAGCTCCACTGAACAAGTGCCTGCGGGCTGACTAGCTCTCATTATTTGCCTGGGTGGGAAGCATCATCTCCCATGACCATAACAATCCCAAACACGGCTCCAAACACTCAGCCTCTTTCCTTCCATGTGGTCAATAAGCAAGGGCCTCATACTTTCATAAAACATACATCAAAGGACATGACAGGACACCTTCCTGAAACACCTGCCAGTCTACAACATCATGTGAGTGAATGACTCAGGGCAGAGGAAGGCCAGGCTCTGGGAAGGCAGCAGCCTGGTCAGTCTGTGTATCCCTATGCTCAGCTCAAGGAAGGCAGAGCAGAGCTACTGCTCAATAAGCAGGCTGTAATCTGTGATCAGTTCAACCTCAATCATACTGTAAGATACAGTCCAAACCTGTCTACAGAGGGGAGATTCTTTTTTCCTTCACCCCATGCACAGGGCAGGGTAGGTTAACAAAACTGGACACGACACGGTCCTTTTCTCGAACGGGGCTTCATGAACTGGTTTTTCCGTAGGAGACAATGAGCAGGCTGGAGAGCTGGTCCACCTGAGCTAAGGGTCAACCCCTGTGGCACCACTGCTGGGACTGTCGGGCTCTGCAGGTAAATCTGAAAATTCTTAAGTTTCACACACACACATACAGGGCAACCAAGGACAAAGAAGACTCAGCATTAGTCTCCACAGACAAGCTCCAGACCTACATGTAGCCAGGGCACCCTTATAGAGGGTACCAGAGAGAGCTACTGGCTAAAGCTGCTCTCAGACAAGACAGGGGCACTGGGAAGCAGTCCTCTGCTGACAGAGGCTGTGCTCAAATTAGTAACTGGAGAAAAGGCACACTGACAAGAGTTTCCTACTGGCACTTCTATTGCCAATCTAAAAATACCAACCAGTACACCCTGTCCAGAATAATCAACACTCAACAGTGCTTGATGCTATAGCAGCCAGAACTGGGCCAAATAAAACTCGTGGGTTGTGGCATTAAAGACACTGGGGCAATGCTAGCTCAGTCACTCTGACATTCAGGTGTCAGGTAACTCTCAAACCTTAGTCTACTAATTTGGTTGGAGAAAGTTTTCTGTTTGCTTTTTGGAGAAAGTTTTCACAAAGCTCAAACTGACCTCAAACTCACTAGCAGCCAAGACCTTGTACTCTTGCTCTTCGCACTGCAATCACCCAAGATCTGGGATTAAAGTCATGCGCCACCACACCTATGCATGTGCTGGAGAGGGAACACGGGCTTCACCAACTGAGACAGTCACCCACCACGCCTCCTGGCTGGCCCTTCTGCTGGGATAAGAGTCACCTACCCTCAGTGGGGCACACCTTTAGTCCTAGCACTTGGGAGGCGGAGACTGGAGGATTTCTGAGTTTGAGGCCACTATAGTCTACAAAGTGAGTTCCAGGGCAACCAGAATTGCAAAGAAACCTATCTCTGTGCACATCTCTAATCCCAGCACTCACCGGAGGCAGAGCAAGGTGGATCTCTCTGAGTTCAAAGCCAGCCTGGTATACAAGTTCCAGGACAGCCAGGGCTGTTACACAAAGAAACCCTGTCTTAGGGGGGCGGAAAATATTCAAATGAAACACAAGGCATTCTTAACTTAATAGTTCAGAGCCTATCTCCCTGATCCTCAGAATGCCACAGGGATCCAAGCAGAGCACAGGGAAGGGCAATGACACACTTGGGCTTGAGTTCCCCTGAAGTAGGGCTTTTGGGACCCTCAAATCCTGTTACTCAAACTTCTCACAGGGCCTGCCTGAGCAGGTACCCGGCTCACCTTCCAGGAAGCTGGCACTCTCTTGGATGTAGGCCCCCAGCTGCTCAAAGATGCCATTGATCTTTTTCTTGGCAGTGACAAAGTGCTTGAGTGGGGAAGCATTCACCTCAGCCATGTGTCGCTTATCCTTCTTGACAGTGACGATGGAGGTGCATCGAGAAAAGAGCAGGGACATCTCGCTGCAAGGGAATGGAGACTCTATGAGTACAGGCATATTTAACAGTTAGTGTTCGGCCATGCTGCTGGGGGGGGGGGTAGGAAGAGAATTGAGACCACCAAGAATACGGGGTGCTCTGGACTCACTGAAGGGAAACAGGTCTCAACATCTTAAATAGGAAGGGAGTTCTCAGCACACTTGGGCCCATCTCCATGTCACCCTATGTGGGGTCGCAAACGCCTGACTGTAGAGCCCTGAGACAGGCTTGGTGTTAGCAATCCCTGCCCTGCCTGTTCAACCCTGACTAGTGCCTCAGAGAGAGGAAAAATGCTTAGATCACACAGTCACACGCACAGGACCCCGCAGGTGGAAAAGGAATAGAAATCAGACCTATCTCCTCAACAGCATCAAGCTAAGAAAGCAACAGACAGTGAAAGCAGAGCACATTCGAGGCCCTTCCATGGCCACATTGTGGTCCAGGAACACAATGGTCCTCGTTCCTAATAGTGTTTGTTAGTTTGCTTGCTTAAGGAGTAGGACAAGCGACCCTCAAGCAAGAGAGATCTACTTCTAAAACTTAAAAAAAAAAAAAAAAAAGGAAAGAAATGTCCTCAGGCATGCGGCCTGCATGGAAGCACGTGCCTGAGATTCCGGCACTTGGGAGCTGAAGACAGAAGATCAGGAGTTCAAGGCCGACTTTGAGTCCACAGTGAGGTTAAGGTTAGTCTGGGCTACACGAGACCCTGTCTCAAATGAACGAATAAAGGACAACAAAAGACTATCAGTTTCTCCTATGATAGTGTAGGACAGAACCTATTTGGAAACAAGGAAAAAATCCTATAGCACTTTGTAATAACACTGGACATTTTACTTTCTGCTAGTCTATCTTGTGTGTCTTTTTCTCAATCTCAAACATCTTCCCAGAAGCCATGAAACTTGACTCCTAAGTCCTGGAGATCTTTGGTCAAAAACAAAACATATACCACAGCGTTTTCTCAATGCGGTTTGCCCCCAAGTGGAGCCCTGAAAGATCCTACTCAGAGTTCCAATCATGGAGACTATTCCCCAGCGAATTCTGGGACATGAAAAGAAAAGGCCATCCCAGGAGGAGGAGAACACGTGCAGGTCGGGGCCTGTCACTCAGTGCACAGCCACCCTATCGACATCCCCATCAAGCCTCCACCCCAGGGGCACTTGTTCATGAGTGAGCACACAAGATAACCCCGCAGTGGTGTCAAAAGCTGCAGCACGGGGTCCTGAGTGAAAGCACAAGAAGTCTGAGAGCTAAAACTGGGTCTTTGAGAAAGGCTGCCTTCAAAGTAGGCACAGAGATGGGGACCAACCTACACTGCTCAAATCAACAAACCTTTCTGTAGTGTTACCGATCCTGCAGGAGCCAAGGGAAAGAAATGATGAGCACACTGCTGTTTCCACCTTCCTGTGTGTGTGTCTGTTTGTGTGGTGGTGGTGGTCTCATGGAGGCCTTGAACTTCTGCTCCTTCCACTCTGTCTCCCAAATGCTACAATCATGGGCTTTGCCATCACACCCAGCTTCTGAGATGTGTTTTCTCAACTAGGAAAGGCAATAGAGCTCTGAGAAATAATTACAGCTCTGAGAAATAAATGGCACTGGAAATAAAATAACTGAACAAAGCAGAGGAAGAGTGTCCTTGAGTCAGGGGGTGGGGCCAGCAGATGAGAGCAGGGAAGGGAAGGGGGGGAGAGTATAGGACGTGGTGAGGTTGCACTTGACAAAGATTCTGAAATCAGCAGCATGAAGTGAGAGCCCCATGTTCTTCCTGCCACTTGTCTCACCATGGAGCTTGGTTTCTTCATGGTCAACAAATAAGATATGGTGTAAGCTGTAAGATCACTAGAGAGGATGGCACAAGCACCACACTCAGCTCTGTCAGGGCTCAAAGGTCCCAAACAGTAATAAACAAGAGCCAGATCACAAGACTCTCCCCATGACCACCCAGCAACCCAGCCTAGGAAGCAATGTTGGCCAGTAACCCTACCAACACATTCTATACTCCCCAGCCTGCTACCATGGAAACGTAGTAAACAGGTCAGCTGGAAAAGATAAGTCGTGCCTAGCCCACAAGTGACTTGCTTGAAGGAAAAAAGTTCCTCGACAGCAGCTAGGCTTTTAGAAGCTGGTGTGCCCAGAGTGCTGGTCATTGTCTTCAGGGTGTTAGTGTTTGATAAATGCAAGACTCAAGGACATGCACACTAGTAAAAGCTAAGGGGCCACAGGTTAAGGGCTGGCTGGGTGTTCGACTGGCCAGGAGCTGCCCTGATTTCACACCAGCAGCTACAAGTCCTGGAGAAACCTACCACAGCTGGCTCCAAGCTCAAATGTCTCTGGCTCTGCTAATTCCCAGGTGGAGTATCTGCATTCGACCTTGCTTTCTGTGTAGCAGCTACTCTCCTTTCCTATCTGTTTTACATACTCTTACTTTGCTCTTAGAAGTAACTCAAAAGTCACCCACACACAGAGCACAGACACATACACAGAGGACAGACTCACAATCTTACCAGATTTTTACTTTGGATTATTTTTAAAATCACAGTGGTGCTGAGCTTCTAGCAAGCCAGTCCTTGAGAGCATAGCACCCTCCCCATTTCCCCCTCCTGGTCCACAACTGTGAGAGATACAGGCTGCATTAGTGAATAGCCTCCCAGGGAAACAATCTAAAACCTTCCATCCCTAAATACCCAAATCCACTTTTTCCTGAAAAGCCGTTTCCAACTAAGTATTTGGAGCTCTGCCAGTCAACAGAGATGAGCAAATGTTTCAGATACTGAAATTTAATCCTTCCAAAGAGCAAACTGCACTTATCCATGTACAAAGAAGTACCAAATTTCCAAAATACATGCACAAAACCCCTCAAAGAGCCTTTACTATGTGGGGCTTTGCTGTCATTTCTCTACCCTCCCAGGGTGGTGGGAGGAGCCTGACTTCCTGCCCCTCTTCTGGAAAGCCCTGATAGGCCTCCCTTTACCACAGGGCTTGCTGCAGACATGTGGAACCTGCCCGTAAGTACAGCTGGACCAGAGGGTCCAGTTCCAATATCGGTTACACTAAATGGCACATTCTGAGTTTTTGTGACACCCTCAAAGTGCTCCCAATTTTGGAGCATTTAACAGCACCATTTCCCAAAGAGTGACCACCAGGACTCTAGTTGTAACCAATGGTCCACTGCAAAATATGTTCTATGTGGACATCACTGTGCAAACACCATACAGCCGAATCATTTCTATGCACATGAATGTGGCAGAGACCTGGGAGAACAGGCTGACTTAAACACAGTATCACTGTAATTTGATCAGCACCGAGCAATTTATTCAATGAAGATGCTTCTTAGCTGAGCCTGGTGGTACACCAACTGTATTCCTAGCACTTGGGAGGTGGAGGCAGGAGAATCACCAGTTCAAGGCTGGGACTGACTGAGAGATGGTGTAGGCAGCCATCATCTTGCTGCCACACCTAACAATTTAAATCCAATTCTCTGAACCCACGTGAACAAATTCCTACAAGTTGTCTGACCTCCACATGTGTATTGTGATACACATGCACACAAAATAAATACACCTGGGAAAAAAGAACAAGAAAAAGGAGCTTAAGATCACCCTCACTTAACAGGGAGTTCAAGGCCAGCCTGGGTTTTATGTGACTCTGCCTGTCTCAGGAGCAAGGGAAGGGAGACTGAGAAGAAAGTTCTGGGGATCACACTTTAGGGAAAGGCTCATCCATCTGGCAGTCTTCTCCAGCCTCCACAGGTTGCAGGAGCACAGTAATAGCATACGGACTTAAGATCAGAACAAACCCAATTCGGAACAGAAACCAGTACAGCACTTGAAGGCCATCAGAAGCTAAGCCTGGACCCAGGTCATTAGTGCAGGAGTATTAGGTGTTTGCAGAGCAGTAGCAAATCTTGGTGCAAGGTGTTGTCCCTGAATCCATATCACCTCCTTACCCAGTTTTATGTACAGCAACTCCTAGCAGAGAAAACAAAATGGGTCCAGAGAGCATCTGCTGGCACAACTGGAACAGAGGAGAAGCTGAGAAATTGAAACAAAAGAATATACAGGGTAAAGGACACAGCACTCTTACAGGCATGATAAGGGGCCAACCTCTGCCAAGCAGAGACAGAAAAGAGCCAGCACAGAGATGAATAAATAAAAGAAAGAGACTAATTCTTCAGGGACTGCAGGAGACAGATCCTGGCCATGTTTTGAGCTGTCAACTAGTGAAATCCCCATGGAATTAGGAAAGAGAAACAGGAGTTGGAAGCCACCGGCTCTGTGCATCAGGATCCGTTCTAAGAGACTTGCCACCTGAGAGCTAGCACAACACATTCTTTTGCTCTCAATCCAGATCCATGGTGCCCAAAACCACATCTTCCACTTACTTTTTAGCTGGTTAAGAGACCTTCACAGGGTGGGCATTGTGGCCATGGCCGGAGCCAAATGGTGAAAAGAACTTGAGGCCTCCTCTATGCTGATTAAGGTCCAGGTTGGCTATTGGTGTTGACTCCCTCCACCTGTCCCAACTTCTGGAAAGGAAAAGGGAGAGGTCAATAGGCAACCAGGAAGAAAAAAAACCACCTGATATACAACACATGTCTAATTAGGTGTTAAAACCAAACTAACTTATCCCTGAGGGAAGCTTACTCATTGAGGTACTTCAGGAGCATGTGAGGAAGCATGAAGGGGGAGGGGCAAGACAATAACAAGAACACGGTACAGGCAGGCACAAACACATTCTTAGCCATGTGCTAGTGCAAGGCACCTAAGAGGTCCCTGCAAAGGCATAGCCAGATGAGGAGGGAGCTAAAATCAGGACGAGGCTTGGCCCTTTGGACTGGGAAACTTGCCAACTAGAAGTGGAAGGGGTGTGGAAAGGAAGAGAAGTGGATCTGAGGGAAGCCAGTATATCCCAGCTGCTGTAAAGTATCTCCTTCCATACTCAAAGTTATGGAGTAAACTTGGGCCTAGAGTACAAGGGAAGATGGACAGAGTCAGGGTGCCAAGCTAGAGACCAAAATACACTAGCTGTGGCTCCAAAGCTCAACAAAAGACAAGATGGGGACAATCAAGAGTCTTTTTCTGGAAGGAGGGAGAGATGATTGGGAAAGTAAGCAAATAGGATAGAAACTATTACAAGAGATGGAGGCCGGCAGCTTTGCCTTTCTGCATCCAAACAGCTATCTTTTTCAGTATTTTCTGTGGCCTTTCAATGTGTTTGGTCCTAGGGTCAGGGACGGATAATAGCTCTAACCCTCGAGGGTCTTAACGGTGCAATGAGAAGTCATTTAAGTAAAAAGACCTCCATAAGTGGGGTAGACAGTGAAGTGGGTCCTGAAAAAAATGCTGGCATATAAAAGAAAAGAAAATGGGGCCGGGATCATCGATGTGACCACAGGGCTAGAAATACGAGGGTGCCAGGAGCTTCAAGGAGCCCCCCCCCCCCCAGCCCTGAGTCCTGCGGCCCGCCCCCTCCTAAAAGTCGAGGAGGACCTGGCGACGAGGCCGGGGCAGGGAAATGCCCGTGTGACCGGAGCCTGAGCCAGAGCCCCAGGGGCCCCAGCGTCCTAAGCCGGGTGGCTCAGGACTCTCCCTGCGGAGGCCTGCCGGTTCCACCACCCCGGCGCGCTCGCCCTCTCACCTTCACCTTCCCGGCCTCGCGGCGGCCATCACGCCCACGACGTCACTAGATGTCGCCACACCGAGATAAGCGGGAGGGGAGGGGCCTGTTCCTCGTCACTCGTCCTGCCGTAGCCCAGATGAGCCGATGGCCTAGGATCGCAGTCACTTCAACCCTACCGCTCCTATGTGACAGCGTCCAAGGACTCCGCGCTCCAAAATGAGCCTCCTCGTGCTTGGTAACCGTCCCGCGTCCTGTGTAGATGATGTAATCTTTGGGGTGGGGTTCCCAATGCACCATGGGAGTTGTAGTTTGGATCAGCGCCCGATAGGGCGGGGCAGGGCGGAGCCCCGAGCTGTCAAACGGGGGGAGGGGCAGGGAAGAGTAGAAGCCGGGGGAACTGAACAGGGGAGACTTGATAAGGGTGTGGATTAGAGGTTTGCATGCGGTTACGTTTGTTGTTCCAGAACTTGACCCTGCAACACCTGTCAGCTTTGAAATCCAGCTTGCATTTCATAATCTGAGAGAGGCGTCTTCGAAGGGAAAAGACCCAGACCGTTAGAGTGAAGTAATTGTCCTTCAGTTGCCTTTGAGGCAGCTGTCAAAACAGCAGCCACAACACATTAGGCACCTCCTGAGTGCCGGTCAGTGAGCTGAGTATCTAACATGCAATTTCTTAATTTTCACAGTAGCCCCCAGGACACACGGGTTAGGAGTATCCAACCTCACATGTCACTCAGTGGCCCCTCATTTTGTTCCAGGAACTAGGATACAGCAGACGACCCCAAGCTGGGAGACCTCCAAGCCTGGGCTCTGTAATATCACACACCATCCATTTGAAGCTACTGAGGCCCTGAAATGCAGCTACTGCAAACTGAGAGAAGCCCCCAATGAGTAATAAAAAGAAATACAAACTACCTCATTAATATTTGGACTCCAACTAATGGAGTCCAAACTCCCTTGAATTGATGATCTTCTTACTCCACCTTCCAAAGTCTAAGATTGAAGTCATTCACCACCACACCTAGCGCTCATGTTTTCTACCCACGGGCACTGCCCTAGAGCTAGGGTAGAGCCATGCCACAAACAACCTCAGTGGTAAATCATCACTCCAGTTATGAGTCTCCAGGGAGGTGAGTCAGGCAGCCTTCTATCTGCAATGTCTGACTCTGAGCTGGAGGGCCACACCCGGCCCTCGCCTTGAGGCATGGTGTGCACTGCGGTCTTAGCTGCGCTGAATGTCTCCTCCCCCATCATCTCCAGCCTCCCCAGGGAGCTCTCTGAGCACCAAACTGTGATCTCCATTTCCTTTCCCTTTGGTAGAATCTTACTGAAGTCAGAGGTCTAGAGGACATCGACTAAAATCTCTCCTGTCCGTTCCTCCTCTTTGGTAGCTTCCTTGCAAGCTTTGGCCTAGGCTCTCACCCCATCTTAGCCAGTAGAAGGAACTTCTGAGCTCTTTCCCAGGCTTCTAATCTTACCCTCTGGGCTTCTCTGAACCAGAACTCCAAACTGTGAGGCCCTTCCCTTAGCCCCTCAATGACAAAGTTCCTCCAGTACTGCTGGCTCCCACCAGAAAAGGGCCCAGGCAGTGCTGGGGCCCAACTGCAGGAGGCCTTTCTTGTGTCTTTTATTTCTATTTTGATTGACTTTTCCATGGTGCATGTGAATTACATTTGTAATCAGAAAATAGTCACTATTAGTTAGAAACAACCTTAGACAGGATGTGGTGGTTATCCCAGCATGCAGGAGGCTGAAGTGGGAGCATCACAAATGAGAGGCCAAGCCTGGATTACACAGGGATCTTTTAAAAGGTGTACACATTGTTCTTTTTAAATTTTTCTTATTATTGTGTGAGGTGTGTGTGTGTGTGTGTGCTCATGCATGATGTATGTAGGGGGTTATTTCTTTCCTTCTACCCTTTATGTGGTAGGTTCTGGGAATCAAACTCGTCATCAGGTTTGTTCCCATGACAACTAGATAAGGGACTCACCAGCTCCAATATACACAATTCCTGCATGATTCTGCTTGCTTCCAAGTGGAGTTCCAACTCCTTTTCACCTACTTCTATGGTTTGAATGTGTTCTCTATCTGTGCTGGTCAGTTTTGTTGTTGTTTGGTTGATTGGTTGGTTTGGTTTTTGCCAACTTGACACAGCCAGAATCATCTGAACAAAGAAAATCTCTGTTGAGAAAATTCCTCCGTAAGACTGCTCTGTAGGCAAGCTTGTGGAGTTCCTCTTGGTTGGCAATTGATGTAGAAGGGCCCAGCTCAATGTAGGCATTGCTCTCGCCAGGCAAGTGGCCCTAGCTTGTATAAGAAAGCATGATGATAAGCCAGGCCTTTAATTCCAGCACTCAGGAGGCAGAGGCAGGTGGATCTCTTGTGATTTTCAAGGCCATCCCGGTCTACAAAGTGAGTTCCAGGATAGCCAGGGCTGTTAAACAGAGAAAACCTGTCTCAGAAAGAAAAAGAATGAGAGAGCGAGAAAGAGAAAGGAAAGAAAAAAGAAAAGAAACAAAGCAGGCTGAGCAAGCCATGCACAGCAAGCCAGTTAACAGTGTCCTCCATGGCCTCTGCCTAATTCCTGTCTCCAGGTTCCTGCCCTGACTTCCCTCAGGGGTGGACTGTGACTTCAAAATTGTAACTTCAAATAAACTCTTCCTTCTCCATGTTGCTTTTGGTGAGGGTTTTCTTTAAACCCTCAGAAACCCAAGACACCATCCATGTTCACTAGTTGAAAATTCTGAGAAAGTCCCAGTAATGGCACTTGGAGGTATGGCTTCTAGGGAGTAATCGGGATTAGATAAGGTCATGAGAGTGGACCCCATGATGTCCTTAGTGGAAGAGAAATCTACAGAGCATGCGTTCTCTGCCTGTCCATGTGATATTCTCCATCATGATACACAGCTTCCAGAGGCACAGAACTCAGAAATGTCTGTTTTGGTCTCTGTGTAGCCCAAGCTAGCTTGAAACTTTCCATTCTCCCACGTCAGCTTCCCAGTGCTGGGATTACAGATGCGCACCCCCATACCCAATGATATAGACTGATATAAACGTCTAATCCAGGTGGACCCAACCTGTGGCCTGAGTGCCATGTGTCCCCAGGTAGCTAGGAAATCAGTTCAACACATTTGTAGATGCACAATGTTGAAAGTTTGGAGATCCCTTTGTCTTTACAAATTACCCAGACTGCAGTGTTCTGTTACAGTATAGCAATAGAAAACAGACTGAGAATTAAGCCTGGAACCTTAGCACTTGAAGCTAAGGCAGGAGGACTGCCTGAGGTCAAGGCAAGTCTAGGTTACATGAGGTTCAGATCAGCCTGGGCTACACCAGGAGACACCATCTCAAAAACCACAATAGCCTCCCCCTTCTTCGTAACAAAAGAGACTAAGGGGACAGCTGGGGAAGTAGTCCTTTATAGTTTGGCCCGCACCCCACCTCCTCCAGCCATCTGCATCCTCCAGGCCTCAAGGGTCTTTGCCTACAGGAACCTGACACTGTGTCCCTTTCTCCCGCACACACTAAGGTCCCATGGTCACATAAGGTCACACATCTTTAGTGGCACCTACTGACAAGCCTTCTCCAGCACTCCGATCTTTCTTTTTTCCCCCCCCCATGGTGGTTAGGGGTTTCCCTGTGTACCTCTGGTCTCTGTCTATTAGACGCCAGTAGCACCTCCTTCCCCAGTTGTAACAACCAAAAAGTGATTCACACATGGGGAAAAGTCTCCTGGGAGGCAAAAATCACATAAATCAGAGAGACAGCTTAGCTGGTTATTCCCTCCTGGTCCTACACTGCTCTTCTTATGGCCATTGTGAGGTTTGACATTTATCTACAGTGAAGCACATTTTTTTTCTGCCTTACAACCACAGGTGGCAATCCCTCAGGACAAGGATTTGATCACTTCAGTCACAGAAAGCATATTCAAATCCCTGTCCCTACCACTTACTTGCTATGTCCCTAAGCCAACAATTATTTCTCCACCTGTGAAGGAGAAATAGCCCTTACCGGAGGGCTATGTGCTGAGGGCCTGACTTGCACCATGGCCAGCTTCCCGTAAGATATGGACAGATGGTAGCGCCTAGCAGGAGTGGTGATAGCACGCCTGCAATGCCAGATCTTGGGGGTTCACACACGAGGATCCTGAGTTGGAGTCCTACCTGAGCTACATATTGCTAGATCTTAATAACAAATGCCCTGAAGCACATTCAAACCAGTGTGCCCAGGGTGAGGTGGGGGCCACCCCAAGTTCTGCTCTTTATTTCATGTTGTTCATGGCTGCGAGAAGGGCTCCCAAAGGCTCCAGAAGTAGTGACAGATAATGCAGGTCTCGGCAATGGAAACAATATGACCCAATGAGTTCCCAGTTAATAGTAGAGTTTTAGACTACATGAATGAACCCTAGAGGCCACAAGATACTTGTTTTGAGAAAGCTAAGTCCTAGAGTCCACTGGCAGCCTGTCCTTCCAGCCATGGGCTCTCACAAGCCTCCCTGCAGGTATCTGCCGGTCACGCGTATACCGGCCCACCCCAGACATCTCTCATATGGTGGTTTGAACAACATTTAATAGAACTCTCGTCTCTGTCCCTGTCTCCAGAGGCATTGGGACAGGGTGACCCAGTACAGTGTGGACATATCAAGCCCCTCCCCCAAAGCAGGGTCAGTAGAGAACCAAGCTACGGCACAGATGTCTTTCCTGACCCTCTTGGAGGATTTCTGAGTTACAGTCTCAACAGAGACAACTGTTTGCTCTGATGATAAAAACCTGGGAGAGCGTCAACAGTCCTAGGTTCAGGGGTAGAGTTGGGGTGAGGGGGAACGCAGGTTGGCCCAGATCTTGGTGGCACTGAAACTTGAAAGAGAATCCTGGGGACTAGCTCTTCCAGAGGCACTCCAGGCATAGCGTCTGACTCTGCAGTATCCCAGGCAGCTCCAGCAGAAGTCTGGCCCCAGGGAAAGCCAGCGGAAGAAGGGGGCTGGGAACTCCAGGATGACGAACATTACCAACGTCTCCTGAGACTGATAGCACCGTGGGCAGCTCCAGTCTTGGAGGGGCGCCCCATCTCTGGCCTGCGCCCGATCCTTCCAACTGGTAGCTTCAAGAGCAACAGGAATTCAGGAATCAGAGGTTGGACTGGGTTCCTCAGGACCCAGAGGCCCCAGGGGCTGCTGCGCAGTGGTTGTCAGCGAAGAGATAGGTCTAACAGAAGCAGGCACTGGTCAGTTAGGGATCGACGAAGGACACAGCAATGTAGCGAGTGCCCTTGGTGGTAGGAAGCCCCTCGTGGTAGTGTGTGAGCCTCCCGGGGTGCATGAGGGCCCAGCCCTTCCTTGGGGCTCTCACGGAGCAGTTGTAGCGCAGAAATCGGCAACCTCCACCCTGGGAGAGAGGAGGCAATCATGAGTTCTCCCCATTCTCATCCCCTATCCCCACATCTCCCAGTCCTCTGTCCTGTCATGGCCAAGGGGCCAAACAGCAGTAGGATCTGGGGATGCCTTGTAGAGTGACAGTCATCATCAGCTGCCTGAGAAAGGCACTAGGAAATGCAGAGGCTAATCCCAGAGTCAGGCAGCCAGGGGCAAAGGTCACCTCCATCCTTACCTTGTTCTAAGCCTGTGATTCCCCTAAACCTCAAGCTCTGCTTCTATAGATTGCTGATAGAAACAAAAAAGAGTATACACAAAGAGTTCAGCCAGGTGTGGCAGGGCCTGTAATCCCAGCACTCAAAAGGTGGAGGCAGAAGGATCATGAGTTCAAGGCCAGCCTCAGCTTCATAGCAAGTTTGAAGCCAACTAGGTCTACATGAGGCCTTGTCCGAAAAACAAACACAACTCATACATACATGCATATTACACATACACACAGAGCTTAGTACTGCTTGGGGGTGTGGTTTAGCAGGAGCACACTTGTCTAGGAAGCAAGAACCCCTGAGTTCATTTAGCTCATGGCCAAATTACTCATTCCTAGAACTACAGATCTCCTGTTGTCCGGGCCGTCCTGGGTAATCCTGGACATCCATCATACTAGTTGTCTGTAACAACTTCAGGGTCTGACACTTCAAAATGTCTCCAGGCATTACTAATGCTCCCCTGGGGAGCAAGACTGCTCCTGGTTGAAAACTCATGGCTCAGGGCTGTATTGATTGTTTCCCTGTTATTTCATTTGGCTTTTTAAAAGACAGGGTCTCTGACTATCCCAGAGGTCACTGTATAGACCAGGTTCGCCTCACAGAGATCTTCCTGCCACTGGCTCCTGAGTGCTGCTTTACCACACCTAACTTCCTGCTGTTAAGTTCTTGAAAATACAGTGACAGGGCAAAGCAGTGCAGAGGTTCTTCCACCCTGTGTTGTTGCTGAAGCTATTCCAGGTTTAACTAGAATGTGGTCTCCTTGATGGAGAATCCTACGGAAGAATTACGGAACTGCTCACTTCCGCGACGCCCCCTACAGCTGCCAAGTGAGATGGCAGGGTGTGGTTTCCGCCTTTAAAAACCTTGAATTCTCATGCTGGGCATGGTGGTGCACACCTTTAACTCCAGCACTCAGGGGGCAGAGAAAGGTGGATCTCTGAGTTCAAAGCCAGCCTGGTCTGCAGAGCTAGTGTTCCAGAACAACCAGGCCTACTACAGAGGAAAACCCTGTCTTGAAAAACAAAATTAAAAATAAATAAATAAATAAATAAATAAATAAATGGGCACTTGGGTGTGATCTCAGCCAGCTTTCAATTAGCTATAAACTGTGGGTGAGTGGTCATCTCTCGAGAGCTCCCTGTACCAACAGCTGTTTGGTTTTGAAGACAGAGTAGCCCAGGCTGACCTTGACTTGGCTATGTAGCTGAAGGTGACCTTGAACTTCTGATCTTTTTGCCTCCATTTTCTAAATGCTGTGCACTACCACGCCTGGTTTTATGTAGTGCCAGGGTGGACCCAGAGATCTGTACTCCATAGACAATCATTTTATCTACAGAGCCATCTCTCCAGCCCCACAGTTGTTTTTATAGGTGTTCTTCATAGTGCCTAGTCTAAAGCTAAGTCCAGAAGAACTAGAAAAAAACAACAACAACAACACCAAAATAGTTGTAGCCAGGCTTGGTGGCATGCACCTTGAATCCCGGCACTCAGGAGGCAGAGTCAGGCAGATCTCTATGGGTTTGAGGCCATCCAAAGCTACATGGTGACACCATCTCTCAACACAAATTTTTAAAAATTGCATAAGGAGTAGATGGAGGCCCAAGCCAGCTCACTAACTGGCCCTATGTGTAGGCCTAGGTGAGACCCTCAGAATGGTTTTCCTCTACTTCAGCGCCTTCTTGGTTTCCTTAGCTGTCTCCTCCAACCACAAATTGGTGCTCCCCACCAAGGCTCACAGTCTCCATACTCCCAAAGAAGCCTTCTTCCTCCTCATGACGGAAGCCCAAGCTCCCTCACCAGTGGCTGTCACTCAGTTGAGTGTTTATTGGGGTTTCTGAGAAGCCATGACCTGGCTCCCCTCACTTGGTTTTACAGCTCACATGAAGACAGAAGGAAACAGGGAGGCCAAGAACCTGTTACAGGACACAGGGCTACTGAGGAGGAAGGCAAGATGCAGAACCTCTGGCGTTTGTACTCTGGCTCCTGTGGACCCTTCCTCCTGCCAAGCTGTGCCTTGACCCCACTTGAACAGGGAGCCCTCCACACACTCCTGACACCAAGTTTCTCCTGAGCCCTGGGACACTGTCATAATCATTGGGTTTTGCTCACCAGAGCCTGGCATCTCCTGAGGCCTGCCTCCGGGACCTGAGGCCCTGACTCACCTCATAATCTTCCCCGACCTTATTCAGGGCTATGTTGACAGTGAAGGTAGAGGCATCGTGGTGTGGCATCAACGAAGGCTGCTCATCAGGCTTATATCGGACAACGAAGGCTAGATCAAACTGGGCCTGTGACAGGGCAGGGGACAAGAAGGCCTGCATCAGTCAAGAGAGGCTATGGAGGGCCAAGAGTGTATAGTGAGGCTTTATCTAATCTGCTGTGATGCTCCCTCTCAAGGGTGGGACTGCTTCAGTCCTCCAATGCCCGGAACAGCAGCTGGCACAGACAGTCTCAGGAAGAATGTAAGGAAAGAGGGAGAGGGCCAGGGGAGTTAGAGGGTGGGAAGAGAGAGGAAGGAAAGGAAGGCAGAGTGAGAAGAGGAATGAATCCAACTCTGTTTTCCCTTTCTGGCTACTACATAGATTGCTGATTCCGAGAATAGGTCCTTAGAGAAGGGCCTACTCCAGAGGACCATAGTCCTATTCCCGGTGCCCAAATGGTAACTCACAACCATCAGCAAGTCTAGTCCAGTCCCAGAGAACCCAACAACCTCTCTGTCCTCTGCAGGCAGCACATCCATGATGAATAGACATACATACAGGCAAAGCACTCATACATGTAAAGTTAAAAATAAGAAGAAAAGGGAAGGCATGCCTGTGAGTCAGGAGAATTGTTTCAAGTTTGAGGCTTGCTTGGCCTACATAGCAAGTTCTAGCTAGGCTTGAGCTATACAGAAAGACCCCATCTCATAAGGCCAAAAAGAGGGGGCGGGGATGGAATGGGGGAATGTAGCTTGGTGGAGATGCATGAAGGCAGACTTGTAAATGATGCCATTAAATAGACAGGGGTGGGGGCACCTGGAATCCCAGCACTCCAGGAGGTGGGGGCAGGTAGATCACTGTGAGTTCGAGGCCAGCCTGGGCTACAGAGAGAGTTCCAGGGCAGCCAAAGAGAAATCACGTCTTGAAAAACCAAAACCAACCAGACAGACAGACAGTAGGGATGGAATGGCCTCGCAGGCAGCTGAATGGCTTCTTTGGTGGACTAGTGAAGGCAAGGTTTAAAGATACAGGAAGCAGGCCTGGAGAGATGGCTCAGTGGTTAAGAGCACTTGCTGCTCTTTCAGAGGACCCAGGATCAGTTCCCAGCACCCACATGGCAGCTCACAGCTATCTGTTACTCTATGCCAGAGGATCTAACAGCTTCTTTTGGACCTTCATAGGACCTCAAACACTCCTATGCAAGTACACACAGCTACATTTAATTGAAAATAAATTTTTAAAAGCAAAAATATGAATACATTTATAAATAAATAAATAAGCAAAGGTATAGAAAACTTAACTAGGTGGTACACACCTATAATCCAAGTTATTTGGGAAGCCGAGGCAGGAGGGTCTAAAATCCTAGGCTGCAAAGTGAGTTCAAGGTCAGCTTGGACAAGTTCGTGAGACCATGTCTCAAAATAAAAAGGAAAAGGGGGAACCAGGATTTAGGCTTGGTGGTTCACACTGTAATCCCAGCTCTTGGGAAGCCAAGCAAGACGGAACATCTCAAGTTCAAGACCGACCTACTCTGCCTAGAAGAGACCCTATCCCCAAAAGACCCATTTCCATTTTAAAAACATCAACAAAACTCGAGAGCTGGGAATGTGACTCTGGTAAAATGACTGTCTAGACAAGCAAGGCCCTATGTTCAATCCCCAGTACCAATAAATAAATAACAAAAGATTCACAAGAGGCACACTCTGAGCCTACAGCAGAACGGTAGACCCACGGGTGCCTCAGGGCCCCACCCAGAGGTCTGTGTCTAAACACACACACACACACACACACACACACACACACACACACACACTCCCCTTCCCCCTCCCCCCTCCATACCTCACTTAATGAGGTGGTAGAGATATTACTTCCTTAGAGATCAGAATGTCTAGCCTCTCCCTAAAGCTGGGACTGTGCCCACCATCCCCGTCCTGTGGCTTCCAGGCAGACCCACCCTGGTGTAGTAGCCAGGGTACAGCTTCTCAGTCATGGGGGCGATGTACTCCACCAGGAACTTGTGCCACTCCCGCTCAAAGGTGATCTGGTTCATGTGAATGTCAATGGTGGGCACGTTTTCATAGCCACCCTGGATGCGGTTGTCCTAGAAGTGAGCAGGGGAGAGAATCTAAGATGGCACCCAGACTCCCATGCCCTGATACCCAGGCTCTGGACTCATCCCTTCCCCTTGACCTTGGCACAGGATGCGACATTATATGAGGGGGTAGGCTGGGGGAGTTGTAGATGTCCTTAAAGTCCTAATCCACTGACTTCAGGTTAATCAACTGAGAGGTCATCCTGGGTGCTCAGATCAGGTGAACCTTTTAACAGAGAATCTTGGGCAGACAGGTCCTGGCTCATGCTGGCCGTGGAGAGCCTGGCTGTCCCTGTGTTCTCCAGCTTCAGGGAACTGACTTGCTGTAACAGCCTCATGAGCCCAATCCATCGACAAAGAACAGCTCCAGCAGACCCCCAAAGTGCAGCTTTGTGAGATCCTGAGCTTAGGACCCAGATAAGGCAACCCTAGAGCCTGACCCTCAGAGACTAGGAGACAATGGGTGCTTTGGAGGCTCTGTCTTGATGCTGAGAAACGAACTCAGAATCTTGAAACACTGAGCAGGTGTTCTGCCACTGAGCTACCTGGTGTTTTAAAGCCCCTTAGAAATGGCATAGAAACAGGGACTACCATTCACTGAGGCTCGGGGGTCCAGGGGCTATCCCTGTCACTAAAGCATACAGTTCTGCAGATCTTCCCAGACACCAAAATACCTAAGTCAGGGAGGTAACCAGAAGAACGCTTAGTCCAGCCGTAGGGTCAGAGATCAGCCATTTGGAGGCACACAGACCTGGGAACCCGCATATTTTTAAAGGCAATGCTGAAAGTTCCCAAGCCATGTGTGGGCAAGGGACTCCTGAGAACAAATGTTCATTATGCCACTTGCATCACATGGCCGAGGAATGTGGACCTGGTACCCAATGCCCTTCGTCCCCCGCTGGCTCATTCCTCCCCACTTCACACGCTTGCCTGGGGCAGGAGGCTGAGGCATTCAAATAACAAGCCAGGGACGAAAACTCTGAACCCCACTTTAAGGCATCTCAAAGCCACACAACTGGCAATGTCTGTTTGGCTAAACCTTGTGCTCTTGCCCGCCTGCACCCTGAAAGTAGAGTCCTGGGCAGACTGCTTAGGTGGGTGGAAGAGTCCAGCAGGGAGGCTGGGTGAAGGCATTCTCCCTCAGCCCCCCAGGTGTCTGTGGTACCTTGTTATCACCCAGAGACCACTGGCCAAAGTGCTCCATCTCCTCCACCAGCTCGTCACAGGCCGCCTCTGTGAAGATGGGGAACCAGTAGACATCTGGGCAAGGCTGGGAGGAATGAAGACTCTGTCACGGGAGTCCAGACTCACAGTACCATGTTCTCCTCAAACTGTGGGATCCCCTGCGGGCTCCTCCCCCACCCCGTTCCCTCATCCTCAGGGAAATGATCTGAGTGTCCCCAAGGAGTAATGGCTCAGTGAGCTGGTTGTGCTGAGTGAGGGGCCGAAGAGGAACAGAGACCAGATGGACTTTCCAGCCAATGTTACAGCCACACTGTCACTGTCAGCCATGGGAGAGTGTACACCTTGGGCAGAGACTACAGGCATGGGCAAGAGGACAGAGCCCCCATCCCGCATTCTTGGCTCAGAGGTTGAATTTGGAGGATGGTCCTTCCTCCTCTTGATCCTTCTGCCTCTGCCCCCAGATTACACGCTTACACTACCATGCCCACAGTTCCATCCTTCTTGTCAAAGGACCTACAGACCTCAGCTGAAAAGCGCTGCTGGGGGAGAGGCCAATCTACCCCAAGCATGGCCAGAGCAGACAGACAGAAAGGTGCCTCTCCCCACCCCCAGCCCCGCCCCATTCAAGCTCCACCCCCATGCACTTCCACAGCAGCAACAGGGATACGAAGCCCATACCGTCTCCACCAGCTTCCCCGCGAGGGCCTTGGTGTAATTCTCATGGATGTACTTCTCTTTCCAGTCCTGTAGAGAATGCAACATGGGGTGGGGTTTCTAGGCCTGGCCTGCGTCAGCTGTGTCACCCCAAGCTTAAAAGCATGGAGTCTCCGGCCTGCAGGTCTCCCCCCCAAAACCTGAGCAGGTCTGAACTCGCCACAGGCAAATCGCGTGTGCCTGCTGGGTGTGGGAGTGTTGTCTGCATACACAGGATCTCACATTTGCACCTAAATGTACATTTGTATGTCTGTATGTGTCTGTGACTAGGCATGGACAAATGCCCATGTCAGCTACACGCCCTGTCATTTTAGGTATACTGTCACATGCTGTCACAGCCACTGCTTCCTCTGAACATCGAAACACCCTCAGGGGTAGGCCAAGCCAGGGAAGTCCCAATTCAGAACCAAAACAAGCGATGCTCAAAGGTTAACAAGGCTCAATTAAGCCATAGCTCCCTGCTCCACTAGAGGGCGCTGTGTCTCAGGCTCCATCCATGCTGGAATAGCCCTGGAGGTGAGTGGGGACACGTGGAGAACAGGTCACAAAGTCTCCCCGTTGACAAGATCAGCCAGCTGGAGTCTCTTTGACTTCCAGCCCAGGTCAACCCACCCAGGTCTCACCTCAGGGTTGCTGAACACCTCCCAGAGGTCATTATGCAGGTGGGTGGTCTGGTAGTTATCCAGGGACAGCAGGTGGCCAAAGGTATGGCGGTTGGTCAGGAACATGAACACGTCCTGGAGGAGAGTTGGTGGACAGAAAGGCCTCCTCACCCCACACGCCCCAGGAAGGGGCAGTGCAGTGCTCCACCCCAGGTTCAACCTTCTAAGATAAGGACCCGTGAGTACAGTGTGTGTCCCCGGCACCCAGCACAGCCCCACCCCGGGGATGCAGACAGAGCCTCCTGGAGGACTGAATATAAAAAGAAAAGGACCCTCTCTCCCTTTCGGCACTGGGGATTGAACCCAGAGCCTCAAGCCCTGTAGGGCAAGAACACTGCCAAGGGCTGTGATCCTGACCCGCTGATCACAGGGGAAATCCTAACCACGCTCTCACATCAGAACACACGAATCAGGCCTGGTGAGATGATTAAAGCCCGACAGCCCGAGTGCAAGCCTTAGAACCCATGTAAAGGCGGAAGGAGAAAATCAACTCCAGGAGATTCATGTGCCACCCATACACAGAGACAGACATACACACCCAGGGGAAAGAGATCACAACACTGAGTGAGACATAAGGACACTCCATTTGATCACAACACTAGAAAAAAATCACAAAGAAATGTACAGTGGGAGCCAGGTGTCACAGCACATGGTCACATGCTTATATTAACCTAGCACTCAGGAAGCAAAAGCAGAGATCACGACCCTGTCTCAAAACAATACATACACACATGGGCACGCACACACAAACAAACAAAAAAGCAAAGGACATGAGTTGAGACATGAAGACATATGAATGTCTCTTGGACATACTTCCCAGACTACTTTGAGGTGAGAAGTTTAGTTTTCTTTAAACTGTATCAAAATAACAAAGTGTGGTGGCACACTTCTGTAATCTAAGAATTTGGGAGGCTGAGGCAGGAGGATTAGGAGTACCTTGCTGGACAAGGTGCTGCATGCCTGTAATCCCAGCACTCAAGGAGGCAGAGGCAGGAGAATCTCTGTGAGTTCGAGACCAGCCTGATCTACAAAGCAAGTCCAGGACAGCCAAGGCTACACAGAGAAACCCTTTCTCAAAAAAACAAAACCCAAAACCCCAAAACAAATGCCTACCTTGAAGCATCAACACAACAAACAAAAATTACAAATAAACAGTGAAACAACTGGTCCCTGCAGCCCTGAGGACCAGCCTTGTCACCCAGGGCCTCAGAAGCTCCTGGACATACAGTGACAAGATGGCCCAATGTGCCGGTCAAGGTTGGAGAGCCACACCCCCGGCACAAGGACCCGCATGAAGTCCCACTGACCTGCTGCCGGACATTAGCGCAGAAACTCATGTCAGGATCCAGCTTGCTGTGGTGGAACAGGTCCACGTGCCGCAGCTCAGCCCTCAGGGCACTGCCCTTGATCAGGTAGATGTTTGAGATGTAAGGCACATTCCAGACACCACTGAGGGAGAAAGGGGAGATGATTAGGGTCACAGGCTAGCAGGAGGGCTCAGAGGCTGGCAGCCTGGAGCCGGGGGGGGGGGAATATGCTGTATCAAAATTATAAATAAAATGGATGTGGTGGGTGTAATCCCAGAACTTGGGAGACTGAGGCAGGCAGATCAGGAGTTGAGCCTATTCAACTTGAGGTCATAGCTGGTATGGGGGGGATTCATTTGAGGGTGATGATCTGTTTTTTTAAAGTGTTTTTTTTATTTTATTTTGTATACCTGCATGTACACAGGACATGGGTGGAGATCAGAGGACAACTTTTGGGACCTGGTCTCTCCTTCCACCATGTAGGTCTTAGGGATTGAACTCACACTGTCAAGCTTGGCAGAGGGTGCCCTTCCTCACGGAGCCATCTTGCCAGATCTAAGCTGACTGTTTTCTCTTATTTTGTTTTGGTGCTGGAGACCTTGCAAACACTGTACTGCTGAGTTAAGTCCTAAACTCCACAGTGCTGATCTCCTCCTCCCACCCTGGGCACTGCAGCCCAAGACAACTTTCAGGAATTCTTCTATGTGTCTGTCTGACTCTAGTCCTCTTTGCTTGAGGTTCAGTAGCAACTGGAACAGGAATGCAAGGGAGGGAGGTTCCACAAACCCGGAAGAGGTGATGGTAATGGATACTCACACACGCCGCCCCTGCACAATGTCCACGTAGTCCTCTGAGCGGGCGTAGTACCCATCAGCACTCAGTGCCCCCCAGAAGTTGGACCAGAGCCTCCCATGGCGGGTCATGAGTGGCGCAATGATATTCCTGAGTAAGGGACAGGGGCAGACCAGTCTAAGGATGGAGAGTGGAGGGGCCCAGTAACCTGTGATTTGCATGAAGGGATCTCTATGCTTGTCACTGGGGTAGGGCAGGCCTGGCTCCTCAGAAACCTGAACCCTCCTATGCTGGGGACAAACCCACAGGGTGCCATTCTGTCAGCCTTTGGAGCTGTCAGGCTGGGAAGCCCAAGAAGAAGGGGAGAAAGTCAAGGGGCTTCCACTCTGACCAGGCTTAGCTCAGGGGACCACCCACAGTCTTACTTGTTTTGCTCAATCAGGAGCCTTAGACTGTTGGGCTCAGTCAGAGCCACGTCAGCATCCACACTGAAGTAGTAGGTGCAAGTCTGGTCCTGGCGGCACAGGTCTCTGTGGGAGGAAAAAGGATGAAGGAGAGAGGAAGGGAGAAGCCATCACAACATCTCAGGCTGGTCCCAGAGCTTCCCCAGAAGATACATCTGTCATTGTAGTTTGGCTTCATGATGTACCAGGAAAAGGGCCTTAGAATTCATGGGAACTCAGGCGCAGGCTGGGACCTCAAAGGTCCTGCAACTCTAATGCCTAGACCCCAAGCTTCTGAACTCTCAGATTAAGGACCTGGCAATGGCAAAGGCCTGATCTGGGGGAAGCACAGCCCACCAGATGAGACTCAACACTACCTGTCTTGAGAGCAACTGGCAGCTAGCACCAGCGGGAGCTGGGGACGTCCATCAGTGGCAAAACTGGCTTGGCATGTATTAGGTCCCGGGTTTATCGCTAGTACCCCACAGGTGAAAATAAAAAATAAAAAGTGTGCCACGGGCTATGATGGCGCACTGCTGCAGTCACAGCACCTGACAGGAGAATCTGAAGTTCAAGGCCAGCTTTGGATACACAAGAGTTCAAGGCCAGACTGGGCTACATGAGAGCCTGCCTCAAATATGCCAAAAAACCTCCTTAAAATGTCCCTTTTGTTCAACTAGTGTGAAGCTTCCAACTGCCGGGTCTGTTCCACCCAGAAGCTAAGAATGGTTTTCTGTTCTTTTATGACTAGGAGAGGGCGGGAAAAATCAAAAGAAAATTATGCCTTCCTTTGAGGAAGTCAAATTTCAGTGTCCCTAAATAAAATCTTTCTGGAACACAATCCCATTCATTATATATCGGTGGCCATCTTTATGCTACAAGGGCAGACAGCTCAGCAAGGCGATGGGCCCTCTGACCTGACTGGCAGAGCTGATTATTATCCAGTCCTGTACATGAAGCTTGCCAGCCCCAGACTGAGACAGAGGAATTTTTTATTTTCCGAAACAGCATGTAGCCCAAGAGGGCCTTGAGCCAGCTATGTAACTGAGGATGACTTTGAACTCCTGACCCTTCTGCCTGAGATTTCAGGTGTGCACTACCATGGCCAGTTTATGTGGCGCTGAGGAGCAAACACGGAGTGTCACCAAGCAGGCTAGGCAAGCCCTCTGCCATTGAGCTACAGCCCTAGCCTTAGACCAATGGATTCGTGGGTCTTCATTTTTGTTTTTTTTTTTTTTTGTTGTTTTTTTTAGTGTGTATGTGCACCACAGCACACAGAGGAAGGTCAGAGGACAACTTCAGGAGTCGGATCTATCCTCCCGCAGCCGGGTGGTCAGGCTCAGAGGTGAGCACATTTACCCAGTTTTCATATTTTTAATAATAAAACAAAAAGTCAGAGGTCGTTTCTCTGTCAGCCTTTCTTTCCTCTTTCCGTAATTTGCTTCCAAAACCCACATGACACTGTCTGGGAGTGCCCGAGTTGAACTGACAGAGACTACTTCCTCATTTCACAGAGGAGAGCCCTGAAACCCAGACACAGTCAGGACTATGTTGGAGACCACAGGGCCTTCTGAATTCCCAGCCCGCTGCTCCCAATGCCATGGCCCATCTGTCTGCTGCCATCAATCCACCACCGTCAATATAGGAACCCCTTGACTGAGAACCCTGTATCCGACTTACGCGCCCATGTTCCTGGCTTCTGCGTTGGGCATGCGCTCCTCAGGACCCACTAGCTTCACGGACTGGTACTCACTGCCGTGCTCTGTCAGGAACTGCTCTACCTGAAGCTTGTGGTGCTGTTCCTGAGGGGTGGGAGGCAGGGCACAGGTGAGGGTACAGACCCCGGGAAAAACGGCACCCCTGCCACTCGCCAGAGGATGCTCCATCTCTGGCACACTTCTGCCACCTCTGTCCGGGTGCCCTTCCCTGGTGATCCTTTCATCATCTTCCCTGGCCAGGCCCTGACGCATAGGCCTCTTCATAGCTCTGTCATCAGGACAGCCCCTCCTCCCAAAGACATCCAGAAACTCTGATGATCTCTGAGGTGCGGTGTTAACCAGTGTACCAAGGGGATCTGGATGCATCTGTGACAGTCTCTGCCAGGGACTGTCTCCATATCCTGGGGACATGGTGAGAACAGGATTTTTAGTCCCAAACCTAAGCATGGATGTCCAACCGATTGACATTGTAGAATCACATCAACATCTACGAATGCTCTCCTGGGATGCGTGTCCCACTGCCTTTCTGTCTATAGGGGCCCGATGTCCTTGAGGTGGATGTGAGTAAGGCAGGCAAGGAGCCAACCTGAGTGGGAGACTGGGGTCCCTGGAATGAGACTCAGAGCTCAGAGAGCACAAAGGGGCCCCCAGACTGGGTAAGACTTGGTCAGTCACAGCCACAGCAAAGCAGCTGAGAGGTCAGGCTTTACCTAGCCAGGAGAGTGCTGAGCCACCAAGCCTGTTCCCTGAGCTCAGGACTTGTACCCATCCCCTGGAGCTGCTAACACAATGGAAACCAACTTGACTTGTCACCCAATCAAACCCAGAAGCACCAAGGAGACAGGAAGCAAAAGTGATAACAGTCAGGGTGTGGTGGCTTGAATGAGAACGGACCCCACGGACCCCATAGGCTCACGCTTGAATACTTGGTCCCCAGTTGGTGGAACTGTTTGGGAAGGATTAGGAGGTGCGGTCTTGTTGGAGAAGGTGTGTCACTGGGGGCAAGCTTTGAGGTTTCAAAAGTGTTCTGCCATCCCGAGTGCCCTCTCTCTCTCTGCCTGCTGCTTGTGACTCTACATGTGAGCGCTAAGCTGTTCCTGCCACCATGCCTTTGTTCCACCATCATGGACCCTAACCTTCTGGAACCATAAGCCCAATCAATTCACAATGTATTTTGCAAGTTGCCTTGGTCATGGTGTTTTGTCACAGCAACAAATAGGTACCTAAGACACAAGGGTACACACTGGAATAGGCAGCCTTTTTCCCCTTGCTGTTATGGATAAAACCTAGGGACTCAGGACTGTTCAGCCATTAAGAGTGCTTGCTGAGCTGGGAATGGTGACCCACGCCTTTCATACCAGCACTTAGGAGGCAGAGGCAGGCTGCCAGCCTGGTCTACAGAGTGAATTCCAGGACAGTCAGGGCTACACAGAGATACCCTGTCTCAAAAAAAACTAAATATAAATAAATAAGTAAATAAATAAGGAAAGGAAGGAGGGAGGGATGGAGGGAGGGAGCAAGCCAGCGAGTAAGTGTGTGCTCTCACGCCTGCTGCTCTTCCAGAGGACCTGAGCTTGCTTCCTTCCCAGCATGTCGGACAGTTCACAACCACCTGTAACTCCAGCTTCCGGGCATCCAACACCCTCATCTGGCCTCCATGGGTACATGGACTCATGTGTACACACACACACACACACACACACACACACACACACATAATTTTAAAAATTAGAATATTTAGAACCGAGGGCCCGCATACACTAGGCAAGTACACGAGAGCTAAGCTACCTACCTATCCCTTTATAAAACTTTTTCACAGGAGAGGGACAGGCTCACCGAATAGACAAGGCTGGCCTTGAACTCACAAACCTCACCCCTCAGCGCCCTCAGTAGCTGGACAACCCCTCCCCACCCCCTTTCTCTTTTATGCACCTCACTGGTCAACTTGTCTAACCCTTGCAGCAATTCCATGTCATTAGCACAATCCGACCTCAACTTGCTCGGCGAGAAAACAGCACAGAGCTGAAGGTTGATGGCCCAGGTCACTCAGTGTTGCCGGGGCACGGGCACAGGCCTCCTGACCTAGTCAGCCTAGAGGTTTGGGGGCAAAGCCCACCTCCCCCACTTCCATTCCGCCCAGGTTCAGTGAGGTCCCCAGAGGTCTCAGGCCCTCAAGATGCGCCTACACAGCAGCTTCGACTCACTTGGTTGTGGATGAAGAGCCGCATCTGTTTCTGGGGGTACCGTAGGCGCAGCAGCCGAAGGAAAAACAGGGAGAGGAATGGCGTGGGCTGCTCAATGAACACACCAACCAGGACGATGGGGAGAGCTCCATCCTGCGGAGGGAAGGACAGAACAGGAGTCAAGCAGGGTCTACTCACTGCCTGCCACCAAGCCCCTCCCACACCCCAAGGAAGCTTGACGCAGAAGCACCATGGCCTTGGGAAGCTAGATGCCCACTGGGTCGCAGAACATCAAAGCAGGCCAGACAGGCATGGGCTGGCAGGACTCATGGTGAGGCCTGTCTAAGAAAGCTACAATCAGATCCCAGGCTCCGAACAAGGCCAGTGGATAGCCTTGATGACACCAGATCCTGGCTGGTGTGGTGTTCAAGTTGGGCCATAAATGGCGACAGAGGAAGAGGCTATAGGAGCACAAAGGGCTAGGGAGAAGAAAATGGACTCAGACATCAGACAGGAAGCCGGAGCCTGTGTATTCTGGAGAAGCCTCTTGAAAGAGGCACTTGGGTGCCCCCAAAGACAGAGAAATAACCTCTTATCTCTACCTCCCACACACCCCCCGCCCATCTCATGGGACTGCCTTCAACTGTTCCCCTTAGCCCAGGCCTGGCCTCACCTCAATGCCCTTGAGGCTTCGCAGGCCCTCATCACACACGGTGCAGCCCGTCTCGAAGGTCCAGAATCGAGGAATGTAGTTGCCCAGGTAGTTCAGCTGCAGCTGTTGGGAGTCAAATGTGGGGTTGGAAAGGAGCCAAGCCAGCCATATCCTGCAAACTAGCAAACTCCATATTTTGCAGTCTTGGAAGAAATGCTTCATCACCCAGAAGAGCATCCTGGCTGCCGAAGAGGGAGCTGGGGGCTTATAAAAGCCCAGATTCCTAGGGACTCGTCTCCGCAGGAGTTCAGGAGCACAGCTGGCTGGAACCAAGATCTGCACTTTCCTTTGTCTTCTGGGTTTTTGGGAGGATGGGGTGGGGGTAGGGTGGAGTGGGGAGGGGCATAGTCTCAAGTAGTCCAGGCTAACCTTGAACTAACCACATAGCCAAGGATGATTTTGAATTCCTGAGTTGAGAGATTATAGGTGTGCACCATCATGTCTGGTTTACGTGGTCCCTGGGGCTCAAACCCAGGGCCTCAAGCATGCTAGGCGAGGACTCTACCCTTGAGTTATACCCTCAGCCACAGATCTGCATTTCCCCCCTGGCTCTCTTTCCTTTCCTGACCATGGGACTCTAAGGCTGATGATAAACAAATATGCTATGAGCCATAAACCAGTCCTCTGGGACCATGGGTCTGCTGTCCCCAGCCACCACCTGCCCTCAGCCCCTCCCACCACACCGTGAGTGCAACAACTCTCCTATCTGTGACAGACTGGTCCCTGAACAGGCATCCACTACATGCTCACTCAGGGAATAAATGACTGCCATATCCAAACAGCTGGGGACAGTGGCCTCTTACAGGTCTGTGGTCCAGCAGAGATGGACAGGGCACGATTACCCACCACAGTGGAGAAACCTAACAACCAAGCTTGTATCGGAGGACCCCAACAGTGGCACTAGCCGCAGGCTGCAGGCACAGTAGAACTAGGACCCTGGCTTCCACCCACACTCCCCCAAGGCTCAGCACCTCCCTACCTTAGTGGGTCCATTGCCATGGATGACCACCGGGAGAGTGTCGTAGGCCAGATTCCGAGCTCTCACATGACCCATTTCAAACTTGAGTACCACTTCATCTGGGGGTCAGAGAGCACAGTGGCAGAAGGACCAAGGCTGGAGCTCGTAGGCTGCAGCTCTGCGACAGCCATTTCACCCCTCTAAGTTTTCCTACCTGTTCCCCTTCCTTTTGCTTTTAAAGATTTACTTTTATTCTTGTGGGTGTATCCGTTTGTCTGTGTACTTGAGTGCAGGTGCCCAAGGAGGCCAGAGGTATCAGCTCCTCTGGAGATGGAGTTAAAGGTGGCCGTGACCTGCCTGACAGGGTACCAAACTTCCATCTTCTAGGAGATTTCCTAACTACTGAGCTATCTCTGCAGCCATGCTCTTTAAAACTTACATTTAGCCAGGCATGATGGCCCATGCCTTTAGGCCTAATGGACAGAGGCAGGCAAATCTCTGAGTTCAAGGCCTGTTTGGCCTACAGGGAACGTTCCAAGACAAAGGCTACACAGAGAAACCCTGCCACAAAAATAAAAACTAAATAAAAACTAAAATAAAATCACATTTATTTATTTAGTGTTGGGGGTATGTTCTGGGACTCAAACTCAGGTCTTCAGGCTCGGCAGCAAGCACCTTTGCCCACTGAGCCATCTTGCCAGCCCTGAAATTCCTTCTTCATGGGGTAAATGTGTGGCTGAGAAGCACTTGGCAAAACAGCACCAAAAGAGCACAGAAGCCACACTGACCCCTGTCCTTAGTGCAGTGACTCATTAGAGTGGGAAGTGGGGTGGGGGAGGGGCAGCCCCAGCCACAAGAGGCAGCACTGGGTGGGGTATGTATGACAATCAGGAAGACCTACTGTAGCAAAGTCATCACCGGCCAGGGGCCCAAGGCGAAGGGGCCCTTGTGCCGACATGACAGTGCAGGGCAGAGTCAAGTGGCAGGTGCCTCACTGCCTCCTCCGAAGAGAAACAGCTGCCCCTCTCCCCGCTTCTGAGAGACATCTGGAGGGTCTCTGGGGACTGAGGCAGGAGGCTTACAACAGCCCAGCACAATGAGGAGCCAAGGAGGAGCCACTTGGTTTTCCTGCTTTGGTTCCAGCCCTGGCAGGAATCCCCAACTCCTTTCCACCCACCTCCCCTTCCTCCTCAGGCTCCACTCCTCCCCTCTAAGATTCTACCTCCTTTCTCCTCTCAGGCTCCACCCCCTCCCAGTGCCACTGCTCACCCAAGGCTCCATCCAGGTTCTGGAAGATTCGGCAGCGATGGTCCAGGCTGATATTGATTTGCTCCTGCAGGAAGGAGGGCGTGGGCTGCAGCAAGGACATGCCCCAGCCATGACCAGGTCCCCAGCACACCCAGCATGGGGAGCCTGTCTCCACACTGGCTCAGCCAGAGACATCCTGGCTCTATAACAGAGAACCAGGAAGTCTCAAGACTGGAAAGAACCTAAGGAAGCAGCTGGCTCTATCATAAGGATGTTAGCCATGTCACAGAACGCTCTGAGGCATAGTGTTGCTATGTGTCACTCTCCAGTGCAGGTTCCTATGGACATATATGGACCTGATCTTCACAACAACTCCTGTGAGAAATGCTAACTGCACTGCTTTTCATACCTTAACAACTTTTGGGTTCAGAGGCAGGATCTTAGAATGTGAAGGTTGGTTTGAGCTACGTAGCCCAGGCCGGTCTCAAGTTCATGATCCTCCAGCCTCGGTCTCCCACATGCTGGGATTACAGACACACTATAAGGCCTGGCTTTCTTTTACATTTATTTATTTATTTATTTATTTATTTATTTATTTATTTATTTATTTATAGGTGGATGAGTGTTTTGCCTGCAACACACATAAGGACACCATGTGCATATACCCAGAGATCAAAAAAGGGCATCAGATCCCCTGGAACTAGAATTACAGACAACTCTGAGCCATCATTTGGGTGTTGGGAATAGAACCTGTGTCCTCTGCCACAGCAGCAAGTGCTCTTAGCCACTAAGCTATCTCTCCGGTCCCGTACATTTATTCACTTTGTATGTGCTTATGTTTGTGTGCATGCAGGTGCCACAGTCCATGGATGGAGGTCAGAGGACACCCTCCAGAAGCTTGTTCTCTGATTCTGCCACGTGGGTCCTGGAGACTGAACTGAGTCACCACGCTTGGCGGCAAACACCTTTCCCCACCGAGCCACGTTGCGGACTTTGCTTTCACCCAACCTCGGTGTACTGAGCAATGACCGTGTTATTTAAAAGCCCCCCTCCCCCGGCCCCCAGTCTGTGGCAGCTTGTCACGGCAGCCCAAACTGACCGAAGACACCAACCCAGAGGCTCAGATGCCAGAGGACTGTCCCCAGTGTAGCCTGGCCAGTGGGACTCAGTCCCTAGCTCACCCACCACCTCTTACCCTCTTCTCTGGGTCCAAGAAGATCTTGGTGTAAAAGAGCTGATCGCTGTCACCGTCCTGCCCCTCCCACTCGGCCACCAATTTGCTGAGGTTGGGGGCATAACCAATGAAGCCTGTAGTGGTAGTGGGGATGGAGACGAGACACTTAGCTTACAGCCTCTGGGCCGGCTTCCTCCATTCCCTGCTGCCTCCCACTGCCTTACTCACAAACCTCGCCTCTTCTCTTCTGACTGAGGGGAGGTGGGATGGGAGCTAGCTGATGCTGCCAGCTGAGCACTCCCAAGACCAACGGAGCCCACTGAACTGCACCCACTTAGAGCTAGGCCCCTGGAGAGCAGATCTGAAAGGGTCCAAGCTTGGATTCCCGTTTATATAGTCATGTGAGCAACCGGATCGGAGAACGGGAGAGGCTGAAAAAATGTCACACAGCACTCCAGTGTCTGAGCCCCCGAAAGCAGGGAAAGCCCAGAGGAGCTCCTGGGAAAAGTGAGGGCCGCACAAGCAGGAAACAGGACATGTGACTCCTGGGCTAGCGCCTCCCCCACCCCACCAGGGCACAGCAACGGGTTAGCTCTCTGGGCCAGTGAGACTTGCTCTCCCCACCGAGTCAGGGTGGGGCCTGTGGGTTCTACCCTCTGAAAGGACTAGAAAAGTCTGAGGAGCTGAAGTGTCAGAACGGTTACAAGCCAATGACAGGGGGGCCAGGCTCAGTACCAGGAAAGGATGAGGCCCAGGTGGTAGCGGGTGTAGGCCTGAAAAGGCAGATACGGAGATTTCTAATTGTTTCTGAGAAAGGGTCTCATGTAGCTCTGGCTGGCTTTTCCTCATCGGTTAGCCAAGAATGACCTTATGGACCTCCTGCCACCATGTCTCCAATTCTGGGACTGCAGGTGTGTGGCACCATGCCGCCTACGCAGTGCTGGCCATGGAAGCCAGGGCCTTGTGTGTGCCAGGCAAGCATTCTACCAACTGAGCTACAACCTTGCCCTGTCTTGTGGTTTTAATTTTTTTATGTATTTATTTGTGTGTACGGTGTATGAGTGTGTGTGGGGGGGGGGGGGAAAGGGTGGGGTTGGGGGTGTGGTGTGTGGGGGGGGGGGGGGGGGGGGGGAAATGAGTGGGTATGGGTGTGTTGTGAGTGGGGGGGTAGGTGGGCGTGTACATGAGGGTGTGTGAAGTAAGTGATTGAGTGGGGGGGTAAGTGTGTGTGGGTGAGGGTGAGTATGTGTGAGGGTCAGGGTGTGTGAGATGTGTGTGTGTGTGTGT
>NW_026592710.1:7863620-7868281 GCF_907164565.1 Psammomys obesus | reverse complement strand
TTTTTTTTTTGTTGTTGTTGTTGTTGTTTTTGTTTTTCTTTAGGAGCAAAAGATTCCCTAAGCATTTTCTTAACAAGTTGGAAGCTTGGGGTCTTTTGCTGAGGGCACCAACACAGTATTCTCCCTTATTTCACATACATTTCAGGCCTTTCTTTCTCATCTCTTTGAACAGAAGACTTGGCTCCAATGTTAAATTACCTGGTGCTTATTTTCCCTCCAACTGTAAATTTTGAATTTCTTTTTGCTCTACTTGTTCATTTTCATCATAGACCAGCATAAGAAAGATGACTAATAACCACAAGACAGAGTCAACACTGGGTTGTTTCTGAAATCTTCTCCTCCAACAAAATTTGTCTAAACCTCTTTAATTTAGCTCCAGACAGATTCTTATGACAAGGACAAGAACCAGACAGGTTCTTTTCCAAAATGTCACAAGAATGGCCTCTAACCCAGTTGCTAATGTTGTTTCCCTCTGAAACATCCTGAGCTGGGCCTCCATAGTCCAATTGCTCTCAGAACAGCTGTCTTTCAAGCTCCTACTAAGATGGCTCATTAATCCCTGTTTACAGTATTCAGCCTCTTTTCTAGTCCAGAGTCCAGAGTCTTCCACATTTCTTCAAAACAAACAAACAAACAAAAATAACATAATCAGACCTGTCACCGCAGTGCCCCACTCCTGGTACTAACTTTGTAGTTACTTTTCTATTTCTGTGAAGATACATTATGACCAAGGCAACTTATAAAAGAAAGTGTTTATTGGGGGATTGCTTACAGTTTCAGAGAGTTAGTCTGTGGCCACCAGGGTGGAGAGCATGGCATCAGGCAGGCCTAGTGCAAGAGCAATAGCTGAGAGCTTACATGTTGCGAGAACAACCATGAGGCAAAGAGAGAGATAATTAGGAATAGTATGGACTTTTGAAACCTCAAAGTGATATACCTCTTACAACATTTTTTTTTTTTTACAAATACAGCTGTAACTCTATTAAATTCAATTAAGGCCTACAAATTAATATTTGGTGACTAATAACAGAGAACTCAAGCAGACAATTGGCATTGCTCACTAATAGAAGCTCTACCAACAAGCCTCTCTCAGCTTTGTTAATTCTTCCTAACTTTCGGCTTCCTGATTGCTCATTTGTTTTTTTTTTTTTTTTTTGGTTTTTTAAAATTTAATTTAATTTTTAATAATTACAGTTTATTCACTTTATATCCCAGATGTAGCCCCCTCTCTCATCCCTTCCCAATCCCACCCTCCCTCCCTCTTATTCTCCTATGCCCCTCTCCCAGTCCAATTATATGGGAGGTCTTCTTCTCCCCTTCCATCTGACCCTAGTCTATCAGGTCTCATCAGGACTGGCTTCATTGTCTTCCTATGTTGACTGGTAAGGCTGCCCCCACCCCTCAGGTGGAGGTGATTAAAGAGCCAGCACCTGAGTTCATGTCAGAGATGGTCCTGTTCCCATTACTAGGGTACCCTCTTGGACACTGAGCTGCCATGGGCTACATCTGTGCAGGAGTTCTAGGTTATCTCCATGAATCGTCCTTGGTTGGTGTATCAGTCTCACAAAAGACCCCTGTGCCCCAAATTTTTGGTTCTGTTGCTCTCCTTGTGGAGCTCCTGTCCCCTCCAGGTCCTGTTTCCTGTTTTCTCCCTCTTCCAATGTCCATCTCATTTGCCTTTCTGAATGAAGATTGAGTATCTAACCCAGGGTCCTCCTTCTTGATTAGCTTCTTTAAGTATACAGATTTTAGTATGATTATCCTATATTATATGTCTAATATCCACTTATAAGTGAGTATATACCATGTGTGTCTTTCTGCTTCTGGGATACCTCGCTCAGGATGATCTTTTCTAGATCCCACCATTTGCCTGCAAATTTCATGATTTCCTTGTTTTTAATTGTTGAGTAGTATTCCATTGTATAAATGTACCACAATTTCTGTATCCATTCCTCAACTGAGAGACTTCTGGGTTGTTCCCAGCTTCTGGATATTACAAATAAAGCTTCTACGAACATGGTTGAGCAAATGTCCTTGTTGTATACTTGAGCATCTTTTGGATATATGCCTAGGAGTGGTATAGCTGGATCTTGAGGTAGCACTATTCCTAATTGTCTGAAAAAGCACCAGATTGATTTCCAGATTGATTGGTTGTACAAGTTTACATTCCCACCAGCAATGGAGTAGGGTTCCTCTCTCTCCACGTCCTCTCCAGCATGTGTTGTCATTTGAGTTTTTGATCTTAGCCTTTCTGATGGGTGTAAGGTGAAATCTCAGAGTTGTTTTGATTAGCATTTCCCTGATGACTAAGGATGTTGAATATTTCTTTAAGTATTTCTCTGCCATTCGATATTCCTCTGTTGAGAATTCTCTGTGCTCTGTGCTCCATTTTTAAGGTGGCAGTGCCAGGAGGACACTGTGTCTGAGGAGCAGGACAGTAGTGACTGGACAGCGACCAACAGACCAAACTCTGGGCCCTAAAACACCAGCGATTGTGTTTCCCAGGTGAGAGGAAACCCCATGGTATGGGAATCATTTGGGTTCAAGTTACCCAGCTAAAACCCGGAAGAGTTCCTGGGTCCTGGCAGGCACTCGGTCACCAGCCCAGAGCCTCTTCCAACATTTCTAATCCTTCCCAAATAATCCTACCAACTTTGGACCAAGCATTCAAATATAAGAGCCTATGGAAGCAATTCTTATTCAAACCATCTGTCCAGGCTTCACTGAATGCCTAGATAGGAGACATTACCAAAGACCCTGCAGAAGAGCCTACCAGATTAGGGCCATCCGCCTGACATGTCCCAGCACCTCTGAGTGTAGATATTGGGCCAGAGTGCCAAGGCTCCTGTTGGAGCTCCTGGGGGAAGGAACTGCTTTACTCTGTCCCAATATAATAAAAATTAAGCATGATTGCTGGGTGCTGGTCCTTTAATCCTCACAGGAAGTGAGTGCCCACAGCTACCAGGTGTATTAGCTTGTTTTTTAGGCTTTCCCGAAGGACCTTGGTGTAGCTCTGCACCAGGGAAGGATGAGGAGGAGGAAAGGCCACCAGGCCACACAATGCAGGAGAGGTGTTTGCCTCCCAGGGCTTCAAAGTGCTCTTCTTCAGAACAAGTTTTAAAATCCCCTTCACTTTTTCTTTGTTTGCTTTTGTATTTTATTTTTTTCTCTTATTAAAAAAAATGTGCAAACTGAGCATAGTGACACACGCCTTTAATCCCCACACTTGGGAGACAGAGGTAGGCAGATCTCTGTAAGTTCAAGGCTAGCCTGGTCTACAAAGTGAGTCCAGGACATCCAGGGTTATTACACAGGGAGACCCTGATTTGAAAAGCAACAAAACAAAACAAAAGTGTAAATAACTGTGTAGGTTTGAATAGATATGTCCCCCATAGACTCATGTACTTGAAGGCATGGCCGCAGGGAGTAGCACTATTAAAAGGTGTAGCCTTGGTAAAGGAAGTATGTCACTGTGGGGGTGGGCCTTGAGGTCATATATGCTCAAGCTATGCCTAGCGTGGTACATAGTCTTCTGCTGCTGCCTGCAGATCAGCTCTCTCTCCAGCACCATGTCTGCCTGGATGATGCCATGCTTCCTGCCATGATGACAATGAACTAAACCTCTGAAACTGTAAGCCAGCCCCAATTAAATGCCTTTTAAGACTTGCCTTACTCATGGTGCCTCTTCACAACAATAAAACCCTAACTAAGACAATAGGGGAGTAGAGAAATGGCTCAGCAGTTAAGAGCACTGTCTGCTCTTCCAGACAACCCGAGATGGAGTTCCAGCAATGCCCCCAATGGCAGTTTATAACTGTGTTACTCCAGTTCCAGGGATCCAGTGTGCTCTCCAGCCAGGCACTCACATGGTCCACATATATCATATATACATACAGACAAAACACCCATACACATAAAATTATTTTAATTAAATGTATTTAAACAGGTTTAGTGTGGGTACAGTAGGTGATAAGGAAGGGTGGAGTATGGGCAAAAGAACACGAGTCATGAAAAAAGACATAAAGCTAATTGTTTCTCTAGTTTCGACTCCTGTCTGCCGCGGACCGGCCCCTTCGGGTGCCCCGCGTCCGCGCGAAAATCAGAGAATTTGGATATCAGGAAGGCACAGATAGGCGAAATGACAGTCAGACCCACACCAGGTGGTATTGGTTTGGATCTTCTGTGCTTTACTGAAGTCAAGCCAACACTTTTATAGTAAGCTTACAAAGAAGCACCTTAAAGTTGACATATCCCCCGGAACATTTACAAAGTTTATATTTTAACTGAAAGAGTAACCTGGTAGAAGCAGTGTCTACAAAAATCTTGGCCTAACAGCCTCTTAAACAGAGCAAACATAGAACTAGTGACTTGTTTGCCAATTTAGTGAGTAGAGGGCCACGGGCTTGTTAAACTTGTGGTCTGCTTACGTATTTTATTGTTAGTTAATTAGGGGTTGTTAATAATCCTCTGAACTAGGTCCGCTAAAGATTTACAACCCCCCTGGAGGTAAGCATTGAGGGGAATTCCTCCTGTTTGGCTTGCTAAGGGTTTACGATCTTTCCTTAGAGATAAGATGCTTGAGTTAGCTGTCTGTAAAACTTAATAGTATAATATAAAACTTTTTGACCTCCTATGTTTGCCCATCTTCTTTCTGCCTCATC
>NW_026592710.1:7831040-7863520 GCF_907164565.1 Psammomys obesus | reverse complement strand
TGTGGTGTAGATCATAACCCCGCGATAAGGGGGACGTTAAAAATTTCCCCCCCCCCCCCCCCCCCCCCCGGAGGTAAGCACTGAGGGGAATTTTTTCTGTTTGGCTTGCTAAGGGTTTATAATCTTTCCTTAGAGATAAGATGCTTGTATTATAGTATAATACAAAACTTTTTGACCTCTTATGTTTGCCTATCTTCTTTTTGCCTCATCATAAATACCTGTGTTAGGTAATGGTTTTATAGTAGCTTTACTGCAGTGGGAATATCCGGAGCATTTATCCTAACAGATCCTGATTAAACATTTTCTTTAGAAAGCCCTAAAATTCTTGTCCTTTTACTACCTGCAATGTTTGGTTTTTCCACAAGCAATTCCTGATGCTGAATCTGATTTATTACCTCTCCTAAAATTTTATTTTCCTTCTACTCTTATTTGCTAAAGCTTTTAGTGATCTATTAGAAATGTTTCCTTGAATAGTTAATTGTACTGTTTCAAGAATCATAGAGAAACAGCAAAAAAGGAGCTCATCAATTCCAGTCTTGCATTTGAGAAAGCAGGATTATAAAAGCATGTCACATTTCAATAGGGTATTTTTGCCAGGGACTTCCAGGAAGCTGATTCCCGTAGGAAACGTGTCTCCTCGTCTGTTTGCATAATTTTATGCTTGCATAGCACATGCTTATGCTGCACAGACTTTCTGGAGTTAGTGTAGCACCTGTCATTTTTTTCTTTTTTGTGAGTATGATGGACAGGTAATTGAGAGTGTAAGTGTAAAACCCTAGGTAAAGGTCACTGGAATACATTCAGTTCACAATTGCGTAAGTGTTTGAGTGGCTTCCTTAATCTGTCTGATTTTTTTTTTTTTTTTTTGAGACAGGGTTTCTCTGTGTAGCTTTGAGTATACTAGAACTCTCTCTGTAGACCAGGCTGGCCTCGAACTCCCAGAGATCTGCCTGCCTCTGAGTGCTGGGGTTAAAGCATGTGCTACCATGCCAGGTTGAGTGATGTTTTTGTTTGTGAATTAATTAAAATAAAATGTTTTCTTTTTACAAAAAAAAAATATTCTTTTTTTGCAATAGGGTCTTACTGTAGCCCAGGTTATCCTGGTACTCTATGTGAAGCCCAGGCTGGCCTTGAACATGCAATTATCCTTCTACTTCAGCTTCTCGAATTCTGAGGTTGTAGGCATGAGCCACCATGCCTGTTTTTTTTTAAACATTTTATTTTTATTACTTAAAATTATGTGTGTGCATGTGGATATGATGTGATACCTGGGAAGGCTGGACGTGTCAGACTTCCTGGAGCCAGAGTTACAGGTGGCTGTGAGGCACCCAGTGTAAGCTCTGGGAACCGAATTCAGGTCCTCTGGAAGAACAGCAACCACCGAGCTATCTCCCCAGCCTGCTCTTTTGTTTCATTTTGCTTTGCTTTGCTTTGTTCTAAGATACGGTCTCACTGTGTAGCCCAGGCTATGTAGACCAGGCTAGTCTTCCCTTCCTCTGCCTCCTCAATGTTGGAATCAAAGTTGTGTGCTGCCATACATGTATGAGTGTTTTGCCTGCATGTATGTGCACCACATGTGTGCCTGGTGCTAGCTGAGGTCAGAGGAGGATCATCGGATGCCCTGGGACTTGCCAAAGTGGGAAGTGAAAACAATAAGAAATTTTTTTTTTTTTTTGTCCAGTTCCAGAAACCGTGCTGGGCAGTGGTGGCACACACCTGTAATCCCAGTGCTCAGGAGGCAGAGGCAGGCAGATCTCTGTGAGTTCAAGGCCAGCCTGGTTTACAGAGCAAGTTCCAGGACAGTCAGAGATTCTGTGACACAAAGAAACCATGTCTCAAAAAACCAAAAGAAAAAAGAAAGAAAGAAAGAAAGAAAGAGAAAGAGAGAGAGAGAGAGAGAGAAAGAAAGAAAGAAAGAAAGAAAGAAAGAAAGAAAGAAAGAAAGAAAGAAAGAAAGAAAGAACAAAAACAGTCCCAGGAATCAGGCATCACGGGGGGGTGGGGGGGTGTCAGTGTCTGCAGCTCCAGGGAGAGGCTTTTTTACCTTCTGAAAACTTCTGGAAACCCAGAGGTTTTACAGCACCTTTGCCTTCATATTATTTTTTGTTTCTGTGGGTCTTTTTTTTTTCTTTGAGACAGGGTTTCTCTGTGTAGCCTTAGCTGTCCTGGACTTGCTTTGTATACCAAGCTGGCCTCAAACTCACAGAGCTCCGCCTGCCTCCCTGAGCACACAGTGGCCATATTGTTTTTAATAGAAAAAAATTGTTTACTGAAGGTAAGAAGAAGTTACTGCTATGTTCAAGCATGGAAAGTTTGTGCCTGTATTGAGAGGTTACACGGTTACAATAATGAAAACAAGAAACATGAAAGACATTTTTTGTCACTAAGCAGTGTACTGTCAAAATGACATCCAAACAGCTAAAAGTAATGACTGGCCTGGCATGACGTCCCCACTGATGCAACAGCAGCGCAAGCATCATGGGAGAAACCAACCACCTCCTTGCTGGATTTAAGTCATGTTCTGCATGATGAAACCCGTATCTGGTACCACTGTTGGGCCAAGAACCTATGGCTAGACAGGTCAGAGGCCCTAGGGGAACCTACTGCTGTTAAGCCATTAAACGGGCATAGTATTAAACTGACTCCCAATGATTTACCATTACAACCATACATTAATATGTCTTTCAATCCTCACCAGAGAAGATCCCATTTACAGCAGGTGAAGCTTACTACAGAGACCCATAGCCCCCTCCCCCCTAGGCTCAGGGGATTGCAGAAGAGGAGACTGGGAAGAGTATCAGAGCCACGGGTGGAAGATAAAAATCACTGCAAGGAAAGTGTTTTCCAGACACAGCAGGACTGCTGCACACATGAACTCACCATGGTTAGGACTGCATGCAAAAGGCCTGTACAAGCTCAAGCCAAAAGACCCCCGAGGCTGCTGAAGGCAGGCAGGCACGGAGTCCCAGCCCAGCCCGGGCGCTGCCCACCGCTGCTGGGAAAGCGAGAGTCAGTCTGTTTGCCTAAGCTGCTCATACCTTATTGGAAAACTGTATACCCAAGAGAACTTGGGCAGCACATATACTGGACTTCATGAGCATAAAAAACAAAAGGAAGGGAAGAAAGAAAGGGAGGGAGGGAGAGAGAACGTCACAGAGTTAGGTGGGTAAAGAAGAAATGTAGATTTGAAGGGAGTCGGGAGGGGTGAAATGTTCAAAACACATTGCAGGAAATTCTCAAAGAACTAATAACAGTGTTTTAAAGTTTTACAGTTTAGGTGTGTGTGTGCCGCCCTGCAGACATCCAAGGAGACTGTGAGAGAACATCTAATTCCTTGGAGCTGGTTGTGAGCGGCTTGATGTAGGTGCTGGGAACTGAACTTGGGTCCTCTGGGAGAGCACTGTATGCTCTTAGTCACTGAGCCATCTCTCCAGCACTTACTGTCTTCACACTAGCAACAATGATGGTTTAAGCCTTCATTGAATGCTCTTTACAACCTGCTTTAAAAGAGTTGACCTCTCTTCAGGGAGACTCAGAAAGGAACAGACCCCCGTGTGCACTAGTTTTTATGACAGTTTGACACAAACTGGAGGCATCTCAGAGGAGGGAGCCCCACCCGGGAAACCAGCTCCAGAAGATCAGGCTGTAGGCAAGCCTTTAGGGCATTTTATTAATTAGTGATGGGTAAGGGAGGGCCCAGCCTAGTGTGAATGGTGCCACCCCTGGGCTGTGGTCCTGGGTGCTATAAGAAAGCAGGCTGAGCAAGCCGTGGGGAGCAAGCCAGTAAGCAGCATCTCCATGGCCTCTGCCTCAGCTCCTACCTCCAGGTTCCTGCTTTGAGTTCCTGTCCTGACTTCCTCAGATGATGTGGAAGTGTAAGTAAATGAACATTTTCCATTTCAAGTTCCTTCTGGTCATGGTGTTTCATCGCATCATTAGAAATTTAACCAAGACACCTGCTTTGGCACTGACCACACCAAAGGGATGCTACTGTAAGCCTTGATTTTTACTAAAAACAAAACAAAAACAAACTTCATGGCAAAAAAATAAATAAATAAAACAACAACCCCCAAAAACAAAACAAAACAAAGTTTCATAATAAGCGGGCATTGGTTACACACACCTTAGACAGAGAGAGGCAGGCAGATCTCTGTGAGTTCGAGGCCAGCCTGGTCTAAAAAAAATGAGTCCAGGACAGCCAAGGCTACAGAGAGAAACCCTGACTCAAAACAAACAAACAAACAAACAAACAAACAAACAAACAAACAAACACTGCTTCATAGTATTTTCTCTAACTCTGTGCTCATGCCTTCAAAATGTTCACAGTGGTTTCTGCTTCTTGATAAGGACCATTCTGGATCCTATTACCGATGCCCTTAGCACTCTTGGGTCCCTGTAGGCGCTGCTGATGTGTTTTTTGTTTGTTTGTTGTTTGTTTTAGATAATCTCACCAGGACTTTAGGTGTCCCAGTACAAACCCCATGAAGCCTACCTGCACACAGTCCTTGTGCGGGTTTTGAAGCCTTCCTGACCTTCTTGGTATAAAGGTAAACAATCCAGGAGTTTTGGACAAGCTGGTTCTGTTCACAAGCTGTTTTGTGGAAAAGCCAACCATGCCAACGCTGCGCCCTTCTGAGTGCCTATCAGCCCTGGCACGGAGGATCCTGGTCAGGTATGTGAGGTCCCATCCCCCGCCCACCTTTCTTCTTCCGGTCTGTGTTCTCACAGGGACAGCAGAGCGACTGGACAGAGGCTGGGGGCCACTCACATTCAATGGGACTTCACCTTAGCTAGCGGCAGAGATCTGACTTCTGGGCAAGGCTGTGTTCTGAGATTTTGGGTGGGCATGAATAAGGGGTCATTACTTTTCTCAGTATGACCCTTCTTTTCTTCTAATTACATCCGTTCATGTATCTCGAGTGTGTGCGTGTGCACACGTGGAACTCACGTGTTCACAGAGGACGACTTGTGTCAGTCCTGGAGATCAAACTCTGGCTGTTAGGCTTGGTGGCAAGCTCCTTTACCCCCTCGGCCATCTTGCCAGCCCCACCCCTCTCTGATCTAGGCCACACCTTGCTTTCCCAGCCCCTCACACTGTTCCTCCTGTTCCTTTAAACGGGGAGCGGGCAGGTCCACCTCCAGATATCAGCTGCTTGGGAAGGTGCAGCCAGTGTGGAAAGAGAGACTTGAACTCCGTGTCTGAACCGCCACAGTCCTGCCTTCACAGGGGAGTAGGGCTGTGGGAGCAGAGACAACTAAAAGGTCTTTGGAGCCCCGCTAGCACCTCTCCTTCCCGTGACGGGGCTGTCACAGGCTCCTTCCGGTACGCCCAGCCCTGTTTTCATGTGGTCCCTTTCCAGCACAGCGTGTCCTCCCCCGAAGGACTCTATTAATATCCTTCCTGTATAAGCCTTTCACCATCTCTGTCCTCACGTGTGCCCCTTATTCTAAGCAGTTCCCGACTGTGGCCAGCACTCTCCCTCTCTCCTGTACCCCCTCTCCGCTTTCCCTGGCTTGCCATCTTGGGGCTCACACTTGCACTGAGCGGTAGCCTCCAAAGAGATATAGTCACATCTTAACCTGTGGAACTTGACCAGTATCTGAAAGAACTGCCCTTGTAGATACAATGACCTTACCTGATAAGGTAAGGTCTCCCTGGAGAGAAGGTGGAACCTAAATCAAATTAGGATTGTCTTTTTTTTTTTTTTTCTTCCCAAGACAGAATTTTATATAGCCCAGGCTGGCCTCGTTAGGTAGCCAGAGATGACCTTGAACTCCTGATTGCCCTGTCTCTACATCCCACGGGGAATACAGGTGTGTACCACCACTCCTGGGATTGACTGGCTAGGGACCAAACCCAGGGTCTGCGCACTCGGTAACTGCTCTGCCAACTAAGCTACAGCACCAGCCCTCATGGGATGAAGGGGTTGAGACAGAGTCATAGACCAGGCTGACTTTGAACTTGCTTTGTGGCCCACACTGGCCCACACTTGCAGCAATCCCCCTGGCTCAGCCTCTTGAGTGTTGAGATTGTAGGCAAGGGCCTCTACACCCAGCTCAATGACGGACGTGCTTATGAAAGAAACGTGCTTATGAAAGAAGGGTTTTGAGACACAGAAAAAAATGCTACATCAAGACAGAGATGGGAGTGAGGTATCTGCAAGCCAAGGACCTGGAGCCACCAGAGCCTGGAAGAGGCAGGGACGTGTCCTCCGGAGCTGGAGAGGTGGTGACAGCTAGCCAACATCTTGACTTTGGCCTTTTGGCACAGCCCAGATCCTTTGCACTGGCCATTCCCTCTGCCTGCCACACTTTCTCCTCACTTCCACCAAGTGTTGGTTTGACACCACCCTAGTCAGCTGTTGCCTGATCTTCCATTTCTCATCTCCACAGACACACCCAACCCCCTCAACACACTTCCCTGTTTTATTGTTTTCTTAGCGTCGTCATTTCTAACCCTGAACCGACTTCAGTATTTGGCTAATCACTGTCCCCTCGCTCCTAGAATAAAAACCAGGGATTCCCTTTTCTTTTGTACAATGCTGTCTCCACAGCCCGGACAACAGAGCAGGATTTGATACATGTTTGTTGAATGAATAAATGAGGTACTTTCTAGCACAATTAAAGTTATTGCAGAGACATCCTGTGGGGTGCTCATTGCTGAGTGACCATGTCTGCCTTCCCTGACCCTGTAGGGGGACAAATTGCTGGAGTTTTGAACTGAAGGGACCTGGAGGCCAGCCAGTCATTTCCTGACCCAGGTCCTTGTACAGCCTCCAAGTCCCCTCTGACCTTTCCATTGGGAAGGGGTTGTGGGCTTCTTATAGCTTGACCCAGTGCCACAGCCAGACGCTTCAGGCCAGGGACAAGAACCAAAGAGTCACATTCGAGTCATCCCTCACGCTCCTGGCTGGTATGTCCTAGAGCTCTGCAGAGCGATCATAGCCAAGGGTGCATGACAAGCCTAATGAAGACCTAAGATAAGTCCCTGGGGGGGGGGGGGTCATGTGACTGTCTTGGCTTCTTCTTGCCCCATTTCCATGCCCTGAAGCACCCTCTCCTTCCCCAAGTAGAGGGCCATCTCAGCTACTCTGTCCTGGGGGCAGAGAGAATTGTCTTGGGCAGGCATGGCAGCTGTGACAAGGACGCTGAAGTTCAAAGGTGGTAAGGGTGGCTCAAGGATGGCTCAGTTGGCAGAGAGCTTGCTTACCATACAGAAGGCCCTGGGGATGGAAACCAAGACTTCTTACTGGCTAGGCAAATACTCTATTAGCTGAACTAGAGCCCTAGCCCGAGGGTCAGTGCAGTCTGAGACTCTGCATTGCAGTCCCAGCGCGGGGAAGGTAGAGCCTGGTCTACAGAGCTCCATCCAGGACAGCGTGGCCACATGGAAAACAGAGAAACCCTGTTTTGAGAGCAACAACAAAAAGGAGCGTGGGTGCTGGAGAGATGGCTTAGCAGTTAAGAGCACTGGCTGCTCTTCCAGAGGACCCTGGTTCAATTCCCAGCACCCACATGGTGGCTCACAACTGCCTGTAACTCCAGTTCCAGGGAATCTCACTGACATGCACGCAGGCAAAACACCAATGCACATAAAAATAAATAAAAAATTATTTTAAAAAAGGAAAATAATGAAAGAAAGAAATGAAAGAAAAAAAGAAAGAAAGGAAAGGGAAAAAAGGAAGGAAGGAAGGAAGAGCAAAGTGGCATTCTACCCTCCGCACCGCCACACTGCAGCAAGAAGCCCCTCCTCCTCCCACACCAACACAATGGCCTTCCATTCCCAGTCTCCAGAACTGCACGCTAAGTAATTCCCTCTCTCTTTTTTTGTAAGAAGTATCCTGCTGGGCAAGTGCGGAGGTGCAAGCCTTTGATCCCAGCGCTCAGGGAGGCAGAGGCAGGCAGATCTCTGTGAGTTTTAGGCCAACCTGGTCTACAAAGCCAGTCCAGGACCGTCAAGCAAAACCCTGTCTCAAAACAAAACGAAAGCATCCTGACTCTGGCATTGTTATAGCAACCAGCAGAGAGCAGGATTCCATGCTAGGGGGCAGGGAACACAGCAAACAGCAGAGCCTGGAGACTGTGTGCTACCACTGTTAAGTCTATGGGTAGAGACAGCCAGGGAGGGTGGGCTAAGACCCAGTGGAGGGCAGAAGAGATGGCTCAGCACTGGTTGTTCTTCTTGAGGACCCAGGTTTAGTTCCAAGCACCACATCACAGCAGCTCACAACTGTCTCTCACTCCAGTTCCAGGGGATCTGATGTCCTCTCTGACCTCTGAGGGCACGGAGCATACGTGTGGCGCACAGACATACGTGAAGGCAGAATACTCACACACATTTCAAAAACGAAACAAAACAAAACAAACGAACAAAATCAAAAGCCCAGTGGATAGGCTAGAGGACAGCTCACTGTGTGCTTGGGCAGCCAGTGTGAGTCCCTGCACTTGCCACACAGGCGGAGGCTCTACTTCGGTTTTCAGAGTGCTCGCCAAGCACGTAAACATTAGGGTCCTGCCTCCAGCTCCACATTAAACTGAGTTTGGTCGTTGCACACCCTTAATGTCAGCGCTTGGGAGATAGAGGCAGGAGGGTAGGGGGTAAAGGTTATCCTCAGCTACACAGTGAGTTCAAGGCCAGCCTGGGCTACATGAGATCCTGTCTCCAAAAACAGCAGAGAAAGAAGGAAAGAAGTTTCACCATCTGGCACACATGCAGTACATACAGATGTGAGCAGGCAAAACCACCCATACACACAAAAAATAACCATAAATACATCCTTACAAACAAAGGGAATAGAGTTCATAGGGAGGACAGAGACAAAGCCCCCAACTCTCCAGGGGCTGCTGTGAGCAGGCTGGGAACACAACCAGCCCCCTGCTGCCCAGGGTCCATGGCAGCCTGACCACAGTCACCCACTAACCATGCCCCACTCACTCCCCTTTTTAGAGGGTGCCCCCTGTCCTGTCCTCTTCTCCTACTTCTGTTACAAAGCAGAGGCCACGTGTTAACCAAGCCAGCTTCCTTGGACCTGCCCGAAACCTTAAAGACTAGATGCCATGCTCAGTCTAGTGAGAATGAAACGACCCCCCCCCACACACACACACACCTGTCTGACGTTATCAGAGGCTTGTTGATTTAAAAGATGACCTGGCTAGTGTGTCCCTCAGACTGGATCTTTTAACACAGGTCTGGGATTTGACGACACCAGCTGCAGCACGGGCCTGAAGGCAAATGGTCTTCAGGCAAAAGTGAGGAGGTCAGAGGCTCTTTCCGTAAATCAGAAATCGCTTTGTCTGAATGTCTGATGAACAGAAAAAGAAACTGAGTTCCTTTCTGATCAGCTAGCATTGCTGCCCAGAAGTGGGACCTACTTCCGGTTTCTCTGGGGTCACATGGGTCTGTTTCACGCAATGGAAAAGGATGGCACAGACTCCACATTGGCTCTAGGCCCAGACAGGACAGGGAGCAGCAGTTGTGAGCTGCCATGTTGGTGTTAGAAACGGAACCTGCATCCTCACCCGTCACCACTTTAGAAAGCCCAAGCTGGCCACCAGAAGAGGGCACACAGATCGACACCTGCCCTAACAGCCTGTGTCTGCTCCGGCCACTCCTGTCCAGACTCCAGTGGCTGGCACCTGGACATACCATGGACACCAAGTGGGAGCCACACAGCGGAGGTGTACCAAACCCCATGACTGGAAAATGCACTTGAAAGATGGTCAATGTAGGCCACCAAGCTTTGGGTGACCTTTTTTTTTTTTTTTTGTAGAAGACAATCATCCAAACAATTGAAAGAGTGGGAGTGTGCTTCATGGGCAGAGTTCATGGTACAGGGCTTGCCAAGCATGCACAAGGCCCTGGGTTCAAATCTCCAGCCAGCATAAAATGAGCGTGGCAGCACACATCTGTAATCCAGGTGTTTGAGAAGCAGAGGCAGGAAGGTTTGTGCTAGCCTGGGCTGTGAGACCCTATCTCAAAATACTCTGTTAAACACAGCTTTCAGGAGGCAGAGGCAGGCAGAGCTCTGTGGGTTCAAGTTCAGCCTGATCTCCAAAGTGAGTTTCAGGTCAGCTAAGGACTATACAAGAAAACTGTCTCAAACAAGCAACAACAAAATAAACAGAGGACAAAAAGAGGGTCTCAAATCCCCTGGAACCAGAGTTACAAGTAGTTGTGAGCCACCATGTGGGTGCTGAAAACTGAACCTGGGTCCTCTGAAAGAAATGCCAGTGTTCTAACCCACCTCCGCCACCTCTCCAGTGCTGGGATGATTTTTATTGTGCTAATTGAAGTGAGAAGACCCACTGTGGGGGGCACCGTTCCATGGGTGGATCCTGGTCCATGTGAGTGGAGACAGACAGACAGACAGACAGACAGACAGAGAGCATGAATTCACTGTGCTCTGCTTCCTGGCTGTGGATGTCATGTGACCCCTGCCACCTTAGCTTCCCTGCCGTGCACGCTGGATGACAAGAATGCCGATGGAAATGTGGACAGAGGAAGACCATCTCAGGGGGGAGGTGGGCTCTTGAATCTTGGCTGGATCTTGGATCATGGCTGGGGGCTGTTTGTATGGTCAAGAATCTGGTCTCATCCTGCTTGTGTCCTGATAACTTCATGAAGCTGGATTTGGGGGTGGCAAACTACTTTGTTTCTCAGAGGGAAATTGAGGAAGATTGGAGACGCTGTTCTCTGCACCAGGACAATAGTGAGAACACCTTGAGGTTAAAGGCTCCAGCTTGCAAAAATGCACATTCAAGTATAAGGAGAAGGCTGAGCTGAGAATGGAGCTGAAGGGGTTTTCTATCCCCCACTAAAACAACTGCTTAGCAGAGTGTCTCCATCTGGACCTTAGCCCACCGCCACTCCTGGTCATCATCCTGACACTTGTTAAGACAGATTCTGCAGAAGGAAGCGTGATGTGGGACACGCCCCTGGTGCATATCTCACGGCCTCGTTTCCTCAGTGTCTCATTTCTCACCCGAGATAGGAGGCTGGGTGTGTTACGGAGAAGTCACCTGTGGGTGATCAGATAAGAGCTCTGCGGAGGCCCTTCCCACACCGCTAGTGTCTAGACTCTCTTCCTCTTTCACTCACAGTCGGGGAGGAGACTTTGGCACCTGGACATGCCCCAGAAGGTCTTCCTACATGACCTCATCTCTGGGCCAGGCTCTCAAAATTCTACCCTAATCAGCTCTCCTCACGAAGGGTGGGAGGAGGGTCAAAATTCCAGAAGTTCCTTGTCATCTCCCAGCTTTTAATCGGTTGGTGTTGGAGAGTGAGCCTCTGTGAGCTGAAATCTTCTTCACAGGGCTTTGAGTGGGTGGTGAGAGGGCGGGGCTGGGTATTCGAGTGGTGTGTGAGCCACACAGATCTTTCTGCCTGGAAATCAGTTGAGGGAGCCTGAGAGTTTGTGTGCAGTTCACTTGTGGAGATCAGAACCACGGACAGCTACAAGAGTGCTGGGTAGCAGAGCGGTCCTGCCTTTCCAGCTAAGTGCTTGGACAGGGCCTGGATTACAGGTTCTGAGGACACCCTTCCCAGGAAGCTGGTGATGGTGGGTGTTGTCTGGGAGTGTTTTCAATGAGTCACCCCATAAGCCCCACACTAGCCTCAGGCTGGGAAAGCTGGGGTTCTCCCTGCCATTTCCAGTGGGGGTGGGGAAGGATGTTAAAGGGCCTCAGGATTTTTTGCTTCAAAGAGGGGAGCAGGAAACAGGGAAGCATTAGTGTCCCCCGCACACTCCCACCCTAGCCCAGCCCATTTCTATACAAGGCCTGCTCTGCACAGCCTCCACCCACAACGAATACTCCACACAGGAACAGAGGGGTGAATTCTCGGGTCCTGAGCTCAGCAGGCAGGAATGCGGCTGATAAATCAGAGATAGCCCCACCCCTAGCCCGTGAGAAGGGCTGGCCTGACACCCAGCCCCAGATAAAAGGCTGAGGCACGGTGGCTGAAGAAGGCAGAAGACGTGCTGCTTGAGGAGGTGGGACAGGAGCAGCAGCCTGGCCCGACACTTCTCCAGCATGGATCTCCAGAATGTGCTGCCCCAGATGATTCTGCTCCTGCTTTTCCTTTCTCTGTCACCGCTGGGAGGTCGAGCCCACCCTCTGGGCAGTCCTAGCCAGTCTCCGGAACAATTCAAGATGCAGGTGAGCCCTGAGGGTCTGCATGGACAGATAGGAGTCTGCCTGAGGGTCTGGGCAGCAGCAATGCAAAGGTCTCACATGGAAACCAGCCATGTGAGAATCAGAAAGCAGCAATACTGGGTACCAGATCCCTTAACCAATGGGCACCATGAGGGGTGGAGGAGCCAGAGCTTGTTTCTGAATTCCAGGCTCCCCAATTCATTACAGAAACTGCTGGACCTGATGAGGGAAAAGTCAGAGGAGACGGCTCAGATGCAGCTCCCAAAGAACCAGGGCCCCACAAAAGAATCCCCCAAAAGAACCCTTGGGTCTCAAGACAGAGCCCTCCAGGTCCTGCAGAGACTTCGAAACTCCAAGGTGATGCACAGTTCAAGCTGCTTTGGACAGAGGATAGACCGGATCGGCTCCGTCAGTCGGCTGGGCTGTAATGGTGAGCGCCTACCTTGCCCCTTCCCCACAGGCTGCACACCCATCCCACCCCTAGGCGTGCCACCATGAGAGGCCCCCAGGTTTGCCCTCTGGAATGCCTGCACAGCCCTCTTCCCCCTTGCTGACAGGCTTCAAGACCAAGGCAGCCTGTCAGGACATATCACATGGTCCTGACATCCTTACAGGTCACCCCACCTTCCATCAGAGTAGTCAGATGCTCCTCAGGGGGCAGGGTGCCTGTTGCTGCCCACCCTTCATAAGGCATGAGCATTTCTCTTCCATGTTCCCCAGACTGGATGGTGCAAGGCAAAGGGCATGATCAACCCACTTTACAGTAGGAACTGAGGCCCAATGAGATAGCTTTTCCCAGAGCCTTTAAGCAGCATCAGCAACTGGGGACTGAAGATGGAGGCATGGTGTGGTGAGGGGAGCTCAGCTCCTGCCTCAGTTTCACACAAAGTCTGACATCACCCCACCTGTCCTCCTTCCACAGTGCTGAAGCGGTTTTAGGAAGATCTCCAGGCTGCAGACCACCGGCTTCTGACTCCACCTGGGCCTCTTTCACCAACTCTGGGACCCCCTTTAAAGTGATCCTATTTATTTATTTATTTATTTATTTTTATTTTGTTGTTTTCTACAAGACTGTTTCTTATCTCTGAGCACAAACTTTCCACAGTGTAATAAACATGGCATACTTCTTGCTTTTGAAAAGCATTTGTCAAAATAGAAAATAAAAAAAAAAGAAAGAAGAGCATTCATGTCTGCGAGTTTCAATCAGTCTCTCATCTTTTTTACTTTGTTTTTTTTTTTTTTATTTTGGTTTGAGATTGGAGTCTCTCCACATAGACCTGGCTGTCCTGGAACTCGCTTTGTAGGCCAGGCTGGCCTCAAACTTACAGAGAACCCTGCCTTTGGAACACCACCTGGCCAAAGGTCCCCATTGTCATGATCATGACCACCCCCATGTTCTGGGTGAGAAAAACTAAAACTCAGAAAAGCCAGGCATCCTGGGACATGGGGGAATAGCTGAGTGGCTGCCACACCAGGCTTTGGAGAGTGTCTGCTGGAGAGAGAGAGGGCTGGGAGGTGGCTCCTCAAGTGATTTCTCGTTTGATCCTATGTGCACTCAAGGTTGTAGATGGCTTGTGGGAGCAATGAGGACTTTTTTAAAGGCTTAGAAAGCAGCTTACTTTCCAAGCATCCATGTGTCACCTTCTAATGCTTTTGATGCAGAGAGACAATGAGTAGCTAGAACAGTTGGTGTGGACAGACGCCTTGTTAACAAGGAAGGCACAGAGCCATCATTTGAGACAGTCCTCATGACTCTGAGAAGAAGCTGAGCCCCTCTCCTTTGGCAGGCAGGGAAACCGTGGCACCGAGAGGTTGTGGTTTGCTCCGGGTGGTGAAGTCAGTGAGCAGCAGAGCCATGTTCTGACCCGGGTCTAACCATAGCCCGAGCCCTCCCTTCCAAGCCAGGGCCTTAGGCTTGCTGGTGGAGAAGGTTCACTAACCCACATGAAAGCCATCTATAGATCCACATTTGGGTTGCGCCTGCTGGCAGCCTGCTCTCTGCTCAGGTGAGGAGTATGCATTCTAGAACACTCACTCCCAAACATAACTGGGACTTAGGAGTTTTTCCAAGAGACAGGGCACATCCATAAATAGGGGCCGGTTGGGTCATGATGCACCTACAGTTGGCTCTTTTTCTAAGCAAAGGTCCTGGAAAGGGGACCCCAGAGGAACACCTCTCTGAGCTTCCAGGAGGATGATGCTAGCAGGAAGCACTGTGGGACACATTCTTTAAAGGCGGTCTCCTGGCTGGGCATGAGGCTCAGCGCAGGGCACTTGCCTTGAATGGTTTAAACCCAACACTTCTTCACTCTCCCACCAATAACACTACATACATTTTAAAAAACAAATTAAAAACGAGCTGGGTGTGGTGGCACACACCTGTAATCCTTGCATTTAGGAGGCAGAAGCAGGTGGATCCCTATAAGTGCGAGGCCAGCCTGGCTTACAAAATGAGTTCGGGACATCCAAGGCTACATAGAGAAACTGTCTCAACAAAACAAAACAAACAAACAAGCTGGGTGAGGGTGGCACATGCCTTACTGCCAGCACTTGAGAGTCAGAGGCTGGCAGATCTCTGTGTACCAGGCCAGCCTGGTCTACAGAGTGAGTTCCAGGTCAGCGAGGGCCATCCTGCCTTAAAAAAATAAAACAAAACAAATATTAAAAAGAAGGGATTGGGAGTTGATGGGGAATGGGGCTACAGCCAGGATACACACTGAATAAACTGTAATTAATATGAAAAAATTAAAAATTTTAAAAAAGTGGAAAAAAAAAGAAGAAGGCATCGTAGGAAGGCTGAGGAGCTAGGCAGATCGTTGGGAAAGTGTCTGCCGTATTAATGTGAGGACCTGGGTTTGGATTCTCAGCATCCACACGAAAGCTGAACACAGCAGCTTACAGCTGCTTTGAGGAGGCAGAAGCTGGAGGCTTATGTCTGTCCAGCCAGCCCAGCAGAATCTATGAGCTCCCCAAGGCTGGTACCACATAATCCTGTGTGCTATGTGCCCGTCATTCCGGAACTCAGGAGTAGAGGGTCAGAAGTTCTGGGCCTTCCTCAGCTACACGGTGAACATGCTGGTTAGGTTTTGTTTGTTTGTTTGTTTTGTCAGCTTGATGTGGGGCAGGGTCGTCTGTGAAAATTGACTCCTCAGAGCCACCTGCAGGCAAGCCTGGGGACTGTTTTCTTTTCTCGATTAGTGGTTGATGTGGGAGGGCTTAGGCCACTGTGGGCGGTGCCACTCCTGGGCAGGTGGTTCCGGGCGCCATAAAGAAAGCAGGCGGACAAACCATGGGAAGCCAGCCAATGTGCAGTGATCCTGCATGGCCTCTGCTTCAGCTCCTGCCTTGACTTCCCTCAGTGACGGGGTGTGACCCGAGAGATGAAACAAGCCCTTTCCTCCCATGTTGCTTTTGGCCCTGGTGTTTATCACTGAAGTAGCCAGCAAACGAGGATAGAGGCTGGTACCAGCAATAGGGCACAGCCGTGACAGACTTGACCATGCTGTTGGGGGGGGGGGGGCTGTGATGGCATTTACAGTGTTGGGAAGGAACCCTTTGTAAGTGTTGTGGACGGCACAGCCAGAGAAATGAGGTGCCCGAGCCTTTTGGAGCGTAGGTCGCCAGTGAGTCCCAGAGAGCAGAATCAGAGGTATCTACACTGTTGAACTCTCTAGTTTTGCTTTGATCTGCTTGTAACGATACCCTGGTTCTTCCCTCTTGGAATAAGAAGTATGTAACATATTTTTTATTTCACAGGAGCCCACAGTTGAGAGACTTGGGGCTTTTAAAGAGATAATGGGTTTCTGAAGAGAACTTGAACTTTTAAAGTGTTTGAAAGGTTGGGACTTTTAAAGCTATTCCATGTTTTATTCCGTAGTAGTAACATGATCTTTGGGGTAAACAGGAAGAGAAAGGTTCTGACTTAGTAATGACATATTCGTGTGTCAGGTTGACAAGGAGTCGGGTGTGGTCACTGTCGCTGATTTCTTGCTTCTTTGAGTTGGTCAGGACTGACTGGGAAGAGGAGACGTTAGTTGAGAAAATGCCTCAGTCAGGTTGGCCTGTAGGCACAGGGGGGCATTTTCTTGAAGAGGAGGGCCAAGCCCACGGTGGGTGGTGCAGCCCCTGGTGGTTCTGGGTTGTGTACGAAATCTGGCTAAGGAAGCCGTGGAGGGGGAGGGCAGGCCAGTAAGCGGCACGCCTCCATTGTCTGGACTTCGGGTCCTGCCTCCAGGTTCCTGCTTTGGGATATGTAAGCCACATAAGCTCTTCCCTCCCCAAGTTGCTTTCAGTCACGGTGCTTTAGCACAGCCACAGAAAGCAAACTAAGACCGTGAGTTTAAGGCCCGCCTGAGGTAGCGACCCCTCTCAAAAATGAATAAAAAACAGAGTGAGCAGATAAAAAGTGTCTTATTCAGGGACAAACACGCATGTGCGCGCATGCTTGCACACACACACACACACACACACACACACACACACACACACACCCCTCCAGACCCCTAATGCTTCTTGGAGCTGCACCAGCCCTCAGTTTCCCTGGCTTGTTCCGTGTTCCCCCCCCCCCCCAAACCCGCCATGCACTCTGTCTCCACAAATGCTCCTCATTCCAGTCCTTCTAGAAGAGAATCATGTGCTGAACAGACCAGGGGAGGCGCCGTCCCCAGCTTCAGAGTTAAGGCCTCTTAAACAGGATGTGGAGAGCAAGCCAGCTTTGCCCAGCCTTGAGGGCAACGCTCTGGTCATGCCAGCCGCCCTGCATTTGTGACTCTCGAGGATACCGTCCCTCTTTGTGTCCCTTGTGCAGTTTCCTCTGAGGAGTCAAACTAACAGAGTGGCCTCTGGTCTGCCTTCATGGTGGAGGTCTTGCTCTCTGTCATCCAGGTCTTTCCTCCCACTGACCTACCCTTAGCCCGTCAGTCCCACCCACTAGTGACCAACCGTCCTGTAGAGAGGAAAGTCAGAAAACGCCTCAAATCAGATCCAGATCTGTGTGTATCCCTGGACAGTGGCTCCTGCGCTCCTGCCCTTGACACTCCTGTGTGCTGACTGCTGGCTCTGAGCTTGTGCATGGTGTGTGTCCGTGTGTGTGTGTGTGTGTGTGTGTGTGTGTGCATATGTGTGTGTAAGTCTGTACGTGTGTGTGTGTGTGTGTGTGTGTGTGTGAGTGTATGTAGGCCAGAGGTCAATGTCAGATATCTCCCTCTATCACTCAATTCTATTTATTTATTTTGATGGAGTTTTTTTTTTTTTTGTGTGTGTGTGTGTGTGTGTGTGTGTTGTTGTTGTTGTTGTTTTTTTTTTTTTTGAGACAGGGTCTCTCCGTGTAGCCTTGGCTGTCCTGGAACTCACTCTGTAGACCAGGCTGGACTTGAACTCACTGAGGTCCACCTGCCTCTACCTCCCCAGTGCTGGGATTAAAGGCACGGGCCACCAACTCCTGGCTGCACTTGTTGCTTTTTTGTTTGTTTTTAGTTAATTAATTTATTCACTTTGCATCCTGATCATAGCCCTTCCCTCCTCTCCTTCTGGTCTCTCCCATCCTCGCTCTTCCCCCATCCTTCCTCCCCTATTCCTCAGAAAAGGGAACCCCCCCATCCCGGATCATCAAGTCACATCAGGACCGAGCTTGACCTCTTCCCTTAGACGTGGCGAGGCAGCCCTGCCGAGGAAAAGTGATCAAAAAGCAGACAACAGAGTCCACATCAGAGTCAGCCCTTACTAGGGAGCCCACATGAAGCCGGAGCTGCCCATCTGCTTCATCTGTGTAAGGGGCCTAGGTCCAGTCTATGTATGGTCCTTGGTTGGTGCTTCAGCCTCCACAAGCCCCTCTGGCCCCTGGTCAGTTGGCTCCATTGGTCTTGTGGAGCTCCTGTCACCTCCAGGTCCTTCTATCCTTCTCCCCACTTTTCCCAAGCCTCCCTATGCTTTGCCCAAATTTGGCTGTGAGTCTCCACATCTGTTTCGATCTGCTGAAAGGACAGCTATGCTAGGCTCCTGTCTGTGAGCATAGCAGAATATTGTTAATAGTGTCCGGGGTTGGCTCTCTCCCGTGGGTGGGTTTCAGGTTGGGCCAGGCATTGGTTGGACACTCCCTCAATTTCTGCTCTCTTTATCCCTGCACATCTCGTAAGCAGGAAGTGGTTGAAGAGAGGGAACCAGGTGGGAGAGGGAGCACAGAGAGAAATGAGGGTGGAGACCAGCCTTAGGGAGAGCAGAGGGCAGGAGGCGGGGGCATCTCTGTGACAAGCTGGAGAGCTAAGGCAGGGTAGGCTTCTGGGAGGATATGGGGTACTCTAGCTGTGACTCTTAGTATCAGGGGTCATGGAGACTGAGGAGGGATGGGAAAACCAACCTGTCCACAAAAACTTTGACCCAAAATTTACCTGGCACTTGTTTTTTGATGTGGGTGCTTCTAATCAAGTTCAGATCCCTGTGCTGCAAACACTACCAGCCAAGCTACTGTCCCAAGTCCATTTGTGTGTGTCCCAGGCTGGTCTCCAACTCCCCATGTAGCTGAGGATGATTTTGACTATATACAGGCCTGTGCCATCCCCACCCCAAGCTGGCTTATGCTGCAGTTGAGACTGAAGCAGGATTTTGCTCTTGAGAGATTGGACACTGCGCCAGCGGAATCACAGCTCTAGCCCCAGCAAGCTTTTTGAGGGAGGATTCCCCTGGTGTTCTGAGCATGAAGGGCCCCCCAGCAGCAGCAGGAGGCACAGGGAGGTGATGTTTACTGGGTGCCAGGGGCAGGTAACCTCTCATCATCATAGGTGGCACAGGTTCTTCCAGCGTCTAGAGCAGCTGCTGTCCACGGCTGTCTTTGTCTTTGCCCTTTCTCTCCTCCACAGTGCTCCTCTCCTGTTGCTCCTATCCAAAATAAACTCCTCGTGTTTGAGTCCGTTTCCTGCTTAGGAAAGCCTACAGCGAGATACTCCCTGGTGATTAAGCCTTTGCCCACGACCACACCCTCCATGAGGCAGCCCTTAGAATCCTTCTTGGCTGTACCACCCAAACCACACCCACTGGCTCTCTCCTTCCTCCTGCCAGGCCCTTGCAGTTCTGGCCCCGGTTTAGACAGTAGGACCATTTAGCCAGTTTCCTACAAGTCCTGTTCTCCCTAGGCTTCCCCATCTGGTTCTGTGGGCATCAGGGGAAAGGTCATAACCTTCACACTTCAGGCAGAGAGTGACTCCACCCCTAAGGGAGGCGGTTAGGTATATGTGGGGTGGGGGCTGGGTAGGGGAGTTAAAGACAGCAAACACACACATACAGCCAGTCATTCAGAAAGAATTTTCTGAAGAATTGGTGTGTGTCCACTGTGTACTCAGTGCTAGGACACAGCGGTGTTTGGAAGCTGCCTCCCACCTGCTTCGCCTGCCCACACCTCTGGTTTTCTAGCAAATGCCATGGCTGATGTGGCTCTCAAGCTGCTATCCACCCCCAACCCTACATACCAGAAAGGCCCCTCCGTTGGCCCTGCCTGGTGAGGAGAAATTGACAAGCCGGCTCACAAAGAGTCCAGACCCAGCCACCACCTGAATGACAGGGAGCAGGATACAGGAGAGTCCATTGCCATTGGTCGAGATGAGGTTTATTCCAGCAAGAGTCAGACGATGGAAAGGGCCCTGTTAATATGGTGCTCATTAGGGGTTAATTATGCCTCCCCCCCCCCAAAGACACATGGAAAGCTTAATACTCTGAGCCTCTGAATGTGACCATATTAGACGATGAGCTCACTATAGGTGTAACTAGTGGCACAGGGCGGGGTCCCAGTGTGCTATGACTGGTTTCTGGCTGGGAAAGCTGCCTGGAGACTGCTTGCCTACCAGGCAGGAAGCCTTGGGTTCCATTCCCAACACCAAATACAATGACCAGAGCCTATGACTTACTACTAGGGCGGTGGAGGCAGGGGAGTAAAGTGTTCAGGGGCTGAAGGTTATCCTTAGCTACACTGTGAGCGCAAAGTCCAGCCTGGGCTACATGAAACCTTATCCCCCTTACACACACAAACACTCACACGCACCCACACACGCAGCACGTGTGACTGGTGGCTTTGTGAGAGGAAGAAGACACGGAGGGAAGGTGGCAGTGTCAGGAGCTAGCACAGTACTGCCAGGAGCCAAGGACAGTGTGCGGCCGGCAGAAGCATGTTTCTCTTGGAGGTTCCCGAGGGGCCGAAGGCCAGACAGTAGCTTCATCTCAGGTCCCTGGCCCCCGGGAACAGAGGCAATAGGTTTCTGAGGTTTTCTGCCCCATGCTTTATGATGCTCTGCTGGCTCAGCCTGAGGAAACTGAGGCAGCCCTGGCCTCCCATTCTCTCCCAGGGGACTCCTCCAAGGTGCAGCTCTCTGTGGACTCAGGAGATGACAGCATGTCTACCCAGCCACTAAGGAGGTTTCTCAAGGCTGTGGCCAGCTGGATCATATGTTTCTGCACTTACCCTTCCTTCTTTATCCCTGAGGTGGCCCCCGTCCTCCTCCCCAGGACCCTGCACCCTCTGGTATTCAGGCCTCGCTGTAGCTCCCCTTCCCTTAGATCCTGGAGACACCAGGGCAATACAGCCCAAGGTGACAGATGCCACTTCTGGATGAGGTGGTGAAGGGGTTGTATCTTCCAGGACTCCTCCCGCCCATCTTTTCTCTCTCTTGCTTGACTTAAAGGGGTCCCCTTGCTTCTGTACAAAGAGGCCTGGGGAACAGGGAGCTAACATCTCCAGGCTACCACCAGAGGACAGCAAGGACCTGAGAAGAGGCCTTCCCCCAGCAGACAAGCCAGGGACACCCAGCTACGCAGAGCACACCCAGCTCCTTAAGGCAAGCTTGTTACGTAACAATGTGATCTGGCTCGCTACACTTCCTTCCCCTCATTCTTGCTTCATGGAAGAGTACTACAAAGCTGACCCAAGTCAACTCCTGCTTTGGGAACCTGTCCCCACTGCAATGTCCAGTTACCTGAATATTCCAACAAAGATATAAACTATTGTCTTCCTTCCTTCCTTCCTTCCTCCCTTCCTTCCTCCCTTCCTTCCTCCCTCCCTCCCTCCCTCCCTCCCTCCCTCCCTCCCTCCCTCCCTTCCTTCCTTCCTTCCTTCCTTCCTTCCTTCCTTCCTTCTTTCCTTCCTTCCTGTGTGTACATGTGTACATGGAGGCCAGAGGTTGACTTGATTACTGTCCATCTTATTTATTTTTCATAATTATTGCATCTTGGCATGGTGGTGCACGCCCCCCCCCCTTCGGTGTTTTTAAGACAGTGTCTCACTATGTACCTCTGGCTGTCTTGGAACTCTGTAGACCAGTCTGACCTTGAACTCACAGAGATCCACCTGCCTTTGCCTCCTGAGTGCTGGGATTAAAGGCGTGTGCCGCCATACCCCACTGGTGGTGGTGGTGCACACCTTTAATCCCAGTAGTTGGTAGACAGAAGGAGGCAGATCTCTATGGGTTCAAGTCCATCCTGGTCTAAATAGTGAGTTTCAGGCTAACCGGGGCTATATAGTGAGACTGTCTCAAAACAAAAACAAAAACCCCCGAATAAAATAAATTTTTGTGATATATATAATTATATATATGTGTGTGTGTGTGTGTGTGTGTGCGCGCATAGTGCTTGAGTAGAGGTTGGAGGACAACTTTTTGAATTCAGTTCTCTCCTTCCTCCTTTATGTTGTTTCCACGAATCAAACTCATGTTGCCAGGGTTACGTGGCAAGCACATTTACCTGTTGAACCATCTCACTGGCCTTTATTTTTTGATACAAGGTCTCTCAGTGAATCTGGCTTTTAGGCAGGTGCTGGGGACTCAAACCCAAGTCCTCAGGCTTTCAAAGTAGGCATTTCACTGTCTGAGATTTCTCTCCCTCCCTGGTTCTTACTATTTTGGAGCTAGGGTCTCATATAGACTGGGCTGGCCTTGAACTTGATACGTAGCTGGTGGCTGCCTTGAACTCCTGATCCTTCTAGCTCAGCCTCAAAGTACTGGCATCACAGATTTGCACCACAAGGCCCAGCAGAAACACTGATTCCGAGTTAGAAACAGCCACTCCTAAACATTCCACAGTCTCCCACCTGGCCAGCCTGAGAGTCATACTGCTTCCATGCCAGCCTTTTGGATGTGTGGCTTCAGGGACATCCAGCCTCCTGCGGCAACACAGTGTCCCCAGGAATAGTCATGAAATCAAATCCCAGACTACAAACTGAACAGACTCAAATTCCAGATCCTGGATTCCCATTTACAAGGCCCGTTCTACCCACCACTGGCTGGGGCGACTTCTTCGCTGAGAGGAACGTGGAGGGCCTTTGGGTCCAAGAGGGTGGGGCTTTCTGTGCGTGTTGTTATGTGTATGTGTATATGGTGTATGAGTATATGTGTGTGCACAGCATGCCCAGGGAGGCAGAGGAGGGCATTGAGTGTCCTGCTCTAACACTCTTTGCCATATTCCCATATGGCAATGGTTCTCAACCTATGGCTTGTGACCCCTTTGAGGGTTGGCTCGAATGACCCTTTCACAGGGGTCACATATCAGGCACCCTGCATATCAGATAGTTACAGTACAATTCATAACAGCATCAAAAGTACAGTTATGAGGTGGCAATGGAAATAACTTTATGGTTGAGGGTCACCCCAACATGAGGAACTGTATTAAAGGGTCACAGCATTTAGAAGGTTGGGAACCCCTGCTATAAGGCAAGGTCTCTCACTGAACCTGAAGGTTTTTTTTGTTTGTTTGTTTGTTTGTTTGTTTTTGGCTAGGTTGGCAGCCAGCAAGTTCCAGAGCGCCCTGTGTCTCTGCCTCCATCTCTGAGCACTGTGTGCAGCCGTCCCTGGCTCTGTGAATGGTGCTAAGGATTCAGCCTCAGATCCTCATGCTTGGGAGACCAAACATACCCCCAGCTCACCTACTGCTTTTCTTTTTATCATTCCTAAAGCTAAGGCTGGCTGGTTTCTGGATACCCCAAGAAACAGTCATGCCTCTGTACCCTGAAGCAGAGCAGGGCCAGAGATAGGGAGAAAAAAACACCCGTCACATTGGGTTGCCTTCAATTTGGGGATCAAATCAAGGCTTCTTAAGGACTGGGCTGAGCAGAGGATGGGCTCTGCGCTGGCCAGACACAAAGCATACACAGTGTTTGAATACGGTAGCATTAAGGTACGGGGAGCTCTCAAGAGCATCACCCCTCAATGAATCCCTGAGATCACAGAGTCGCAGTGGATGACACCCATGTCCCCTCCAGTTCCGCTCTGGGAACTGTGACTTCAACCAAAGAAGATGGGAGAACCTTGGAATTGCCTCCCTGGAGCCCTGGCCAAGACTTCAGCTCTCCCAGGCCACCTATGGACTTCAGATGTGGTTCAGGACAGAAAGCAGCAGCGGTCCTCGAGGCCAACTGCCACAGTCTTTCCTCAAGTCTTTGCCTGACTCAAAAGCCATCTCCAGGAGAGAGGCCGCGTGACGCACACAGCAAGGAGCCTGAGTTGCCCCAGTAGGACTGCTCGCTGAGTCCTCTTTGCTAATAATAATTCACAGCCACGCAATTAAGCACTGAGCAAATCCCAGGGACTCATCCAGAGGTGACAGAGTTTGGACCCACAGCTCCTACTTAGACTTGCACTGATTTCAGATTTCAGTTTGGCCAACCCAAATTGACTACTCCCAACTCCCAGCTTCCTCAAGGGGTTCTTTTTTTCTTCTGTCTTAGAAAACATCACCACAGACCCCTCTTGTGACCTCCAGCCATTGTGGCCACGTGACAACATCACCAGGCAGCCACAGGATCAGCTGAAGATGGAACTAGCTTTCCTGAAAAGGGCTATCCAATACATGAATGCTGGGAACGGGCCAAAACATGGCTACGGAACTCTGCCGTAGGCTGTAGAGCATCAGAAAGAAGAGAGCGGCAGAAAACAGACATACCTGTGAGACACACAAAGCACACTGTGTTGAGTATGGTGACACTGAGATGTGCAGTCCACTCGTTAAAGGCAGACTGCCTGCTTATACTCCCGAGGAGGCTGGAGGAATAGAGGCCTTCATGGCTCACGTCCTTGGCCTCAGAAATCATGAAGGACATTACACAGAATTGTGTAGGCCCGCTCCAATCCCTTCTCTTCTCGCTTTATTTCTCTAGGAAATGTAGGACCACCACACGCTTCACACTCAGAGTCTGAGCTTCCGAAAGCAGCAAGGCCAAGAGAGAAAAGTGGTTGCATCCTCCAAGCCTGTCCCCTCAGCACCTTGGACACAGTTCCGGGAGACAGTAAAAATAAGCTTCAGAGGAAACATGCTCTTCTAACTTCCCTTGGTGTTTACACATGTAGCTGGATTCTTTAGGGCCTGTATCATGTTGGCTTTCCGGCTGACTTCATACTCTAAAAATAATAATAACAATAATACTTTCACCTGACTGCAAACAGGGACATCTAGGGGTGGGGTGGGCTGTCTGGGGCCAGAGGTTCATCCACGAGGCTGATGAATCAGGTGTGAAGCTAGCTCCAGCATGTGTACTCCCTGGCCAGCCTAGCTGGCCTCCCAACTGCCTGTCATTTCCTCCTCTGCCACCCTTATTTGGAGCCCCTGACAGCTGAGCTGCAAGCAGGGGGAGCTGGGTGCAAGCCAGACGTCAGCCTCTGCTTCCCTGCATGGGTCCCGTTGCCAGGGAGAAAGAATCCTGAGGCGAGAGCCCAGGAAGATAACCAAGGACTCCTTTCTGCTCTTCTCACACCTTTGAAGTGGGGGCCTCTTGAGGCAAATCAGCAAGAATGTGGCTCCTGCAGCGGAGGACCTGGGGTGGGAGGTTACTGGAGCTGCTCAAGGAGAAGGGGCTGTGACAAGCTTTGCTGAACTGATAACTTTAAAAGGGCATCTTCTGCTGGCTCCTCACTCCATCGCTTTATCACTGCAAGTGATAGAATGGGGAGGGTTCCAGCCCTCCTGCGTTCTCAGAGGGCTGGGGGGCTATAAAAACAGGAGACACTGGACATCTGGGAGACAGTGACGGACAAAGGCAGACAGAGAGAAACCAGAGAGGAGTGAGCAGAGGCAGCAAACATCAGCTTGTGTGCCGACAGCATGGGCTCCTTCTCCATCACCATGGGCTTCTTCCTCTTCCTGGCCCTGTGGCTTCCGGGCTATATTGGAGCAAACCCCGGGTATGGTGCACTGTCCAGTGCCGGCCTGATGGATTTCAAGGTAGGGCCAGGAAATGGCACGCTGACTGGGCTCGGGGCCTCTTTGGTACTGGGTCCGTCCCTCTGAGATGTCCCCCTTTCCTTGTGTTTATTTTCCCTTTATAAAGAACCTGCTGGACCGCCTGGAGGAGAAGACCCCGTTAGAAGATGAGGTCCTAGCCCCACAGGCCCTGAGTGAGCAGAACGACGAAGCAGGAACGGCGCTTAGCTCCCTCCCTGAGGTACCTCCCTGGACTGGGGAGGCCAACCCAGCTCAGAGAGATGGCAGTGCCCTCGGGCGTGGCCCCTGGGACCCCTCCGATAGATCTGCCCTCTTGAAAAGCAAACTGAGGGCTCTGCTCACTGCTCCTCGGAGCCTACGGAGGTCCAGCTGCTTCGGGGGTAGGATCGACAGGATTGGGTCCCAGAGTGGCCTAGGCTGCAACAGCTTCCGGGTAAGAGGAACTGTGGATGGAAATGGGATGGAGGTGGGGCTGGGGGAGCAAACAATGATCTTCTTAAGGCTCAGACCCTGCCACGGGAGCATCTTTGGCAGCAGAGAGAGCAGTGCATGTATCTATTTCTTCTGAGTTCTGCCCTGCTATGATGGATGTTCTGTAAGTTTCAAGACTATGCCAACAGCTGCTCCAGCATCTGAGCCACCAGCACAGCACGGGGAAATTAGAATACAGGGCCATGTCACCTTTGCATTGCTGACAGGCAGCTAGTGTTGTTTCCACAGCTGTAAGAGTCTGACAGATTTAAATGAAATGGACCAAGAGTGCCCACATTAATGCTTATGAATGACTCGTTTGCCGGTTTATCCAAGAGGCTGTTCTGTGGCTGGCGGGAAAGAGCTGGTCACTGGCCAAGTTGAACAGTTTAGCACAGTAAAGCCAGATCCTCAGACCAATATATTTTTTTCTCTTTGTAGTACCGAAGATAACAGCCAGGGAGAACAAGGCAGCCAAATCCGCTGGAGCAGATGGCAGCAGATCCTAAGCTCCTGCGGTGCGTCACCCAGCTTGGTCTTTCATTGCCACTGAGGTGTGGCGAACGCCCCACGGGAGCTGCGGCTCCCTGTCTTCATGTAGATGAGTGGTCCGAGTGAGGCGTTGCCTCTCCCACCCTGCATATTACGGTAGATCCTCACCCCAGCTAGAAAAAGGTTTTGAATAAACTTCAGCACCAAGGACAGAAGCTGAGGTCTGTGTGCTGCTTTCACTTGCATCTTATCTTCCCTGTCATTTCTCCCTCTCTCCTTCTTCTTGTTGAGTTGGGGTTGGAGGAGCTCTGGCCATAGTCCCCACAGAGACCTGCCGCTCACTCCAGCCTCGGTCACAGGACCAGAAAAGTCCACCTAGCCCGTAAGGGCACTTATTCTTAATTCATGTAAAGGAAACACAAACACGCCTTTTCCTGAGGACAGGTAATGAATGAATGACACTTGTGCTCAGCAGACCGTTTCTTGCATCCCGTTTCACACTTCCTGGTTACAGTCTGGGTGGTTTTAAGAAGCCTCCAGAGAACCTGGGACTGTCCAGATCTTGTTACTGAGAGCCAAGCTTCAGCAGCCATGTGATTTACACTTTCAGCTTGGACAAGAGTGAGCACAGGGTGGGTAGCCCAGCAGGGGGAAGTGAAGGAAGGTTCCTAGGCTGATGAGCAGCAAGTTCAAGTGCTTTGTGAACTACCACACTGCGTCACTACCTGTCTTTCTGTGCCCATCAGTCAGTGCTGGAGCTCAAACTCAGGGAGCCAAAGGCATTTGAAAAACAGCCATTGTCTCCCTAACCCAGGACTGCGGAGTGTGGGCTTGTACATGCCTGAAGAGGGCCACCAGGAAACATGCAGCAGTTTATTAAATTTTGGTCTCGGTGTGTAGCTTTGGCTGACCTTGAATTAAAGGAGGGACTCTGTTTTCTTGCCTGTTGCCCTGTGCAGCAGCCCCTGCCTCAGATTCTCACACCAACACCCTCTGTGCCTGCACACTCGCCCTGCTGCGCTCACTTCTGCTGGCCTCCAACCTGGGATGCCATATCTGGTGCTCGCGACACCCTACATATTCAAGGCTGATAGTGAACACTGCTTTTTCATCTTAGACCCCCACAGGACAAGGTCTGCTGTGTGTGTGGCTGTGTGCTTGTGCCCCTAACCTGGACTGGACATGCTGTACAGAAATGGGGAGAAGAAACCAAATAGTAGGCTGTGCACCTGGGGAGGGGAAGCAAGACCAGAAGCAAACAGTGATGGGCTGGAGGTGAAAGAACTTCTAACAGGTCCAATCAATGCTCCTTTCTAGGCGGGAGACGGGGGTAGACAGATCTCTGTGAGTTCAAGGCCAGCCTGGTCTACACAGCATGTTCCAGGACAGCCAGAGCTATGCAGTGAGACCTTGACTCAATTAAAACACACACACACACACACACACACACACACACACACACACCACCAAAAAACCCCATTCCCTATCTGGATTCAAACCAGAAGGTGCAGTTAACCAGTCAGAGAATGACTTACAAGGACCAGTGTGAGGGGCAAGCATTAGACCTGCACTCAGAGTTCTAATTGCTAATGGGGGAAGTGGAAACAAAGGGTTGTCCCTGAGTGGAAGGGACAATGAAGTGCCTCTAGTACCTGGGAGGATGGTGACACGGCAGCATGGCGATGGACACAGCAAGTGGTATTCCTTGTAAAATAAAAAGCAGGCAGATGGGCAGGCAGGCAGAAGTGCACACACACACACACACACACACCGAGAGCTGCAGGGGCCGGCTTCCTCTCTTCTGTGCTGTCAGGCTCCTGTCTGTGGGGTAAGGCCCCACACAGGCAGCGGACAATCCAGGCAGACCGCTCACTGCCGCCCTGATACAGCTGGCAGGAAGAATAAAATCAACAGACCAAGTGGACCAGTACAAGGTAACAAGTGCCACGTAAGCTTCTAAGACAGTCGACAGACAGGTATGGGGGCAGGCAGCGACAGGGAGATGCGGGGCCAGTGGACTGCCTTTTCTGGCTGGGCTTGATGGCACATGCCCAGAATCCCAGCACTTGGAAGGTAGAGGCAGGACAGCTCGGACCTGTCCTTGGTTACAGTGAGTCTGAGGCTAGCCTGGGTTACATAAGACCCTGTCTCAGAAACAGACTGACTGCCTTCTAGCCCTTTTACTTTTCCTTACTTGAAAGAGGGAAAGAAATGTAAACCTGGAAAGAAAGCACCGTAGAGACAAGGTCTACAGAGAAGGTGAAGACATTTTATTTTGACTTTTTAAGAGTTACAAGAACTTCCTTCCACCTTCCAAAGGGCCAAATAAAAATAGACCTTTACAAATTAAAAAAGATAACATTTATCTACACACTGGGATCAGCTTCTGTTACCATATAAACAAAGAATGCAAATGGAAAGGCGGAAGCTGCAGCTGGAGAATCACTGAGGTCCACGGGAGCTGAGGGCAACACCACATATCAACACTGCTGGGCCCGGGAGGGCTGTGCTGGCCTTTCCAGAAGCTTTCTTTTCACCAAGGTCTGCATCAAACTGTCACACGGCTGGCTGAGTCAAGCTAATGTCCGTTCCAGCTGGAACTGCTGAACAAGGTCACAGGCAGCCATCTGATAAAATGCCAAACTCCCACAGCAGTACCAGGGAGACACACAAACGACCAAGTGCAGAAGCCAGGAAAACTGCCTCAAGCCAACCTCACTGTCCCTCCATGGAGCTGTGTTTGACAAGGTGCTGTGGCAGGTGAGAGACTGAGCCACTGGTTCCACGGGATGGCCATGGGAGGAGGGGTCCAAGGCTTCCAGTCATAGTTCACAAGTGGAAACGCGGTTGTCTTTGGGCTTTTCCGGAAAGGCAGGTTCAGGGGAATGGGGGGAGAGAAACAGGAAACTGAGTGTCCTAGAAATATGTGGACCCTGTCTATTCTGGGCTAAACTGATGATGACTCAAATACACACACAGGATGGACACACGCCACAGGTCACCAAGGCTGGCTGTGAGGCTGGAAGCTGTGGACTGAGGTCCTCTGCAGGCTGCTATTCCGAGAACCCACCAGGCTAGGAAGGCGATTCTGTGGTGTCATGCTTTGCTCTTGGTGTGGGCAACCGGTTTCCTTCTTGATGGAGCATACAGCAGGGCAGGCACTGGAGTCAGCCATAAAATGAAGCCATCGGCTGGCCAAACACAGTCCTGCTGAACTGTTTTCCTAAGTACTTGTTGGGAGTTGCAACCTCATGCCCACCTTTCAGAAGCTGAAAACAGTAAGTTAAGCTCATTCTGATAAAAAGATAAGCAAATGGAGGAAACAGAGGGCCAGAGTTGCTGTCAGCTGCAAAGATCTAAGGTAGCCCCCAACAGAGGCTGTGGAAGAATTTCCCAAGTGCTGAGTAGGTGACTCTGCCAGACCTGGGAGCCTCCCTCCTAGAAGTCAGGCCCTGGCACAGATGCCCAGCAGCAACTTCATTTTTAAAAATGATTTAAAAAGCATTTAATGCAAATGAATGTCACCCGGTACCCAAAGGACAGCTACCGCAGGGGCCCTAGGCTGCAGGGAGATAGATGAGTGCAAGTGTCTCTATCTAGATGTTCACTGAGGAGCTAATTCACAGAGGACCAAGAGAGAATGAAGCCAGTTAAAATGTAGTGAGGCACAAGGGCAAGAAAGTCCCCCTCCACCCCCAGGCCTGAGACGAGCAGCTGCACAGGTTCCTCTCCACGTCCTCAGTAAGAGGGTGAGTGGGGAGCTGCATGGAAGCAGGGTGCGAGCAGCGACCGAGAGAGCGGCCACTGGCTTCCTCCCACGGTTGTACCTTTGACTGGCCAGGGCTCACGACATCTTGTCTGCCAGCTTGTTCAGTGGTCCCGAATTTGCTAGGGCTCTGGGTAGTGGTTCTGTCTAGGGGTCCCTCAGTTTTGGTTAACTTTGGGAATGCCAAAGTTAACTTCCAAGATGAAGCTGTGGCTACCCCACCAGAAAGACAGATAAAGGCTTAGAAAGTCGAGCAGTTGTGGGGAGGAAGGAACTGAGAATAGGAAGAGCGCGTGTTGCTGGGAGAGCAGGCCTGACTAGTGAGTGGGGGCTCCTGAACGCTCACAGTGAAGGGAGAAGGTGTGGTCCCCCATGATGGAGTTAGTGGCTCAAAGGCTGTTAACTGGGGTTTCAGTGCTTCAAGGGCCTGGTCAGAATGATTCTAAGGAGATTCAAGCCACAGGGTTGAGGGCATGTGCTCACTCCTAGCAAACAGAACGAGAAGAAAATGGGCCAATGAAGAGGCAGACAGCTCTAGTGGATCTAAGCTCTTGGTTTTGATCCCAGGCCTCCCCAAACATGAGCAACAGTTCTCAATGCCCAATTCCTGAACTTAGTGATGAACATGATATGCAAATAACATCCCCAACGTTTGCCTCAGCCCAAGCCCTTCCCAGAAGGGTCTTGTCTGGGTAACAGCTAGGCTCTCTGGGAAGCAGCAACAGAGAGGTACCAAGTGTCCACCAAGGATCCAGCCTGACTTCACCCTGATGTCTGTCTAGGGGAGTCTGGGAAATGAGAAATGGAAGATTCTTGCTGAGGAAGTTAGTACAACCCCAACTTCCTGCTCAACACATCCCCAAAACCTCTGACTCCAGTCTTCCAGGACTCCAGGCATCTGAGCAAGTGGGTGACTGGGAGCCTTCGTGCTGGCTGTGGGGGCCAGCGAGTGAGCAAGCCACCTGCAGAGGCATCTCTGGAAGAGTGGGCTGGCGGTGGCCGGGCTCAACTGTCAGAGGGTCTGGTAATGCTGCCGCAGCCGGGCCTGCAGGAACTCATACGTCAGGTTGTGTCGTGTAATGATCCCCACGATCTAGGGCCAGGAGAAAACACCACAGGGTAAAGTAAGGATGTGTGTGAAGAGGGCTGGTCCCTATCAGCGTATCACAGAGAGACAGAACTGGATAAGGACAGGACAGGATTAGTGTGCTCAAGGCAGACTTCCTCCTGTCAAGGGAAGATTAGAAGTCATAAGCTGGAGGCCTGCAGACAGATGTAGCTACACAAAAGGAATCAGTGGGCCCTGGAATAGGAGTAAGGTGAGAGCAGAGAGAGACAGTGAGCAGGATAGACAGACAGAGAGACAGAGACAGAGAGACACAGAGAGAGAAAGACAGACACAGAGAAAGACACAGAGACTGAAGGGGAGTCTGATTCTGAGCCACCCGCTTTCTCCCAACACAGATCTCTCTGTGGCCCAGGCATTCTTGTATTGTTTTTCGTTTGAGTGAAGACAGGGTTTTGTTCCCAGCATAGCCCAGGCTGGCCGGGAGCTTGCTTGACTATGTGCTGGGATGACAGGCGTGTGCCAGAATGCCTGGCACAACCAGTCTGAGTTTAATTTGTGTACGTGTTTATGGATAAACCTGAGCACATGCTCTATTGCTGAGCTACACCTCAAGGCACGTCTTGTTCTGTCTTAAGGGTTTCTATTGCCGTGATGGAACACCATGGCCAACAGCAGCTCAGGGAGAAAAGGGGTTATTTCCCTACTTCATAGTCCATCACTGAGCAAAATCAGGGCAGGAACCTGAAGGTAGGAGCTGATGCAGAGGCCATGGAGGAATGCTGCTTACTGGCTTGCTCTTTATGGCTTATTCAGCCTGCTTTCTTATAGCACCCAGGCCCCACCGACAATGGGCTGGGCCCTCCCCATCAATCACTAATTAAGAAAATGCCCCACAGCCTTGGTCAGTATCTATGCAGGCCTTTTCTTAATCCAGAGTCCCTGTTCCCAAATGATTCTCACTTGTGTCAAGTTGAAATAAAACTGCCTAATGTCCTAAACAGAGCACATGCCAAGCCTGGTGGCACATACCTGTAATAGTACTGGGAGGCTGAGTCAAGAGGACTGCCTCAAGTTCAAGGCCAGGCTGGGCTCCTTAATGAGTATCAGGCCAGCAAGGGAAGGCTGGGGGGAGGGCAGGCCGCGCCTTTTAAGAGGCACCACTTCCTAAAGCGTCATTTTGGTGACATGTACTGAAGACCTTTGCAAAGGAACTGAAACGCAACTGAATGATGAGGACAGGGAAAATGGGCCATGCAGCCAAGACGCTCAACTACTGTGCAGGGAGGCTGGAGTACTGGGGCTCAGCGCGGAGGCTGGAGTGCTGGGGCTCAGCGCGGAGGC
>NW_026592710.1:7784964-7831030 GCF_907164565.1 Psammomys obesus | reverse complement strand
TTCAGCGCGGAGGCTGGAGTGCTGGGGCTCAGCGCGGAGGCTGGAGTACTGGGGCTCAGCGTGGAGTGCCCATGCAGCACGCCTAGGACTAAACAACACCCAGCGGAGGGGGGGCCTGCAGGAGAACCTACTATGACTGACCTCTGGGCTCCCAGAACTGTGCACAGCAGGCCAGGGATCAGGACTTCTTTGTATTTGTATTTTCTTAGTTTGCTACATTATAGTACAATAGTACAGCAGTAACTACGTAATAGTAAAAATTAACAAGAAGGCTCAGTGTGTAAATGCTCACCATGAAAGCCTGGTGATCAGAGTTCAATTCCAAAACCCACAGAACTGGAAGGAGAGAACCAACTCCACACAGCTGTGTTCTCACACCACACACACACAATTAAAAAAAAAAAAAAAAAAGAGAGTAACTCCGAAATGATGAAAAAGCCTACAAAGTAATCACTGGGTGTGCCACCTTTGAAAACCCTCTGAGCATTTCCCCTTAAATTCTGTCAATGCTACAGAGGCCCATACATGGTAGGAGCAAGGGAACACAGACAAGGGAAAGCAAGGAGCCCTGGGGCGGAGATGAGATGAAGCTGTGTAAGAATGGGAAAGGCAGACCACAGGCGCCCCCTGCTGGACAGCTGCAACACATGCACACAGGGAGGCGGCTAGGTGGGTGGACAGAGGCAGCCAGGAACACTGCTCTCCCTCCCTCCAAATAACTTACCTCTCCTACTGCGTTCACCACAGGCAAGTGGCGCAGGCCCATGGTTCGGAAGAGGTTAAAAACTTGGGAAACATGGGTGTTGGGGGAGACAGTGAACGGTGAAGGATTCATATACGGGGTGACATCCTGCAGAAGAGAAAGCAAGAATCACCCACAGCCTGGGATTAACATGGCACAGCACATGGAAGGGCCCGAGGGACAGCTCTCCTCACCACAATCATCCGGGGATTCAGCAGTGTGAGGTCCAGGTCATGAATGTCCGGATACCGAGGGTAGTCCTCGGCCATCTCAGCGTAAGAAAGGCGTGGCTGGCTGGCACTCTGAAATTCCGACCAAGACAATGTCCTTGCACCCAACAGCAGCCGCTAGGAGGGTCACTCTGACAGTTCCCTCCCCAGGGACACTAGCCAATTCCACCGAGGGGGAACGACAGTACAGGAGCCACAGTGGGCACTGAGAGGGACGCAGCCCGATTCCAAACCGGGTTGTAACGAATGAGGAAACTGCTAATAGGGGTTGTGTCTCCCAAACGACACAGCCAACTTGTAAATACTAGTTACCTATAAGGTGCCTTTATTACTGGAAAGAGGGCTTCTGCAGATTTGCTTACAGTGAACTCACCACTGGACTAGAGGGCCTAATTCCAACGTCAGACAGCCTCACAAAATGGAGAGAGGAAGCAGGGTATGTCAACACAAGTAAAACTGAAGTGAGTTTATAACCAGCAAGGCCTGAAATTGTCAGCAACTACAAGCAACTGACTTACGAGGAGGCCAGGAAGGACCCTTTCCTAGCTCCTTCAGAGAGCTGGCCCATTCCCTCTGGATCTTGTACTTAGTCTTTAATTATGAAAGATCTCGCCTCAAGCTACCAGGACGATGACAATCTGACACAATGGCTGCTGGACTATTATCACAGTATTATCATCACTCCTCGGATGTCACTGCTGCTGTCACAGGTCAAGGAGGCCAGTGCAAGGACTCACAGCACAGTGGCCACAGTGCTGGCTGGCCACTGCTCTCCTGAGGGGGCTCCTGTTCCCTAACTCCACTTTGTGACCTCCCCCTGGCTCACAGCTGCCCCAGTGGGGCAGCCCCAGAATCTACCTGCTCTAGCAAGCCAGGCCAGATACGTCGGGACCTAAGCTCTATAGCTCTAAAGCCACTCCACTTTCCTTGGCCCTAAACTCCCCATCAGTCTCTACCCACTCCAACCAGGCTGGTCCCTGTGCCAGGGTAGCTCTCTTCTGCAGGCCATACAGGGGCTCAGGCAGCTACAATGGGAGAAATCCGAAACTCCCAACATCAGGAGAGTTCACTCTGGAAACCAGGGCTCTGGGGGACTTGCTCAGGCTCCTTCTGAAAAGAAGGTATGAGGGGTGTGATCTTGGGTGCCATGGGGACACCCTAAAACCAAATGAAAGAGAAAAGATGGCTACAGTGGAGCTGGCAGGAGGAGGGGTATGTCTTCCACTAATACATGGAGAAAAGTCCACTTACAATCAGAACTAAAATCCTGCAATCCTAAAGGCAGGCATGGCAGCTCATGCCTGTGATCCCAGACAGGAGGATCAGGTATTCATCCTCAGCTATCCTGTGTGAGGTATAGACCAGCTTGGGCTACATGACACCCTGTCTCAACAAGAAAAAAAGCAAAGGGAAAAACCCCTCAGGCTATGAAAAGCTCACAGGCCAGCAAGCAAGAAACACTGAACAAAATGTGGCAGAGGCTAAACAAGGGACAACTGCCATCAGCTTGCCCACGTCTCCCTCATGACCTGGGGGCCTCACAAACATGGCAAAACACCAGAGCCTAAAAACCCTCCTCAGCAGCTGTCCACACATCATGTGACCGGAGCCTCTCCCTTTCCCCTGCCTGCCTTCCAGAACACCAGAGCCCAAGACTTACGGATTGACTTTCGGAATAGCACACTCCTCGGACAAGCAAGGTGACAAGCTGAGAGCGCAGGACGAGGCCGTGGAAGGTCAGCGGACGGAAACGTTCCTCCATGGTCCAGTCTTCACTCGGGGACTGGTCAGGGTATAGGTTGGGGTAGGGAGTGTATCTGTTACACAAAAACCAGACGCTGCCTCGTATACCCTCAGCAGGGTCACTTCTGCCACATCCTCAGTGCCTTCCCATAACCTGCAGCAAGCTCAAGGGCTCCCTCACACCCTCTGTGGAGAGCACTCTGTGTGGAGGGCGTGGGCAGCCAGGGCGAGGCCCTTACCTCCTCTCCAGCATCTGCTGTAGCAGGTCCTCCTTCTCGGCTGGCTCCTCGGAAGCCACGTGCTCATCACATACGTTGCGCAGCTCGCTGGAAGGGTAAGACTTCATGGACTGGCCCCGCTTGCGCTGCTCACCGGCACGGGTGAGGATACTGGACTTCTATGGATGGAGAGTGGGGACAAGGACATACAAACACATGTATTTACTGGGCATACAAACACAGAGCATCTCTAGGGCTGTGATGACAGGAACAGCACAGTGCAGGTCAGTCTGAGACTTGCACATGAACCCGAGGCCTCACACAATAGTAAGCCTCCACCACTGTGCTACATTCATGACCCTGCCCAGCCCGTGTGTCACTTGATCTTGGCGGTCAGTCGGACTGAGGTTTAGTGATGTGGAAGCAGCCTCTGGATGTCTCTTTTCATGGGACCAGACCCCAAGGGCTTTGACCTCACAGACGAATGAGGAGAAGGAGCTGGGGTCTGGTTGGAGGACTCAGGTCACAGTTTTATGTGCATGCATGTGTGTCCTGGGGAGCTTTATCTTGCCCTGGCTCCTTCCTGTACTCTTCTGTCTGCTTTCTCTCTACCATGCTGCTGGCTATTCCACTCTGGACAGCTTCTTGGCCTTGATGGACAGATACCTCTCAAACACAGGGCAAAATAAATCCTTTTTTGTTTGGTTTGGTTTTTGGATTTTCGAGACAGGGTTTCTCTGTGTAGTTTTGGCTGACTTGGACTTGCTTTGTAGACCAGGCTGGCCTTGAACTCACATCGATCCACCTGCCTCTCCCGAGGGCTAGGATTACAGGCGTGCACTGCCACCGCTCAGCTTTTCTAAGCCACACTTTTTGTCACAGTGATGTAAACTTATCTACTGCAACCACCTCATGGTTTCGCCGGCCTGAGACTCCACATCCGCTCATTTGGGGAGGTGCACCTCAATGCTGCAGAGGGAAAACCACCTTTCTCTTACATCCTGTCTTGGAGGACTGCCAATGTGTACGTCTGCTTTTCCTAAAGCCAACAGGTGGGCACATGGCCTTAGTAAGGTGATGGCCCTACCCTCCCTGGACTGTGGGTTGGGAGCTACCTAAGGACAGAGACCAGCGGCACCCATCCCACCTGGTCTACCGAACAGCACCATGAGGCCAGTATCTGCATCCTTACGGCTCACAGCCACATCCTGCGGCTCCTAGCCAGTTTCTTCCTCATTCTTTTCATCTGTGGTTTCTTGAGACAGAGTTTTTCTATGTAGCTCAGGCTGATCACACATGTGATCACAGTGTTCCTATTGCCTGGGTCCCCCCTTTCCTAAGTAGGCCAGAGTCCATTGTGTCAGCAATTTTAGAAGCCTCCCTGATGCTTGTATATGGTAAATAATTAATACCAAGTCTGCTGACTTTCCCCCTCCCTCTTGCTGCCTAGATAAGCATACATCCTCTGTGAGACCCACTGTGCATGTGGGGGTGCTGCAGACTTGCCCTACAATGACCCAGTCTGAGTGCACCCCAGCTTCAGAGGTAGCATTGCATAGCATGAGTGTTGGGCCAGATGGGCCTTCCTCACTGGCCTTCCCTTTGGGCCATTTTCTTTACCTTGAACTTAATGTTGTTGCTGATGAGCTGGTTGCCTTTCATGAACTCCTTCTCATTGCCCCGGTTCTCTGTGACCACTGGGAAGGCATGGTGGACCGTGGTTCGCAGGATGCTCACCAGAGACTGGATGCGAGTGTGCGGATAGACGTACGTCAGGTTGGGCTCCATGATGTCACTGGCTCTCAGTCTGCAGAGGGGAAGCTGTAACAGCCTCAAAGAGACCACTGGCACTAGGGACAGGCTGGGTTGGAAATGCTGCCTCCCTTCTCCACCTGGATCACGGCCTCTCTTCTGAACCATCCCCAGCAGCTCCTTCGCCTTCCACCACCATGCCTGCCACGCCGCTCCCCCTTCATCATGCTGGGGGCCACTGCCACCTCTCCATGAACCCCACCTGCTTCCCAAGGGCTGGCCAGCCACTCCCTGACACGCCACATCACATGCTAAGTGTCAATCACCACTAATTGCTAGTTATCTTGGAAGTTAAAGGGCAATTCTGGAGTCCTTATTTAGGCCAGGATGGCAGGCCAGAGCCCACAGATCAATTCCAGCCCTGCACACTCATTTTCCTGCTGTAGTGGCAGGGCTGTGGGGCTGATAGGCTGCAAAACAAAACAAAACAAAACAAAATCGGCAGGGGGGTGGGGGGACGGACCCTGCATTAGCTCATTGGCCTGCCTGATATCCAGACGGAAGCTGAATATCTGTGAATGGTCCAGACAAGTGGCTGGATGTGTGGGTGGGCTCAGTCACTGCTAGGGCTTTTTGTGCTCTCTGTGTAAAGCTTCTAGTCATGTTAAAGCTTGACGCAGTTCTGAAAGCTGATCTGGCCAAGGAGTCAAATAGCCACAGTGGCCCCACTTCCCTGTGTCCCTCCTGTTACCAGTCCCCGGGCCTGCCCTCCAGATTCCTAGCCAACGCAAACTGCTCAACATCCCCAGACACACAGGGGACCCAGAGGGGACCCCAATGTACCTTCCTCTAATCTGAGCAAGGTGAGCTACTGTTTTCTACCCTGACAGGCCCTGTAGGCCCTAGAGCTTAGAAACTACTGCGAAGGTGTGGGAAAAGGCCAGCATCTTACTTGTCCATTTCCACCTCCGTCTCCCACTCCAAAAGAGGCACACCTCGCAGGCCAATGTGGATGTCGTAAATGCCCTTATTGAAGAAGTCTCCTGTCCACTTGGCCACCTGGAGCATAAAGCAGAGACCTGAAGACAGCCCTTGAAGACAGCCTGGTCCTGAGTGCGCCAGCAGCCAGAGGGAAGCACTCACCATCAGAGTGACCATAATGGGAAGCCCGTAGGTGATCTCATTGGTAGACTCAATCAGGATGACAGTCAGGCTGATAGTCATCCTCACAACGCCACCCAGGAAAGCTGCTGCGCCAATCAAGGCGAAGGTCCCAGAATAGATGTGGCCCAGGCCAATGTAGCTGGTGAAGAGAGAGCCAGAACCAGGCTTAGGTTCACACTGGTGGTGTGGGCTCCCACACTTGTAAACACGGGGTCACACGAGCACACATTAAATCCATATTACCTTTTCAGGACATTGGCAACTAAACGTCCAAAAGCTGCTCCACACAACAGGGAAGGCACAAAAAGGCCGCTGGGGACAGAAGTGCCGAAAGTCCAGCATGCGAGCAGGAAATAGAGGATGAAGAATAAGGCCAAGGTGATGGGGCTGAAAGTTCCTGCAGGGTGAGAACAGGCCTGAGTCACACTGGCAGACCACACAGGCTCAGAAAACTGCACCCCAGCCTGGTCGCCATCCAACACTGGAGGCAGAAACCTGAACCTCTGGCATGGGACGCCATCACAGAAGAGCTCCTTAGTGGGTGCTGACACCTGCCCCCAAAGTGTGTGGCACTGACACTCACCATCCTGATGGAAGAGCTGCAGGATGGCAGACTCCTGGGAGTTGAAGAAGAGTGTGGCCATGTCATTGTAGGTGTCATTGGGACAGAAAAAATTCTTGATAGTTGAATTCACATCTTCGGATGTAGCCTGAAGAGGCAGGATCAAAAAGTCAATACAGATGCATCTGAATGGGACATACAAGTCTTCAGTGCTGTCTCCTATGCCAAATGCCTGGCTGGAGAGCTTCGCCTGTGTGAGGAGCTGGGGTACAGCTAGAGGAAGTAGGTGAACACCTGTGTGTGGGCCCTAGGTGGCAGCTGGCTGTGATGCCAAGTTCTTGTATTTTGAATGGGAAGTGAAGTAATCTAGGTGAGGATGAAGCTTCTGTTTAAAAAAGCACTTTGTGATCCAGGCATGGTGGTGCAGGCCTTTAATCCAGCACTCAGGAGGCAGAGGCAGGCGGAGACAGGCGGCCCTTTCAAGTTTGAGGCCATCTTGACCTACAAAGCGAGTTCCAGGACAGCCAGCGCTAAACAGAGAAACACACCCTGTCTCCAACACCAAAAAAAGTGGCAGTGGCTGGAAGCTGCAGGGGCTAGGAAGCTGAGCCCAGGCCATCACTTTACTTCAAGTCTCAACTTTGGTTCCAAATTAAAGCGAAACAAAACCTTTGTTCTGTATTTTCTGCAGAAGAAAACAGCCTTAATATGAGGAGGCCCACAACAATACCATGCTCCTGCCATCTTCCCTCCAATCCCACTAGGAGAACGAAAGCCAAACGAGGGAGAAAAGACCCTCTAGTGGTCTTCATATTCTCCCTGGGTGCTCTGGGTGAGCTCTGCCTTAGGAGTAGAAGCAGGGCATCTGCAGGATGGTTCTGGATTTCTGGCTGGTGGAGTACAGGGGCTGAGCTTCACCCCCCTGCTGTCCCTATGAACACGGACATTAAGGATGAGATCTCCCAGACTCTACTCCATTAATGACGCTACAGAGATACATACCCTCCGTGGCACTGTAACCGCACTGGATGATGGTGTCTATAATCCCAGCAGGTAAACCTGGCCAGCAGGAGAACCTGGCCAGCAGGATGCGGACTGCACTAGGAAGGAGGACAGCGCCTCCGGCTGGCAAAGAGCAGTGAGTGGAGGGGCCAAACCTGGCTGTGGCTGACTGCCACATCCCAGTCCTATCTGGAGGAATGGCAGTCCTAGGGCCTCTCTGGAAAAGGTCTTGAGGTCAGCTGAGAAACCAACTCCCTGCCAGTGAAATCCAGCTGCCCTCCACATCAACTCTGCACTCTCTACAGAGCCTGGGAAGGGCTTGTCCCCATCTATAAAGTGAAGTAATACCTTCCCCCTCAGGCCACATGTTATCAGCTGAGAGATCTTGGCCAAGCCCTCACTTTGCCTGTTTTCTCACCTCACTCCAGGCAGCATGGTGGAAGAAAATAGAAATGAGCACTCTGCAAAGTACTTGTGGAAGGTCTGAGCTGTGACACCTGCCTTCTCTGGAGCTTGCTGGACTATCACTGCCCAGGAGGCCTGCAGTCAAGAAAGTCGTTTCTTCCTAGGGCAGCCGGCTACCTTTTGTGGTTTTAGTTAATTTTTTTAGATTAGCCGACCAGCACAGAATGTGTTTTGTTTTTCATATTATTAGTGTTTCATAACAAAATACATTTTGAGAAGTTTGGTCTCATAAATGGAGTAGCCTCGGGAATCCCTAGGTGTCAGCAAATGTCTACCTGCCAGTCACACACAGTCTCTGTGGTACCTTTGTCCCCTCTGCCTGGGGGCTACTGCCAAGGGCCTTGTAGACCTCTCATCTAAAACACCCTAGGGATTCACGGACTGTTTCCTGGGGACTTGGAAGAGGCAGCAGCCCCAGAGGGCTCTAAGAGCTCTGAGTTCCTACTTAGAAACAAGAAGACAGAGCTCAGAGAACAGTCAGCAGCCCCCACCTTGGAGGCCACACCATGTGTTGCCTCTCTGACCATCAGGGAGGACCAAAACATGCAGGCAGAGTGCACTCCCAGGACCCCCTGAAGGTGGCAAGGAGAACAGCCACATGCTGGGAGGAGTTAGCATCAGCCTGAGTGACTCTCACATCACAGAGGTGAGGTGGCAGGTCTTGGGGTCCTACACGCCTGAAGAGGGACAGCGTGTAGGGGCCTGGAGAGAAGTAAGCGGTAGGCTAATGAGCATGAGTGTGGCTCACTAGAGAAGAGCTGTCAGAGGTTTTGACATACAGAATGGATGGCAACTGCGCAATCAGGTAAAGGGCCTCAGCACAGCCAACAGTACAGGGGCAGCAGGGCTCTAAAGAGACACAGTTCTGGGTGGAGGATAAAGACTAAGTCTGCTAGGGTTACCTGGAGCTGGAACGAGCCATTACCGGTTTGACTCGCAGAGGACATCTGTCGGCATTCTCCTAACACCATGGAGGCCACAAACACCACCACAGTGGTCACCAGGGACACCAAGAGACTCTCCAAGACTCTAGAAAGCAGAGCACAGCTGTCACAATGCAATCGAAGGATGTCTAGGCTTGAGCACACACAATCACCACACCTGTCCCACACCCCGCCCCCACAGGGCAAGCCCGACAGCCCTGGTCAGAGCACACACATCCAGAATTCACTCCAGACTTGATGCGTCCAGCTGGCTGTACAAAAGAGCAGACAGCTGATGAAGGGAGCTGTGGCACACTCATCACCTCTGTTTAAAGAGCTAAATGGGTTTTCCTTGTTAAGTCCAGGGCAAAGGCAAATCATGACAGACAGTGCCTCAGTAGGACCTGCTGACCCTCCTGACCTTTGGTCATGTGTGTTAGCAGCAGGCCAGCAGAGGGTTGGTCACCCAGCCAGTCAGAGAGAAGCTCAGCCCCTGCTTCTCTGGCCTTCTTAGGGCATAATTATGAGCCTGTTAAGGTACTTAGTCTCAAAGAAGAACCTCAGTTGGTGTGGGCAGCAGGGTCTGTTCACAGGACCATCTTCCTTGGGAGAGATGGCCCGCCCATGAGGGCTCACTGCAGATACCTGACGAGCTTAGGTTTCGGGTGCACGTTGCGCATACGGTACTTTGCAAGCCTCTTGTTCAGACAGTTGAATGTGGCTCCCAGGAGACCCCCAATGACCCCCATCACGACGAAGAAACCCAAATCCACAGCTGTCCAGAGATGACATTTTTTATCAGAGTCAGAGCACTGAGGGAAGGGGAAAGAGAGGGAGGGAGAAAAACCAGAGTGGCCATGAGAACAGGAAGGGAAAGAAACAGAGACAGGAACAAGAGCGGCATGCCTTCCTTCCCTGCTGAGTCCAGGCTGCCCAGGCACACTGCTGACAGGAGCAGGAATGTGCAGGAGTGATGGCCATTCCAGAGGCCATCTAACCCTCTGGACTTTGACTTAACGAGGAAGTTTCATGGGTAAAGTGAAATATCCTGAGAGGAAGGATAAGATATACCTTAAATTCACCGAAGTTCAACAACCCAGGCAGCTGGAAGGAGCCCCAACTTCCAAACTGAATCCCAGAACGGAAGAAGTTGAGGGTGAAGGTGGCAGACATGGAACAGAAGAGCTAGAGACAGGTGACAAAACGCAAGAACACTGGTGACATCAGCTCTCTCCTATTATTTATTCATTCACTTATGCATTTATTCTGTGTGTGTGTAGGTCAGAGGAGAACTTGCAGGAGCCAGTTCTCTCCTTCCACCACGTTAGTGCCTAGGGATCACCCCGAGTCTGGGGTGGCATCAAGCGCCCCTCTCCACTGAGTCACCTTACAGCCTGACCTTCATAGCTCACCACTCCACGAGGTGTGGTGGTACTGGCTCTCAGGAGGGAGAGGCAGGTAGACCTCTGTGAGCTTGAGGCTAGCCTGGTCTACATAGTGAGATCCTGTCTCAAAACCAAACACTACAACAAGAAAATAAACACAAGAGATAGAAACCTATGGCTCTGAAGAGATCATCGGAAGTGGCTGGGTTCAGGACCTTCCTTGGGGAAAGCAGCTGAAGGCATGCTCTGAGCCAGTGTCACTCCACAGTCTGAGTGCCTGATGCTGACAGCTCCTTATGGAGCAGGCCCTATGCCCAAGAGGAAGGAGGACAACTGGAAATGATTTCAAGTCACAACCCTGACATTCCTTCCTCCCCAACAGAGACTTGCACATTTTCATGGCAGAGGGTTCACAAAGACAGAACAGCAGCTGTTTGGCATGGGTGTATGGCTGGGGTGCCATGAGGGTGGGCTCATAGAAAGAGCACAAAAGCCCACTGTTTGAAGCTATGGCTGCTATGACAGGAAAGCTCCGTGGAGTCAGTCTGCCAGCTCCAACAAAAGGACAGTTACATGCTTCAAGTAATGTTGCATGCATTCTGGGTTTAAGAGATGGCTTTGTCTCCTTACCACTTTCCACGTGAGCCCCTGGTTCCAGAAGGATGAGCCCTCCTCCAGGCTGAACAGGGTACCCCCTATAGGGGCCCCAAAAGCTGCAGCAACTCCAGCAGCTGCCCCCGCTGATACAAAGTCCCGCTTGTCTCTGAGAAGAGGAGGGGAGGGAGACAGAACATTTGCTTGTTTAAGAGCGAGCCTTCAGACTAAAGAGCTAGCTCCTTACTTCTTTACCCATGAACCTTCTCCCTCACAGCCCAGAATGTCAGGATCACAAAAGAGCAGGGTCCTGGTCGGTCAGTCACAGCTGCCTCTGAGCCACACATCTACTCCCCACATGCTTGAGTTCGAAGGTGAAATAACCTCCGGCGTGCTCAAGACCATCACCATGAGGGGCTACTGGGAGTCAGTAGACTCTGACAAGAGGAGCCTAGTGGGAGGAAGTTAGGTCATTTGGAGTATACTCATAAAGAGGGTGCTGGGACCCATCCCAAGCCACAAGAAGGACACTGAAACCTTCAAAACTGTGAGGGAGAACACACTTCCCTTTTTTTAGCTGCCCATGGAAGGTATTTGCTACTATAACAAAAGCCAATGCACTGCATCCCATTCCCTCAAGGGCAACAGCTCTTCACCTGAGACCAGGAGCCCCTGACCTAACACGACTTCAGTCTACGAACATGGTATGGAGCCAGGAGCCGAAAGGGGTGAGAGTAACACACAAACCCAGAGTCTGTCCTGCAGGGCACCCTTCCCTAGCTGGGTTTTCAGTTTGGGACCATCATCACTGCTTGAAATGGCTCTTACGACAGACAAGTGGAAACAAACGTCAGGATGAGAGCTTGGTCCTTTTGCTTTTCACTCTCAGGAGAAAAGCAAAGCAGGCTCCCTTTTCTGACAGCTAGGGGTCACGAGAAGCCAGGCCAGCATACAGTGAGGCTGTGCCATGCCTCCCAACACTCCCGTACCTGTCACTTCGGAAGTAGGGGAAGTTAAACTGGATCTTCCGCAAGGAGATGCTCTGAAACTGAAATGGGGGAAACAAAGTCAGAGAGGCCATGAAAGCAGAGAACGGGACCATAAAAATTTTGTACAGCCAGGTGCAAAACAAGGAAGTGACTTAGGGGTGGGTTCCACAGGTGTCGACAAGTCAGGAGCAGGGGACAGCAGAGCCAGGAGGTCTAGGCCTGGAGGGGCACTAGCTTTTTCAGGGGATGTCACTGGCACTCTAGAGTCTCACATAGGCCCCCATGCCATGATGGCCTCCTTCCACTCCCAGGCTCATTTCTGGGAGACCTCGTACTTGAGCAAGACAGCAAACAAGATGGGCCTGGAGCAAAGAGCCTTCGTCCTTCATCCCCAACAACTCACACTCCAGTAAAGTCCCTTTCCCAGAACAGGGAGGAAAAGATCACAAGTGAATGTTCTCAAGGGACCGAGACTTCTCAAACAAAAGCCCAGGTGTCTAGAAAAGCCCTTTAGAATGTGAGCTTTGACCAAGTACGGTACCTACAAGCAGGAGGCTAAGCGGCAGAATTTTGAGTTCAAAGCCAGTCTAAATATTTAGTGAGACTCTGTCCCAACCAATCAATGAAACCTAATTTTCAAAAGGGGATATTAAGTCCTAAGCTGGCCCTTCAGGCACTCATCTATGCTTAGGAGTCTAAGCAGTCACAGGACTGCAGAGAAGAAAGGAACTGGGACACGCTGTGTAGTGTGCGCAGGCGACACCCGCCTGGCCCCGTGACTACTGCTGCATCACCTAATGTGGAATGAGCAGAGGTGGGCCTGAGGCGGTCGGCTAACTCTTCCAGACACGTGGCACTTGGAAGCATGTGATCACCAGCAGACATGCTGCCTGTCAGCTTCTCCTCTGCTTTCTGTTTCTGCTCCCAAGACTCAGCAGCACTGCTATACTTTGAGGAGCAATAGTTATATGCTTTGCTGGGACAGACCACACAATTTTCACCTCAACTCCCAAAGGCAGCAGGTTCTGAAATGGCATCAAGGACATCACAAAGGATTTTTCCAGATCTGCTGGGAATTTACCCAGGAGGCAAATCCTGAGGGTACATCGCCTGGCTTAGCAACCCTTACCTGAGGGAGGCCAGCTCCTACCACGGCACCACTGTGGATCATGGGGCCTTCTTTCCCCACAAAGAGCCCTGGAAATATGGAGCAAGAAAGGGCACAGTCAGCATAGGGCGTCTGGCCTAGACTTTACTAGGTAAACCTTTCTTTCAGCAATTAAACAATACAGGCACGCATATGACTGACACTCTAAAGGCAAAAACTGAGCCAGGGCCAGGGAAAAAGCTCAGTCAGTAAAGATCCAGGATCCATTTTCAGCCCCAACATAGAAAACCCAGAGCAACAGCGGGCACCAGTCATCTGGCACTGGTGAACCAAGAGGTCCCTGGGAGTCCCTGGCCCGGTGGCCAGCCTAGCTTAACTGGTAAGTTCCAGGCAGTGAGAGAGCCTATCTCAAAAACCAAGATGGGTAACTCCTAAAGAGTGACACTTGCCAGGCAGTGCTGGCGCACCCCTTTAATCCCAGAACTTGGGAGGCAGAGGCAGGTGGATTTCTGAGTTCAAGGGCAGTCTGCTCTACAAAGTGAGTTCCAGGACCACCAAAGCTACACAGAGACTACCCACCACCACCCCAGTCTTGAAAAAACCAAAATACAAGCAAACAAAAAAGAGTGACATTTAAGGTTCCTTTATGCCCTGCCTACTCCCCCCACACGTGGGATAGGCCAAATCCTCTTCAAACAAGACCCACTTGCTACAAGGGATAATAGTTCTTATTTTTAAATTCCAATGCCAGGAAGCCACAGCCTGTGGTCAGGACCACCCTGCTTGCTTCTGTACAGCCTCTAAACTAAGATTTTACTCCCTTCTTTATTTATTGATGGTGCTGGGAATCAGGCCCAGAGCCTTGTATATCCTGGGCAAGTATTCTACCACTGAGCTATACTCCCAGCCAGCCCTTTATCTGTTTATTTTTGGCTTTTGAGGCAGCATTTTATTTTGTAGCAATGTCTGGCCCGGAACTTGATATGTAAAACCAGGCTGGGTTCAAACTTAAAGCTAGCCTGCTGCCTTTGCCCCACGAGGGCTGGGATTACAGTTATGTGCCACTATATGGCATGGTTTAGTTTATTTATTTAGTTTAGTTTATTGCCACTAAGTTAGCAATGCTGGCCTTGAACTCATTCTGTACCCTGGGCAAGCCTTGCGCTCTTCCTGCCTCAACCTCTCAAGAAGTAAGGATTATGAGTCTGTGCCACTAGGCCCAGTATTTTACCTTTCTTTCCTTTCATTCCCTTCCCTCTCCTCCTTTTCCCTTCTCTTCCTTCCTTCCCTTGTTTCTTTTTGCCTTTTGCTGGGACAAGTTCTTACTTACATAGCCCAAGCTGTCCAGGCTGCCTATAACTCCCCGTGGCCTGACTACTTCAGACTCCCAAGAGCTGGGATTTTTACACAGGGACATTGCACATGATTCCCTAAGTTCCTACTGCATATCCTCGAGCTTCTCTCTTGACCCACAAAGTCTGAAACATTTGCCATCTGGCCATTTATACAAAATGTGGGCTGACTCTGCCAGAGCCGTCCCTACAGACATGATCATTCTTTAAAACTGAAGGGTGACATCACTGGCTATCACGGAATGACAACGTACTAACAGTCTGTATTTGAAAGCCCATAGACAAGTGAGCCTGGGCTATGGAATGAGACACTGTCTCGGGAGAGAGAGAGAGAGAGAGAGGGGAGAGAAAGAAGAGAGGAAGGAGGGAAGAGGGGAGAAAAGAAAGGGTCAGGCAAGGACCAAAGGAAACAAAGTTGTGTGGACATGAACTGTGCTGTAGTTTGAATCTGAGTTTCCTTCAATAGACTCAAAGCCCAAGCCTCCAGTGTGTCCTGCTCTTTTGAAGGCTGTGGAACCTTAGGAGGTGAGGCCTGGCTGCCAAAAGCAGGTAACTTCGAGGTGGCCCTTCAAAGGTTATAGCTCAGCCCTGGTTCCTGCTTCCTGATGCTCACAACATATTATACCTCCATTATTGAGGTATCCTTGCCTTTCCAGCTATGACAAACTAAAATCCTTCTGAGATTGTGAGTGTAAATGACCCCTCCCACCTTGAGTTGCTTTTGCCATGTCACAGAAGCAAGGAGCTGACACAGACAAGAAGTACAGTTAACAGTGAGGAGCAGCCATAGTCCAATCTAATCAGTGCTGCACAGGATGCCTTCAGCACTTCACAGGGAGAGTAGAGAGCCTCTGCTCACCTCCAGACACACTGAACAGCACCCCAAAGACTTTGCAGAGCAGGGTCCGGAGGCGGACAATTCCAGGCACCTTCACACCATTCAGATAGCACTTGATTTCGGGGATCCCTGAACCTGCTGCCACTGGCTGTTGGGGAACCAAACACACAAATATATTAAGAACCCACCATCATGCAGCTTACACTCAACGAGCCAGAAAAAAACTAAGCAGGGATGCCCACGTCTCCCTTCCCAGCATCACCTCCCTGGGTGCTCGTTCAGCCAGAGATGCAGAACTCTAGCCTGACAGCACTCTAACAAGCCCCTCTCACTGTGTGTGCAGTGTGGTCAACACCACTGCAGACCTACCTTCCCCAGAGTCTGATCTGTAACACGGTAAACTGCTCTCCAGGCACTTCCAAGGTGTTAGAGGGTGAAAAGCACCTTTCCCACCCATACATTCCTCATTAATCTCACCACACACCACAGGCTTCGCTTCTAGAAAGATCTCCAGGCGAACTATACAATGTCTGCAATAACCTGAATGCCTCCTGTACCTGCTTCCCAACACAGAGCTGAAGAACATTAAGTGCACAGTCCTAGCCAGGGAGTGGTGGCCCATGCCTTTAATCCCAGCAGAGGCAGATGGACCTCTGTGAGTTCCAGGACAGCCAGGGCTACACAGAGAAACCTTGTCTCAAAAAACAAAACAACAACAACAATACAAAAGAAAAAAACAAAACAAACTAAACTCTCATAAACAATTTCCAAACCTCCTTACCTCTATCAAGACGAGAAGGCTTGCCAGGAAGACGAAGGTCAAGTTAAAACCCAGGAGTTCAAGGAGGGACAGGGCGAGGCAGCCTTTCTGACTACATTCCTCCACCGCTACAGAAGCGAGTCAAGGAAAAGGGCTCTCAGCCATGTGCCCATAATCACTTGAAATGGGACAGCCACCACGGCTGCTCGCACACATCTTCCGGCGCGCCACAAACAACTTTTTAGAATTTTTAAGTTTTTCTGTTTTGTTTTTTTCTAGACATGGTTTCTCTGTGCAGCCCTGGCTGTCCTGGAACTCACTGTAGAAAGGGCTGGCCTCAAACTCAGAGGTTCGCCTGCCTCCTCCTCTTGTGTGCAGGGATTAATTTAAAGCTGTGGGTCACAAATAACTTTAAAACATTTTTTTAATTTATTTGTTATTTATTTATTTTTATTTGTGTGTGAAAGAGAAAGAAAGAGAGCGAGTGAGAGTGTGTATGTAAGAGAGAGAGGGAGAGAAAGAGAGAATAGGGGTACATGCACTGTGGGCAAGGTACTCAATGGGGCCAGGAGGTGTGGGATCCTCAGAGCTGAGTTACAGGTGGTTTTGAGCTCATGAGGTAATTGTGAGGTTGTGGGTGCTGGGAACAAAGCTCTGGTCCTCCGGAAGAGCAGCAATCTTTCCAGCACCTACAACAATCCCTTCCGCTGGGTGTGGCAGTGCACAACTTCAGCCCAGACAAAGGCAAGTTGGGTCTCCAGGGTCCAAGGTCAGCCTGGTCTACAAAGGCTTGTTCCAAGCCAGTTAGGGCTACACGAGCCCTCATCTCAAAACAAACTAACAAAAAGGAGCCACTTTAGGGACTGGCCAGACAGCTCCATGCCTGTCAGCCTGATCCCTGAGACCCACAGGGCGGGAAGATGACAAGTTGTTCCCTAACCTCCACAGGCTGCAGCAGCTGCACCCCAACCCCCCCACACAAAATAAGATAAAAAGGAACCACTTTAAGACTACAGACTTCCTCACCCCAAACACTACAAAAAGTAACCAACCCTCCCGAAGCCCAGCTTGAACAAACTTCTACAACATGCTTTGGACATCATCGGTTAGCACTAAAAATAAACCCCTCAAGTCTTCCCTTTCCTCCCTCCCACTGCGGGGGAGGGGAACACCACTAACAGGAAACCACTGTGCCCTGTTTGCTGTGCATCCCGTGTCCCCACAGCTCTCTACTGTACCATCCACACAGCTCTCTACTGTACCATCCACACATCCACAGTATGGCTCTCGGTGCCACACTGCCTGAGGATCAGCCATGTTTATACACACAGCTGTGGCTTATTTACTTAAACTTCCGCATACAATTATAGCATATGAACAAACCATAATTTCTCCATTCCCTCGCTTGGTGATTCAACCTTCTGCTGTCATAAGCTGTCTTGAAAGCTGCCTTTAATATGCCTAAAGTCCATATCTAGGAAGGAATTGTAAAAGCCATACATACATACATAAAAAAAAAAAAAAAAAAACAACCACATTCCTGTTTCTTGCCAGCGCTTTCTAGCCTCTCAATCTCTTCCTCTGAGAAGTCATTGAGTGGTTTGATTTTGTTCTGATAAGCTGTAGGCATTCTTTCTAGATGTGTGGAGATGAAATGTCTGTCCGCCTCTCTTGTGTGGTACTAGGGACTGAAAAGAAGGCCTTGTATAGGCTACACAAGTGCTCAACCACTGCATTCATCCCCAGCCCTGTTCAGTTTTTCATTTTGAGACATGGTCTACACTGCCCAAGTTGGCCTCAGACTTTCTCTGTTGCCTAGGCTGTCCTTGAACTTGCACTCTCCTGCCTCAGCCTCCCTAGTAGCTGAAATTGCAATGAGCATCAAGAGGCCTAGCTTTTGTTTCTCAAACGTAGGAAAAACTATCCCAGGCTGTGAACTCCGGTTTCCCTTTATTTATAGCATTTTCTTGTTGTTTGAGTTTCTACTCATCTTCAAAATGGAGTGTTTACTTAAATATGGTCAGGCTTTAAGGTCAAGGACTAAGATGGATGTCATTGCTTCCAACCCGTACCTCTGGAATTTTAAGAACTTATACTGTACTCCTGCCATCATTCAGTCTCTTGTTTTGCTCTTTCACATCTTCAACCCAAACCCAGGAAAGGTGGTACAGACCTGTAATCCCAGCATTTAGGAGGTTGAGGCAGGTGTATCAGGAGTTTTAAGCCCAGCCTGAGCTACATTTTCCAAATCACAACTAAATACAAAACAACACTGCTCTCCATCCATCTGGACTTTAGCTTTATGATTAGGGATCTGCAATTTTCCATGTGGACAAGGATGGCCAGTGCCCAGCATCTTTCACTGAACAATCCATGTCTTCCTCACTGACTGTTACCCTGTCAGTCACATTTCAACATGTGCAGGCTGGGTTCTGCTTCTCTAGCTGGCAATCTTGTACCAAGACACATTTATAAGTGGCAGCATCTTGAGTTCTGTTGTCCTAACAGTAGTAGGACCCTTTTGCCTGTTTAATGACTATGGCCCTTTATTCTTTCACTCTGCTGTATAAAGAGCAGGGCTCAATTCTGTGATGAATTCCAGGGAATTCTGATCAGAACACTGAATGCATATGTGGCCTTTGGAGGAAAGACTTCTCTGGGCATTTGTGTCTTATCCACCTAGCATCAATATCCCAATTAAAGTCTGCCTTTCTGAAGCTGGGTGTGGTAGTGCACACCTTCAACTCCAGCACCAGGGATACAGAGGCAGAGGCAGGTGGATCTCTGTGAGTTTGAGGCCAACCTGATCTTCATACCAAATTCCAGAACAACTAAGAATAGCTAATGAGACCCTGTATCAAAAAAAAAAAAAAAAAAAAAAAGGCCAGGTGCAGTGGCACATACCTGTAATTCCAGTCCTGGGGAGGCAGAGGCAGGCGGATCTGTGAGTTCGAGGACAGCCTGGTCTACAGAGCAAGTCTAGGACATACAAGGCTATACAGAGAAACCCTGCCTCGAAAACCCAAACGAACAAACAAACAAAAACGTCTTGCTTTCCTGTCCACTGAAAATTTAAACCTCTTGCCTAAATGGCTTACAAGCAGCCTTTCAAATACTACATTTACTGTTAAAATTCTCAGAAAGAACCTCAAGAAGCAAGGGCGTGAGACAATGGAGCTGTAGAAAGGATACATGATTGAACCACTCCAAACTTGAGTTGGGTGAAGAGTCGCACAGAGAAGTCCACCAAGAGACCCACCTGCAAAGCGTAAGAGAGCAGTCACACATCTCCATCTCCAGCTGAGGTACAGGTCATCCCCTTAAAAGCCTCACCTTCCCTCCCTGCACGCCCAGTGCTTGCTCATGGCACCAGCAGCAGCAAGGGAGTGAACCTCTGCTAGTCACGATAGCTTTTGAGAGCTCCTGCTCCAGACTGATCCCACTGCCTCTCCAAAGAAAAGAAATGCAGCAGAGTAAAGGAAGAAGGCACAGAAAAGATGGGAGAGTCTTACAGTTAGAAAGGGCAAGACTGAGCCGGGCGTGGTGGCCCACACCTGTAATACCAGCACTCAGAGAGGCAGAGGCAGGGGCATCTCTGTGAGTGCAAGGCCAGCCTGGTCTATAGAGCGAGTCCAGGATAGCCGAGGCTACACAGAGAAACCCTGTCTTAAAAAACAGAAGAAGAAGAGAAGGAGGAAGAGGAGGAAGAAGACGAGGAAGAAGAAGAAAAGAAAGGGCAAGACTGAGTCATGTGAGAGTCACTCAGTAATTTCCAGAGGATTCAAGAGAATAGTGTTGTTAGTTGTGCCCAGCTGGACAAACACGTGGCTTGGAATGCTGCTCTAAAGGACATTTACATGGACATAAGCAGTCTCTGTGTTTGGTATTAGCCCTTTTTAATAACTGAGAACCACTCTATGAGTTGCTGGCTACTTGTGGCCACTATTCCACTGCAGAGTTTAAGGGAGACCCAGGAGTCTAGAGTGGGGAGTGAGGATCAAAGGCGTCTTGCTCTAACTCTAGCCACCCTCCAGCTAGTGCCTAGAAGCCTTTTAACTAAAGCAGAAGATAGAGACAGAGCAAAGGGTGAAAGAAGGGCTGGGGCTGCAGCAGCTACGTAACAGAGGAGGCTGTCTTCTTAGCATCGACAGGGATGAAGCTATTGATGAGGAAGGCAGTTAAAAGGCTACAACACTCAAAGAAAAATTAACAATTATATGCAAATGACACTTCCTACAGGGAGGACCACAACCAGAAATATACAGGACAGGTGCTTTTTAGTCCCCAGCCCCACCATGGACACTAAAATTATACAGAACACTTAAACCAACCCAATTTCATCCCCATCCCGCTCTCCAAATATTAGCAAACAGGCCTCCTGACTGTCTTACTGCCACTAGATTTTCCTTGTAAATTTACAATAGTAAGAATATTCTGAGTACAACATCAATGGGAACTGGCTGTCATAGAGGCTGTGTGACATGAAACATACATACACACTTCTAGATATGCCACGGAGAGTTAAGCCTAAGACTTGTGTCCAAGTTCTGAGAAAGCAGTAAGAAGGCTGAGCCCCTCGTCTTTTGACAACAGAAATCAGACTTGGCATGTGTCTTCTGGCTGGGTGCTGACTTTTCCAGCCTCTCTTCTTTGGGTTTAGTGATGTTAAGTCCGTAGTTATGGGCCCAGACACAACTGCTACCATAATCTTTGGTGATGTGTCCAGCTTTCCTTGTCTGTGATCCATCTGCGAACCTGCGGAATCCGGGAGCCCTGCTCATTCTGGCATACCCCTTCACCTTCCACTGCCAACTCAATGTGAGCAGCATAGTGTGACCTCAACATCCATTGGGCTCTAACCGCTGTGTGGTACCTGCCGCCAGAAACAAGGACTGCTTCACGTATTAAAGTTCTGACCAAGCAAGCCTTGAGTGCTGGGAGAGGCCAGAGCCTATGATTCACTTTTGTAGTATAAAGCAAATGCAAAAGTAATGTGAAAAACCAGGCCACAGAGAAGAAAAAAGGAAAGGCAGTCTTAACAGAGCAACAACTACCCCAGTGCTACAAATGTTACAGCAACAAATGACAAAGGTCATTCACCAGAAAGGCTTTCCCTCCTCCCGACCCATGCATGCACCTTGTCATCTCAGGTTCTCCTACTCACCAGCCCAGTGCAGACGCCAATGGCAAACACCACTATCCACTTCACCGCCTCGTATCTTCGCCCTTTCTGTTCGCAGGGAAAGAACGTGTCCGTTTGTGACAGGGAAAGGATGCATCTTGGCTAACTGACCCTGTACTAAGTCTACAGAGACAGCAAGCACGGTGAGCAGGCACAGTCTTGGAGCCGAGCCCTACAGGACTGAGCTGGGTCTACTGACTGGGGGAACAGTGGACGGCAGGAGGATGTTGGGAAATTTTGTGTGTTTGGGTGGAAGCTGCACATGCCAACATTATCAGTGTGTGTGTGTGTGTGTGTGTGTGTGTGTGTGTGTGTGTGTGTGTGTACCAGAGAATAAGTTTTGAAGTCAGTTCTCTCCCTTCCCCATCTGGGTCCTGGGGATCATATTCAGGTTGCCATGCCTGGCAGCAGGCTCCTTTTCCTGCTGAGACATCTCATTAGCAGGGTCTAGGGATTTAAATGTCACTCTTTCACAAAAGTGTTTATAGAACAAAGAGAAAGGACATTTACTGAGTCACATGAAAATTAGTTGTTGAGACTTCTTCAGTCAAGAGCTGTGGGCTCACCTTATTATCCATTGTCTCCAACACTTCCAGGTAAGGGTCATTGATGCAGCGGTCATAGTCCAGACTCTGAAAGAACACAAGAGTGATAACGGCACACATGGAATCGTGTCAAAACCTAACCCAAGGAAAGCTCGTTTCCTCCTGTTCAGCAGGAGATGGGCACTGACAGTGCCAGGGAGGGCTCAGTACAAATGCAGACTCCAACCCTGTGGCTGTGGTTCTGAACCTGTGGATGAAACTCACCCGAGGGGGGGTCACATACGCAGTGAGACCTAGCAGCACTGCTTCTGAGGAGCCTCACGCCCAGGACAAAGCTTTTAGTGGCAAACTTTCAGGGTCTGAGAAGTAGTGCTCAGTGGTAGGGTAGCATACCTGAGGCCCTGTGTCACCAGTCTTGCCCAACTTATTCCCTTACATGTGAACAAACCTTCAATTAACCAGAACCAAGCTAACCCAGGTCAACTAACTGTAATTCTCTTTATAGGTGTCCCCTATGAAAATGAGGGTAGCTACAGACCCCAGGCTTCTTTTTAAAAAGCAACTTCTCATGTCTGTAGGAAGCAGCACAGAATGAGCCCAGTTCATCCAGTTTCTACACCTCAGGCAGCATCCTTTCAGCCAGGCTGCAGAGATCACAACCCCTCCAGGCTGTGTGCCGGTACACCAAAGACAGCTGCAGCACCAGCCAAAAGAAACCACTGAATTTCTAGGTCTTGTGAGAGGAAGTCCGGCCTGTATTCTCCCCTCCCCATAACCAGCTCCACTGCCACGTCAGCTAATAAGCAAGCTGGACATTGGCCTGTGGCCTTATTCCCAGGCATGAGTTTTAAGTCAGCCAAATATAGGTGTGATGTGTGACAATTTAATCCATCCATGACTGCTGGGAGCAAGTTCAAATTCCTTTTTCGTAAGAGTCCTAGAGTAACAACAGGTGACTGGTAAATCAATTATCATATATCTCAACACAAGACTAGGTAGCAATCAAACCATTATAGCAAAGTCTTTATCACCAGATATGGAAAATGTTCAGCCTCATTAAGTGGCGGGAGTGGAGGAGTGATTTAAAAAGGCAAGAAAGGTAGTAGGGGCTAGAGATGGCTCAGCAGTTAAGAGCTCCAGCTGCTCTTGAAGAGGAGCTGAGTTCAACTCCCAGTGCCAGAATCAGGTAGCTCACAAGAGCCTCAAACACTAGCAAATTCACTGTACACAAATCCATCCTTACCAGACATACAGATACTTTTTATGTAGAAGTTTTTAGATTTATTTTGTGTGTGTGTGTGTGTGTGTGTTTTGCTCGAATGAATGTATGTGTACCATGTGTGAACCTGGTGTCTGTGGACGTCATAAGGCTGTTTAACCCCCTCAACTCAAGTTTCAGATGGTTGTGAACCATCATGAGGGTGCTGACTAGAACTGTCCTCTGCAAGAGCAACAAGTGCCGTTAACCACTGAGCCATCTCTCCAGCTATGTAGCTCTGGATGTTCTAAAACTCACTACATAGACCAGAGGCTGGCCTCAAACTCAGAGATCTGCCTGCCTCTGCCTCCCAAGCGCTGGGATTAAAGGCCTGTGCCACCACCCCTGGCTTCCTTCCACTTTCAACAGTCAAGTGCACCCCTTGACTGTGGGATCTGCTGCTGCCTCCAGAAAATCAGCCAGTGTCTGCTAGACAACTCCTTGGTATAAAGGTAAGTAAGCCTCCCGTATGTGGTGTCAAAAACGGGGTACACGGTGGGGTGAATGTGACAGGAAGTGGTCAACCCTTTCTAACCTAAGGGCATGATGTGCCCACAAGACAGACAAAAGCTGGGAATCCCTCTCCAGACCTCTTGTCAACAGAGGCAGACAAGAGGAGACTGTATTAAGACAGCCAAACTGTCTCTGGCAACTGTCTGTTCTTTAAACTCATTTGTCTACCCCCCCCAGTAAAATCCATGTAAAATCCAATAAAGCTGCCTCTATTTTTTAAATTTTATTTATTTATTGTGTACACAATATCTTCATGTATGCCTTCACATGAGAAGAGGGCACCAGATCTCATTACAGATGATTGTGAGCCACTCTGTGGTTGCTGGGAATTGAACTCAGGACCTCTGCAAGAGCAGACAGTGCTCTTAACTTCTGAGCCATCTCTCCAGCCCCAAGCTGCCTCTATTTTAAAGGACAAATTTTTAAACAATAAAGCCAAGTACTCTCTTCTGAAGCTGCCTCTACCCACCTTCCCTCTCCCCGGAGAAGACGACCATCTTATCTATCTCTCCTGTTGTGCCTGCCTCACACTATGTACCTGTCCTTCTTCTCTTAATCCAACCATGACTACTTTATTTCATTCTAGGGAGGAAAGGCAATGGTCTCTGTCCCACACCAGAGCTCCACAAACAAGCTGATCTATACTGGCAGAAAAATAAAAGGCTGCTTAAGCTGGGTGTGGTGACAGTACAAAGAGAATGCAGGGTTGAAGGCCATCTAGGGCTACTAATAGTGACCCTGTCTTAAAAAAAAAAGCCGGCACAGTGTCCCACACTTTTGATCCCAGTGCTCAGGGAGGCAGAGGCAGGTGTATCGATGTGAATTTGAGGCCATCCTGATCTATAAATCAAGTCTAGGACAGCCAGGGCTACAGAGAGAAACCCTGTCCCGAAAAAAAAAAATAAAATCAAAAAAAGAAAAAAAAGTTGACTAGATGGCTCAGTAAAGACACATGCCCACACCCTGAGCCCCATCCCCAGAATCAGAACTGACTCCACAAAGTTGTACTCTGACCTCCATATATGGACCTCAGAACACGACACCATGACCTCTCAATCATAAGAACAGATTTCATTTTTTATGTGTAGTGAATATTTTGCCTACATGCATGTATTTGTGCCACATGTATGCCTATTTCCCACAGAAGCCAGAAGAGGGACATTGAATACCCTGGAACTAGAGTTACAGACAGTTGCGAGCCACCATGTTGGTGCTGGGAATTGAACCCAGGACCCCTAAAAAAGCAACCAGTGCTCTTAACTACTGCTATTTCTCCACCCCCCTAACAACTTTTCTTTTAAAAAAAGTGTGATTCCTCCCCATCCCCAAATAAATAAAAAACCTACTCAGAGGGCCAGACAGTGGTGGCACCTACCTTGATCCCAGCATTTGGGAGATAGAGGCGGGCAGATCTCTGAGTCTGAGGCCAACCTGGTCTACAGAGTTCCAGGACAGCCAGGACTACATAGAAAAACCCTGCCTCACTAAATAAATAAATAAATAAATAAATAAATAAATAAATAAATAGGAGTCAGGAGCAGGAGGAATGATGCTCAGTGATTATTACTGAGTATGGGTTTTCTGGAATGAAGAAATGTTTTAAAATTGGCTGGCGATGGTGGTACACTCTGTGGCCGCACTAAGAACCGGGTGGAATGATCTACTTTAACTGGATCAACGGCACAGCCTGTGTCTTAACACCTCAGTCAGGCTGCTGAGGGAGGTTAGAGACACCAACACCAGGGACCCTCATCTGGTACACATGTGCCAGGGAATCTACGACCTTGCCAGCCAGACACTTTCTCTCTTCCAGTAGGACTGATCCTTTATTTCTGCTATGTATGTTACTCTTTGGTTTGATGAATGAGCCTCCAACCCTACCTTCACCGTTGAAATCTTTAGTATTTTAATTATTTTCATTCATGTATATAGTGTACATTAATGATATACATATTCACCCCTTATTATCTTCTCTTGTTCCCTGGCAAATTTTTCCAATAAGCTTTGAATAGGCGTCTTGCTGTTCATGGTTATGAATAAAAAGTCTGAGGCTAGACTGCGCTATATAAATCTGTCTCAAATTTAAAAAAAAATTTTTTTTTTCAACAGAGGTTTTCGGGGTTTTTTTTTTTTCTTTTTCCTTTCTTTTCTGGGTTTATAGAACTGTGCCACCATATCCAACATTTCAACAGAAGAGTTTCCTAGTTGCTCCTTAGATACAAGCTGAGCAGACTTTCCTGATTAAGTGTCTGAATGAATTTGCTCGTATGAACATAAAACAAACTACTCTCCACAAGCTCATATGTGGAGACGGTTAAGTGGGAAATATTAAAGATTCACATGAAAACATTTCCCCTAAAGTTCACATGAACATGCTAACCAGCCTATGGCAAGTGGGCTACAAAAAGGAATAACAGGGTTACTCAAAAGGTTGGGTGGGATTGACGGAGTTAGTTCCCAGAAGGAGTCTTCCCAGCTCAGCCTCCCAAGCCCAGTGCTGGACTAACAGGGCTCCACAACATGTGGCCCCACACTTTTAAAGAGCCCCATACCTGAAACTGGGAACTATAAATCAAGACTGGGTCAGAGCGGAGAGAGCAGCAAGCCCCCTAGCAGCTCATGAGCATGACTCTGTTATGAGCACACACAATAAAGAACTTTCGCCCTGGGACTCTGTAGGTATAAAAGTTTAATGGCAAACGCGCTCTATATCCAGGTGGAAAAGTAATGCGTCAACACCAGACCTTGTGTGACGAGATAAGGTGCGTAAAGGACTTGCCAGGCAGCATTTCCCGGGTCATTTATCTCTTTCCCCCTCACTCCCTGGGGCAGAAGGTCAAAGAGCATCTCTGGTTGAGGGTCTTAATCAGCCAGGCCTCTCATTACTTCAGTTACCAAAGACAGCATCCGAATTCCTCACCTCATAGTCTTTCCTTGGAAGGATCTCATCCTCCTCTTCCTGTGTCTCCCCAAGGATGGTCTAGAAAAGATTCACAGAATGGACCTTTTCACTGGTTAAGAGTGGAAGGAGGGGAGTATTACTAAAATCTAAATCAGCTGGCGCCATTATCAAAGAGAAACAAAATTTCAAAAACACGTTTGGGACGGGTATTTAGTCACCAGCTAAGCTCTCCATTTCTATTGACTGACACATTCTCCCAATCATAATGCTCACCTTCAGGACACCTGAAAGATGTCTGATGGCAGCTCAGTGAGGAGAAAATTCTGGTTTCATTTGACAATAGACCGAATAAGAAATTAGGGAACGTATCAACTCTGAGACACAACTCAAGTTTTCCCAGGTTGCCTTGCAGGGGAAAGCTGGATCATCAGTGACCCAGAAAGAGTGAAGGATGCAATAAAAGGCTGGAGAAACTAGACCAGCTGCACGAGCATCAAGTACTGCGAAAGGGCACATTCTAAAATGCTTGCTTCATTCAAAACTCCTTTCCGGCAGAAATAAAACTCGGACGGCATGAAGGCAAGCTGGCCGAGATCCACCCTCAGACTCCAGAGAGAGGTTACGAGAAAAGAACTCTGACTTGGGCACGCGAAGAAAGGTGGATGCTTTCAGAGCCCAGGCAGCGGTCCCCGGGCCCCACCCGCAGCCACCTGCAGGCGCAGTTCGGCTCAGCCCCACCCCCGGCAACGCCTCTAGCCATCCCTTAGCAACTGCCCCCTCCCCAGCCCGGCCGCCGCTCACCAGCTCCTCGGGGGTGCGGCTCTCGCGTTCACCGCAGCAGCAGCACCACCTGCAGCAGCAGCACACAGACCCCCTGCACCCCGCCATCTTCCTCCTTTCCTGGCACTCCGGACCCCCTAGGCCAACCCCCCTCCCACCCAGGATCCACGCCTCACGTGACTGGCCCCCGGAGGGTCACGTGGCCCTCTCGAGCTCCGGGTCCGAAGACAGGGAGTGGCTGCAGACGGGTGGGGCGAGAAACCGCGTCACATGACGCAGTACTTGGTTGGCTTCCCAAGAGACCTCCGGGCGCGGCCATGTTGGAGGCGGGACTTCCGGTACCCCTCTTTTGTGGCTTCCGCCTGCTGCTCGTTCTGTCTCCCTTAGCAACCGGCAGCTGCACCCCGCCTCCTCCGCAAGTGCTAGGGAGGTGGCACCGCAGCCGCTAGCATTCTGACAGCAGGGTGAGTAGCACGGAGGCTTGGGACGCCGCGGAGGGACTCGCCGAGGCGGGAGCACACCGCAGGCGAGGCCTCCTCGTGGGCGGGCAGTTGGGGGCCGGCCCGCCCTCCGCAAGTGAAGGCTCGGCTGGCTCCCTCCTCGAGCCTTGCGGCTGTCACCCCAGCCCCACTACCTGCACGAAAGTATCCTAAGGTTAAAGGAGTCCTGGATCTGGGGCAGATCCAGCCCCCGGAGCCGTCCGGGACCCGCATCCCCGCCCCGGCCTGTGACCCATTGACCAGGTGACCTGATTTCCATCCCTCAGGCCACACAGCTCCAGGGTGGCTGCCAGCCATAGTCATAGTGTCTGTCTTTCTAGCTCTCTCGCTTGCTCGCTCTGTATCCAGCGATCTGGGGTTTTATTTGTTTGATTGTTTTGTCTTTCGAGACAGTTTTTCTGTGTATCCCTGGATGTTCCGGAACACACTCTGTAGATCAGGCCTCGAAGCTCAGAGATCCACTTTGTCCCGAGAGCTGGAGTTAAATATGTGTCCGATCACAGCTAGCTACCATGGTCTTTAAACCTGCCTCCCTGATAGCATCTGGAAAGGAGGGGTGGACCGCTGGCCTTGTCGCCCAGGTGCCCACAGCGTCCTCCTGTGTACTTACGTTTATCACACCGCTCCTGGGAGTGGTGGGCCTAGTGTTTGTTACAGTCTAAGTAAGTGATCAGTGGATGGCAGAGGGGCATTTTGAGACCAGTGTGGAGGCACTGGCAGTTTGTGCCCAGTAAGTTCTCGATGTTGCTACTCTGCAGGCACAAGGGGTGCCACAAACAGGATCCCTGGTCCCAGTTACAGGCAGGGGACCCGACAGTAGAAGGTTAAACATTAGCCCACAGCCTCAACCTTGTGTGTTGTGGGAGCCCAACTAATAAGGGATAATTGGTGGGTGTTGGTTGAAATATAGCATGAATTAAAAATGCTTAAACCAGGCTGGAGGAATGGCTCAGAGGTTAAGAGCACTGGTTGCTTTTCTAGAAGTCTTGAGTTCCATTTCCAGCCACCATATGGTGGCTCACAATCATCTATAATCAGATCTGGTGTTCTCTTCTGGCCTGCAGGCATACATCCTGACATAATACTGTATAATAAATAAATAAATAAAGTTCTTTTTAATAAAATTCTTTTAAAAAAAATTCTGTAAGAAATGCTTAAGCCTTAGAGTGGTTTGCCAAACGTGAGTCAGCTTCTCAGGTTTTGTTTCAGCGGTGAAAATGAGGCATCTCTGGGGGGGACACAAAATGAATAAAGTGTAATTAATAGTAAATAAAATAAAATAAAATAAAAAAAGAAAATGAGGCATCTCTCTTGGCTGACATGCAAGGTTACTGTTTTTCTCAGCCTCCTTGAGAACCTGTCAGCTTTGGGTAGGAATAAAACCGGCATAGATGGATTGAGAAGAGCATTGTCACTAAGTAGGGACAGGGTTTTTAGTCTGGAATCTAAGAGAGGAAGGAGCAGAGGATTTCTTCCAACTCTTGAGGCTGAGACTCACAGTGGTCCGTTGACTTAGAGGTGGAAGTTTCTGGAAAGGAATGAACCTAACGAGGCCTGGCCGTTCCTCTGTTGCTCCACGTCACCACAGAGATATACACTACTGTGCATTTGCTCATTATCGTGCAGTAGTAGTATTTGTTTTGCTTTCAGGTGTTTGTCATTTCCTGACCAGACTGCATTATGGGCCTATGCCCTGTTATCCAGGCTATGACCACTGTGACCAGGACCGTGTATGTGGTATCGCTGTGGTTACTGATGCTTCCAACTTCACTGGTGTGTTTAGGGAGAACTGCCAGCAGGGCAGGCACAGATGGGACAGCCTTTGTTCAGAGTTGGACATAAATCCCTACCCTCGGAGACTTCGGCCCGCCTGCTTTTACATCCCAGCCCCTGCCAAATTCTAGCTTATAAAACAATAGTGTTTGGAGTAGTGTGATCTCAGGCTAGCCCTGCTGCAGAAAACCTAGAACATGTTTAGAGGCTGGGGTGGGGGTGGAGTAGCCGCAGTGAGCTGTTCTTTCTTTGGAGGGGAAAATCCAGTGAGCCTGAATGGCTGATAATCTAATCTCCACTAACCCCTGCAGTCCCTGCCTGCCCTCCCCCCCTTTCCTCCGCCTTCTTTGACTTGCGCCTGAGCCCTGTCTTCAGTCTGGAAACCTTACTCCCGCCCCTTTGCGTGGCCCTAGCTTCTGCTCAGGGCTCTTTGTCACAGCTCCGCCCAGTTGGGCACACCCTCCAGGAAAGGTTCCTCTGTTCTTTCCCCAATCACTCTGGGTCAAAGCTGACTGAGATGAGCCATCGAGAAGCCAGGGTCCTCCCAGCTGGGCACTGTTCCCCATCTCTGGGAATGTGGGCCTCAGAGGCTGGCTGCACGAGTCTTTCTGTGCCACCCTCTATCAGGTAGCTAGCGTCACCAAGGATCCCTGAGCTAAAGGATCTGTGTGCGACTCAGTGCTTAGTGGGAGGTCGTCATACAAAGAGCCAGACGACAGCAGCGGGGCAAAGCTTGTGGAGCCTCTGGGCAGATGCTGCATGAGCCTCACCCTTGCTGGCTGCCTGCCTACCCGAAGCAGCGTCCACCACTAGAGCTGGCTACTCAGGTGTTGGGAGTGCATGGGGTTTGGCTACAGCCCTCTAATGCCCCGGCCCCCACCCTGTACGGCAGGAATGCAGCCATGGTGAACGAGGCCAGAGGAAGTGGCAGCCCCAGCCCCCAATCCGAGGGCAGCAGCGGCAGTGAGAGCTCCAAGGACAGCTCAAGATGTTCCACCCCCAACCTGGACCCGGAGCGGCGTGAGAGACTCCGGGAGAAGATGAGGCGCAGGATGGACTCTGGTGACAAGTGGTTCTCTCTGGAGTTCTTTCCTCCTCGGACTGCTGAAGGAGCTGTTAACCTCATCTCGAGGTGAGTAGGGAGGTTAAGTAATGGGGGTCAGCAGAGGGGAACATGAGCTGCCCTTTAACCCGGCAGGAAAAGGCAATGGGGAGGGGAGTCAGGAAGAAGCAGAAGAGAGACAGGAGGGAGTTTGGTCTGCAGCTATCAACTTCTTGTCTGAAAGTCCCTCCGAAGCAGCATTAGCTATGTTTGGACACACTCTTCAGGAAGCCAAAAATGTTCGTTCTCAGGCTGCATTCTTTGGCAGTGCTTAGGGCTGGCTCATGAGGAGCTTAGGAAGTCAACAAACCACAACTCAGGGAATGTGTTGAGCTAGCTGGATGTTAGGAGTGTGCTTTTCCAAATCAGGAACCGCATGCTCTGTGATAGCACTTCTAAATTCCAGTTCCTTTTCTTCAAGTCAGAGTACTTTTCTAGCCCAAGAGACCCCTATGGATCACATAGAAAAGAGAAAGGAAAGTCAGTCATAGTTAAGACCTTAAACCCAACATTCAGATACAGAAGCAGGAGGATGACTGGGAGTTCAAAGCCAGCAGGCTACCTAGAGTCTAGGCTAGTCAGCCAGGGTTACATAATGGCATCCTCTTTTAAAAAAAAAAAAAAGTGGCCAAGGAGATACAGCTAAGTAGATGGAGTGAATGTGTAGCTTCCAGGAAACCCTAAGTTTGATCCCTAGCACTACATAAACAGGATGTGGAAGCATGCCTATTATCCCAGCACTCTGGAGGCAGAGGCAAGCAGAGCCTGGTTGTGAGCCCTGCATGGTGGTGCACACTTTTATTCCCAGTGTTTGGGAGTCAGAGGCAGGCCAATCTCTGTGAGTTTGAAGCCAGCCTGGTCAACATAGCGAGTTCTAGGATAGCTAAGGCACAGTGAGACCCTATCTTGAAAACAAACAACAAACAAAAAACTATCCTCAGCCACATAGGGACTTTGAGGTCAGTCTAGGCTACAGAGACCCTGTCTCAGAAACAGCCACAAAAGTTGATGCCTGTTAATCTGTACTTATGAGGTGCTGGTCCCTAGGCCCTGAAATGTCAAGGCCCGGGCTGTTTAAACACAACACTGCTGGTGCCACAGAGGCTTTTGAATCTAGTTCAGAAACTCAGCCTTGCTCTGTGGGACTGTTGACTGATGCAGGGAGGCCATGGCGGCAACTTGTGTCTGCCGATCTCTCTGTCTTTCCTGAAGTGAGGCTCTCTGTCCACTACTGCTGAGATTCTCAAACTCTCACTGTCAAGACTCTAAACTCACCCCAAACCTGTGTGTTTACACTCTGAGAAGCAGAATGCTGTTCACACACAATAGTGACATTGTTTTACGACAGTGTGATAATCATATCGGCACTCACTGAGCTCAGGCTCTGCTCTGAGGGCTGCACAGGCACCTGACCCAGAATCTTGATGGATGTGGAGCAGGTGCTGTTATCTGCCATATCTCTGAGGCTCAGAAAGATGCTTAGGCAATGTGCCTGGCAGTAAACACACCAACTTCGGTTCTCTGCTGCTCCAGCTCACTCTGCCCCAGGGAGGATGAATGAGCTGTTTTCCCCAGGGGCCGGAGTTAAGAAAGAAATCCCCTACAGGTTTGACCGGATGGCAGCAGGGGGCCCCCTCTTCGTGGATGTTACCTGGCACCCAGCTGGAGACCCTGGCTCCGACAAGGAGACCTCGTCCATGATGATTGCCAGCACAGCGGTGAACTACTGTGGCTTGGAAACCATCCTGCACATGACCTGCTGCCAGCAGCGCCAGGAGGAGATTACAGGCCATCTGCACAGAGCCAAGCAGCTTGGCCTGAAGAACATAATGGCACTGCGGGGAGGTGTGGCGCCTGCACCCCTCCACTCGGGGTCCCTGCTTTCCTGAAGGCTTCCCCTGTCCCTGGAAAAGTCCTTTCCTTTCCCTGGGTCTCACACTAAACACATTCAGGGTCCCTTGCTACAGGAGGATCAGTGAGCACTGTGGGTAATGAGTCCACGTGGACTTCACATAGGTGGTATGGCCTCTTCTACCTCTTGATCTGGATGCAGTTCAGTTGGGATGTGGCTGATGTAACCCTCGACCCCAGCTACGCAGTGCCATCAGTCAGTCTTGGCACTGTCTGGGCTAGTCCTAGAGTGCTGTGCTGGCATTTCCCAGGAACACCCGGGTGCTTGCTGTCCTCCGGCCACTCAAGAGTGGGAAGTGGGAGCCTGATTGGTGGGAGGGCTCTGCGGCCTCTGCCCCTCAGTACAGGATCCTTTCTCATGACGAGTAGAAGTTCCGCCATGAATTCAGGAGCTTTGAGAGAGCAGAGGGGTGGGAGAGGGTTCCTAAGCACACCTAGGGCATCAGGCGAAGCCTTAATACTCCAGCCTCAGTGGAGAGCCATGCCTTTCCTGGTCCCACCACCAATATGGGCACCTGCGGAGTTAGCCTTAGTAGGCATTTGACAGCTGGCAGTGTCCTCCACCTCCTGCTTGCCAGGTGTCAGGCTAGACTTGCCCAGTAGGAAGCCTCTGCCTTTGAGGAGCCCACAGCCAAGTAGAGGTAGCTAGAGGGAACAAGAAGACTGTGGAGGTCAGGGGACACCCAGTGACCGTGACCTCCAGCAACCCTGCAGACCCTGTAGGTGACCACTGGGAAGCGGCGGAAGGAGGCTTCAGCTGTGCCACAGACCTGGTGAAACACATCCGGAGCGAGTTTGGCGACTACTTTGACATCTGTGTGGCAGGTGAGTGGGGACAGAAGGGACAGGGTGAGAGGATAGACAACTGGTTCAAGGTGTGTTGATTGGCTAGAAACAGAGTGGGGGACACATATGAACTGAATGTCACCCTTCTTGTGCCCATCCTGCCACCTGCTGCCCCAGGCCGAGAGAGACAGACAGATAGAGGTCGGGGGAGACTCCAGAGACAGGGGTTTCATCAGGCCCTGAAAGGAGTCAAGAACTGAGGCCCTTGGTCATTCCCTCTGTGCGCACAGGGTCCCAGGGCTGGCTTCTCACTGTGCACCTGCTGTGTGAGAGGCCCTCGTGGACACAGTCCCTCCCTGAGTTCCGCTTCTGAGTGTGCATAGTGTCAGCTCTGCAGCCCCCACCACGAGCATTCTCAGTGCCAGCTCTCAGCTCTAGGAAATGAGACTCCCGCTGCCTAGGTCCAGTCCTTGCTGGAGTTGATGGAGTGGGGAAGGGATGAGAGGCAGGTAGGGGAGGAGGACGAGCCTGAACTTGTCTTAGACATCCAGAGCTGGAGCCAGGTGGTAGTGGTACACACCTTTAATCCAGCAGAGGCAGGCGAAGGTCTATGAGTTTGAGGCCAGCCTAGTCTACAGAGCTAGTTCCAGAACAGCCATGGCTACACAGAGAAACCCTGTCTTGAAAAACCAAAAAAGAAAGAAAAAAGAAATCCAGAGCTGGAGTTTGATGCCAGGTCTCTAGCACTGAAAAAACATAAATGAATAAGTACCTATATTATGGAATATTTATTATATGTGTGAATATGCACATGACTAGAGATCAGAAGCTAGCTTTCCACCATGTTAAGTCCTGGGATTCAGACTCAGATGGTCAAGCTTGAAGCAAGCACCTTTACCTACAGAGCCAACTCATGGACCCTCAAGTAATGTATTTTTTTTTAAAAAAGTTTGCAGCTTCAAGAGAGTTGTCATGCGTGGCTCTGGGCTTTCTCCAGACCCCATGTCCACATTACTCTTCTCAGCAGGCTGCTCAGCTGGCTAAGACTGGGAAACTGCTGAAGGATTGAGGATGCTGGGGAGCAGGCTTTGTCGGCCCTTCTGATTGTCACCACTCCTGCCGGCCCCCATGCCTCAACTCGGGGGCTGTGCACACACACGTGCACCAGCTGTGGGTGTGAGGTGGAGATGTGGGGAGCCTGTGCACACATGCACTAGCTCTTGGTGTGAGCTGGTCGTGAGGGGAACCTTGCACATGTGCACCAGCTGTGGATGTGAGCTGGTGGCGAGGGGTCTTGTGAGCTCACAGCTGTCAAGTGGTTCTGTGCTTTGCCTGTTGGAAAGTGAGTAGTTCAGTGGCTAAGAGTGCTTGCTGCTCCTGCAGAGAACCATTCAGTACCTATACCATGCGGCTCACGAATCTGTCACCAGCTCCAGGAAATCTGATGCCCTGGCCTGATCTCCATGGGCACCTGTATACACATGGCCTACACACACACAAGTAAACAAATAAAATGTTATAAAACTACTGAGCTGGTCATGACAGAAAAAAAATAGAGCAAAGTGAGCAAAGCCTGGCTGTGAGCCAGTATGGATTTGCCTGGCTGTGCTCAAACTACCTAGCTGTGTGGTTTCAGAGTTTCCCACTGGAAAGATAGTTTTGCTGTTCAAAGCTGAAGTTCTGGAGTCTAACCGCCAAACAATAGTTTTTATAGCTATCCTTGGGACTGTGGTTTCTTAAGAGCCAAATGTCCTCCCAGTAAAGCAGCTTCCAAACAGCTCCGGTTTCAGGTCAGCTTTCTGCTGACCTCTCTCCTGGTGGAGGTCAGGCAGAGGAAGCTCTCTCTCTCTCTCTCTCTCTCTCTCTCTCTCTTTGGCCCCCTCTGGCCCCACCCCTTCCTCTCTTTCTCTTCCCCCAACTCTTCCTCTCCCCCTCTCCCTCTCTCTCTCTCTCCCCCATCTCTTCTTTCCTCTTCCTACATCCGCCTCCTCAATATGTCTCAACGCTGTGTCTTTCTGCCAATGTAAATCTTCTAGCGAGTTTGCTCATTGACAGGAGGAGTCATAGAGTTCACAAAGCTGCCAATGAGCTTATAGAGAGCCTCTGGTTCCATCTTCTGCATGCTCGGCTTATGATCACCCATTGTCCCATCCCTCATCCCCGTGGTGTAATCAGACTGCAGGGAAATGTTTTGCCTGCATGCATGTCTGTATGAAAATGTCAGATCCCCAGGAACTAGAGCTACAGAGTGTTGTGAGCTGCCATGTGGGTGCAGGGAATTTATCCCACATCCTCTGGAGAACAGTCAGTGCTCTTAACCTCTGAGCCATCTCTCCAGCCCTTCTATTCATTTCTTGAAGCAAAAGTTCACTTTCTATAACTATTCCCATAGTGTGATTTTTTTAATTATTGTTTTATATGTGTGTTTGTCCTGCCTGCATGTATGTCTGTGAACCATGTACATTCCTGGTGCCCACAGAGGCCAGAAGGGGGTTCTCTGTAAGAGTAGTGAGTACAGCCAGGCGGTGTACACGCCTTTAATCCTAGCACTTGGGAGGCAGAGGCAGGCAGATCTCCAATGAGTTTGAAGCCAGATATAGTTCTGGAACAGCCAGAAACAGAGAAACCCTATCTCAAAAAACAACAACAAAAAAGTAGTGAGTGCTTCTAACTACTCTCTAAACTTTCAGGATCCTGGATTCAGAGGGATTTTAGTGTTATATACACTTAAAATAAAAGTTAAATACTGTTAGGGCTGAGTTGTGGCGTACACCTTCATCAACAGCATTTGGGATGCAGAGGCAGGCAGTCTCTTTTAATTCATGTCAGCTTGGTCTACAGAATTCCAAGCCAATCAAGGGTACACACACGCATGCACGCACGCACGCTTGCCTAACATGCATAAGATGCAGGGTTCAATCCTCAACTTAAAACCAAAACCAAAAAAGTGAACCAACACTTTTGACTCTCTAGAAACAGCCTAATTAGTGATGTCTTTACTCTTTGGCAGTTGTCTTCACGCTGTGGGCAGGTAGGTTGGGGCCAGCCTTCCCACTGTCTTCTCTGCTGGTAGGGTACCCCAGAGGCCACCCCGAGGCAGTGTGCTTTGAGGAGGACCTGAAGCACTTGAAGGAGAAGGTATCTGCAGGCGCCGACTTCATCATCACCCAGCTCTTCTTTGAGGCCAGTGCCTTCTTCAGTTTCGTGGAGGCCTGCACGGAGATAGGCATCTCCTGCCCTATCCTGCCTGGGATCTTCCCTATTCAGGTGAGGGCCTCAAAAGGCCTGATTCCCTCCGTCCTGCCAACTCTCCTGGGCCAGGGTTCTGGGCTCCAGGTCATGCTGAAGCTCTTCCTCAGTGGTACGAGATGCCCATCAGGTATTGTCCACATGCTGCATTCATTTGGTTACCTCAGTTTTTACCCCTAAGATAGTGATGGTGTCTGTAAAGAGCTTGTGCTTTGCCTGCTGACAGATGTCACTGAAAGTGATTATAACTCTCATCAGAAATTTTGGTTAAACTGAAACTGATGGCATGCACTTGTAATCCCAGCATTCCGGAGGCAGAGGGAGGAGAAACAGGCCAGCCTTAGCGCCATGAGACCTTACCTCAAAAACAAATAAAAAGATTAACTTAGTGCTTTCCAGTCTTGACTCTCATCAGATATATTTGATAAGCTGGTGCCACAGTTGAGTCTCCAAACCCCACCTCTAGGCATTCTGATTTGACAACTTGAGTGGGATCTGGAATCTAAACCTTAAGTTTGGCAGAGACTGGCCACTGAGGCTTGGGAACATCTGAGTTAGGCGACTGCTGCATTGGGCTCAAGGGCGGGCATAGGCTGATGGCAGGAATGAAGCAGGCAGCTCCCACACTCCACAAATGAGGGAGAAAGCAGGACAGGCCAAGCATTGCCCTGCAATACCACCTGGCTGCCCAGGTTTCTCCCCGTGAAACTAATTAGTCAGAAACTGGGAAGAGAGTAAAGTAGAGCATAGGCCAGAGATGACCTCAAGCTCCTTGTGTCTTGGACAGGGCTACACCTCCCTTCGGCAGCTTGTAAAACTGTCCAAGCTGGAGGTACCACAGAAGATCAAGGATGTAATTGAGCCAATCAAAGACAACGATGCTGCCATCCGCAACTATGGCATCGAGCTGGCTGTGAGCTTGTGCCGGGAGCTGCTGGATAGTGGCTTGGTGCCAGGCCTCCACTTCTACACCCTCAACCGTGAGGTGGCCACCATGGAGGTGCTGAAGCAACTGGGCATGTGGACTGAGGACCCCAGGTGAGAAATGGAAGCTCGGGGAGTATTGCATGGGAGTCAGGGCAGCAGCGGCACAGTACTCACCCTGCACTGGTAAGGAGGCCCGTAGGTTCCACCTCCACCTCAGGAGAGCTTCCACATGCAGCGCAAGGTCGGAGTGCAGTCCCAGTGGCCAGGCTTGGTGACCTCCTCAAGCTTACTCCAGCTAAGTGTTTGGCTAACTCTTCCTTCTCACCAGGCGTCCCCTGCCCTGGGCCGTTAGTGCGCACCCCAAGCGCCGAGAGGAAGATGTGCGTCCCATCTTCTGGGCTTCCAGACCAAAAAGCTATATCTACCGCACACGGGGCTGGGATGAGTTTCCCAATGGCCGCTGGTGAGGATAGAAGTTGCTCCTTGTTGGGAATTGCTGGTGCCTGGAGGGAATTAGAAACAGGATTCACAGGAAAGTGTTCTGACCCCTATACTCCTGCCAGGGGTAATTCCTCCTCACCGGCCTTTGGGGAGCTGAAGGACTACTACCTCTTCTACCTGAAAAGCAAGTCCCCCAGAGAGGAGCTGCTGAAGATGTGGGGTGAGGAGCTCACCAGCGAAGAGAGTGTCTTTGAAGTCTTTGAGCATTACCTCTCAGGAGAGCCAAACCGGCATGGCTACAGAGTGAGTGGGGTGGGATAGGGAGGAGCCGCCCAGCCCTGTGCTCTTAGCCTGGGGCTGGACATGGGGCTGAGCTGTCTCCTCTCTTGTGGATGTGTACCTCAGTTAAGGGTAGGGGTAAGAAATCCCACAAGGAGCCCCTGGAGGCAGAGACAGACCAGGTCTCTACAGAGACTGTACAACCGGGAAACAATCCAGGCCCAAATAACGAGGCACCTCTCCTTGCCCTGCAGGTAACTTGCCTGCCCTGGAACGATGATCCCCTGGCAGCGGAGACCAGCTTGATGAAGGAGGAGCTGCTGCGCGTGAACAGGCTGGGCATCCTCACCATCAACTCACAGCCCAACATCAATGGGAAGCCGTCCTCAGACCCTGTGGTGGGCTGGGGCCCCAGTGGGGGTTACGTCTTCCAGAAGGTATGCCAGGGTGCTTGAAGCCACTCAACCTGAGCGATGCTTGGGATAGATATCCCCCGAGACTGCAGTGGAGCCCTGGCCTGTCTTCCTGGGCCCTGCATATTGAATAACTATGGAGGAGAGCAAGTTAACAGGTCACCTGGGCTCAGCAAGCACCAGTTTGTCCAGCAGAATGGGGGACGGGTTATTTTATGTTCTGGGAACAAAATATAATCAAGTGTATGAAGTGTCCTGTCTGGAGGAAGAACAAGGAAAGTCAGCTCTCAGGAGCTCCGGTAATGAGCTCGACTTTAATCGCAGGCCTGCTGGGGCTAAGTTGCACTCTGGAGCAAGGCCTTGAGCCTAAACTCAAAAAACCTGGATTTAGGTGCCAGGCCTGCCATTTCCCTTGGTGCAGCCCCAAACCTGGCTTCCTCTTCTGGATAAATGTGCCCACCTTGCAGTATTCTGAACATTCTAGAAAATGAAGGTAAAGAGACCTTCTGCAGACGGAAGTGCCTCACCCAGCCTTGTTGGTGTCATTGTCATCCAGTAGCTGGGGAGGCTGTCCTGCACCAGATTCCTCCCTTATCCTAAGCTTGTCAGAGTAGCACCTCTGTTCAGCTCCTAACAGGCTTTCCAGTGGCTAGGGGAGGTGGCTGACACCTCAGACACTCCAGACAGAAGAAGCCTCTTTCCTTCTTCATTCACCCAACTCTGCAGTTCATCCTCGTCCATAGCACCTCCGCTAATCCCAAAGCCTCAGTGTCCCACACTTGTACTGATGGGGTCCTCTCCCTGGATGGCTCAGAGGATAGGTATCTGCCAATCTAGTCAGACATGGAGGTGGTCTGGAGCAGGGTAAGGAGAGAGGACAGGGAATCTGCCGAGGAATGGGGTCGACATGGTGGGTGTCTTCTTCCTCAGGCCTACCTAGAGTTCTTCACCTCCCGGGAGACAGTGAAAGCACTTCTGCAAGTGCTGAAGAAGTACGAGCTCCGAGTTAACTACCACATTGTGGATGTGAAGGTAGGCCAGCCCCCGGCTTAGACGGCTTGAGAACACCCACATTTATTCTGACAGTCCCCAAATGTCCAGGCCAGGCCAGGCACATGGTACAAGACAGACCAGATGGAGGCAGGGTCCCAGACTCTGAGGAATATATGCAATGACAAGTCTGTGTAAGTAGGAAAGGCAGATTCAGCGTAGGAGGCTGCAGAGGAGCGAGGCCACACTGGGATCCCGTGTGGGCTGAATGTCTGCAGGGGCATACGTGTGCATATTCAAGTGCTCGCAACTGGAGGCCAAAGGCAGATGTCCACTGTTCTGCTCTATCTCTGCTTCATTCCTTTGAGATAGCATCTCACTGGAGCTATGTTGACAGCCAGCGTGTCTTGGCAGTCCTTCTGTCTAACCCCCATACAGTGCTGGGGTGGCAAGAGCCATGCCCAGCTTCTTAGGTGGGTGCTGGGATCCAAACTCGTGCAGCCAGGACTCTTAGCCATTGAGCCATTTCCCCAGACACTGTCCCAAATCTTTTTAAGGACAAAGACTAAAGGGCATTCTGGGGAAAGGGCAGAAGGATAGGCTCTCCACTGTACTGCTACGGAGGAACTGTAAATAGGAGGACATGGTAGCATTGAACCAGGGCCAGGAGTCCTGATGTCCTGCCTGAGGCCTGGAGATACCTAGAAGCAAAGAGAGCCTTTTTCCTGTGGAGTGCCTTGCCTCCGTTTCTTCTTTCTTTTCTTTCTTTTTATTTCTTTCTCTCTCTCTTTTTTCTTTTTTCTTTTTTCTTTGTAGCCTTTGCTGTCCTGGAACTCACTCTGTAGACCAGGCTGGCCTTAAAATCAGAGGTTCACCTGCTTCTGCCCCCCAAGTTCTGGCTGGGACTAAAGGTGTGCACCACCACTGCCCAGAGCCTCCATTTCTTTTTACAGGATTCACAGCCGTCTACTGAGGGTCTACCAACTTCGCAGTCTACTGACTGCGAAGAGCAGGGAACCTAGTGAGGGCCCTTGTGGCCCAGGTAGAAAGCAGGGCTGCTACTGTAGGCCTGGATGATAAGCAGCAGAAAAGCCATACGTGGCAGCACACATGTGTAACCCCAGCATTTGGGCAGCTTTTTTTTTTTTTTTTTGGCTGGAGGATCTTGAGTTCAAGGCCAGCCTGGATTATAAGGGAAAAAAAAAATGGTGTCTGGCAGAATAGAAGTCCAGTCAGGATGGACTCCGGTTCTCTGGTTCAAGCAGAGGGCAGTGCTCTTTGTGATGGCAGGCCAGCTTGTGTACAGGTGGGGTGAGGAATGCCAGCAGTGGGTTGCAGCTGCCCTGCCTCTGTTCCAGGGAGAGAACATCACTAATGCCCCTGAGCTGCAGCCCAACGCTGTCACGTGGGGCATCTTCCCTGGTCGAGAGATCATCCAGCCTACCGTGGTGGATCCCATAAGCTTCATGTTCTGGAAGGTAAGTGAGGGAAGGTGTGTGCCCTGGCTACCGTGAGAGCCCTGGGCATACAACCGTCCCAAGCACGAGGTTCAAAACAATAGCCCAGGCGCTTCAGGCTTGGCCTGGGGGGCTCCATGTTAGCACATGGTGCTTATTTCTGGGCTAGCTAGAGCTGGGCACTAGTCCTGTTGACCCTGCTCATGCGTGTCCTTGTCCACATGTAGGATGAGGCCTTTGCCCTGTGGATCGAGCAGTGGGGTAAGCTGTATGAGGAGGAATCCCCGTCCCGCATGGTCATCCAGTACATCCATGACAACTACTTCCTGGTCAATCTGGTGGACAACGAGTTCCCGCTAGACAACTGCCTGTGGCAGGTGGTGGAAGAGACATTTGGGCTGCTCAACAGGGACACAGAGGCACAGGCCCCATAAGCCGGCATCTTCCTCTCCTGGAGCCCCTCTCACCCATCTCTCCATGTGATAATGGCAGCTAGACTGGCAGGAAGCATCCAGACTCTGGCTGGCTCTGAGATGCCCCATTTAGGAGGCTGGTACTGTCTGCTAAGCCAAGAGCCCATGTTCTTGTCGCAGGCACCTCCATCCTCCAGGAGAGGTGACTGGAAATTGCAGCTGAGCCATTGCACCAGGGCAGCCTCTGGGAGCCAGCTCTGGAACCTGGTGAACTGGTACCTGGGATCTGTGAGAGGCAGGCCGCAGGTACTTGTGGTACTGACGTGGGTAGGAAGAGATGTGGCAAAAGAGGGCACAGAAACCTCCTCCCTACTTAGCTGGCTATGCACCAGGTCCCTGGGACCCAACAATAAGCCTTTCTTGCCACTTAGGCCTCAGAGCAGAGCTGCTTTCTCTCCTTCTGCTTCAGAGGGGTGTGTGTATACTGTGGCTGGGGAAAATGTGCTCCTTGAGGGTGAAAGGCAACCCCAGTGGAGGCTTGCTCTTGGCCTTATTATATGCCTGTCCTTTAACTGTCACAGAGAAAGATAAGATTCACCTGAGCAGGCCCAGCTCTGTCCATAGTTCCTTATGACTGGCTGTCTTCTTGGTTCAGCCTAGGAGCTGCCCTTGGCGCTCCTCCCCCATCAGCCCTCAGGACTGGCTGCCTGGGGCAGTGACTGGCAGGTACAGATGGCTGCTCCTGAGGTCTGGCTTCCAGCCTGCTGTTCTGATAGGGGGGAAGTCACCCAGAGAACAATTTAGGTAGATACAGGGATTTCCTGTCCCCTTGCCTCCCAGGCCCAGATGACTGCAGTGGAAAGCAGCCTTGGAGAGACTGAGCAGGAACAGCCAGGATGAGGTGGTCCTTTTATTGTCCCCCAGAGCTGACTCCTCCAGCTGTGGGCCTGTTCCTTCCCTCAGGAGGCTGGGCTTATATCTATTGATTCCTCAGAAACGTTTCATAGCTGCTGCTGGGTCTTGCTCACCCCATGCCTGCTACATCTGGGCCACTGTCGGCTGTTTCCAGGGGCACAGGCTACTGCTAGTTCCTCTCGTGGGTTCCTGGATACCAGGCGCTGGTGCCACTTTTCAAAGGCCTGGAGGCAAGGGAGCAGGAAGAGGAAATGCCATCTGTCTCAGGCTCCCTCCAGGGCCTGTAGTGGGCCTGTCAGACTGACACGTGACCCATGCTCTGCGTGTCTCAACCAGAAGCCCTTTCCTCTGTCCTGGCAGCCAACCCACCCCGTCTCTGTCCAAATATCCAGGCTCAGAATAGACTGCACTTGTAACCTTGGAAGCTATTCCCAGTGACCTGCAAATGAGAAGCCTGTGCATGATCCAGGCCCTACAGGGACCAGCATGAGTTGGTCTGCCACCAACAGCCTGGTTCTCAGATTGAGTGACAGCGGCTGAGCTTAAGGCCCCTAGTCCAGGCTGTGTGCTCTGTGACCAGTGACTAACTCACTGAGTGAGGAGACCTCATGGTGCTCAGGGCCACCCCTCCCTCTCCCTGGCTCAGCCCAGAAGTGGGCTCTGATTTTGGAAGGCTGGCTAGGTGAAGTAAGGTAGGGCTACCTGGGAAAGGACCCAGCTGTCTTCTTGCTGGTGTAGTCGCTGAGCCACCCGCAGCTGGAGGACCTTTTTCCGCCATGTCCTCCAGGCCTGCTCCAGGTGCCATTGTCTGAGCTACAGGGAGAGTTGACGGAAAAGCCCCTTTGTCATCCTGTCAGCCCTGGCCCTTCTACTTCCACCACCCCAGGATGAAGAGATGTGACGATATCTAAGAAATGTTAGCAGATGAGGACCCTGTCCCTAAGGATTTGGACATTAATCCAGAGATCTCAATGGCATGCAGTTAGTTAGACAAGGGATGGGATGAACATGAGAGAAGTCGTTCCCAGGGCGTCTGCAGGGTGAAGAGGAGTTAAGCCTGCCTACCAGACTCCGTGACAGCTGCTCCACCCAGTGAGCATCTGCCCAGCGCTGCCATGCCCGTGCCAGACACCTAGCCTGCAGGGAAGCCTGGCCGTGCCCACACTGCAGATGCCTATTCCTGTGGGCCGAGAACATCATGACCTCTTCAAGGTGAAGAGCAAGAGCCAGGGCTGCCCTGCCTGCAAGGGTAGCACAGTCAGAAGCTTGGGAAGACCACCCTCCCCATGCACAAGCACAGCCACCTTTGAGGAGCCTCTCCTTGGCCCTGGAGAGCCCTGGTCTCAGAGCCACAGAGCTCAGCTGTAGGGGGCTGCCTGAGTACCCATGCGGTCAGTGGCAGCCAGAACTGGAAGGTCTGGCAGAGGGGCCTCGCTTTGTCACCTAGAGAGGAAAATTGAGTCGGGAAGAGGGTAATGCCTTGGTTTGGGGGAGCAGTAGCCCTGCTCAAGTGTCCAGGCTGTGGCTGGCCCAGGGAGCTAATGGGAGTAGAAGGGAATTGTTCAAACAACTAGGACTCTTAAGAAGAGAAGGAAGGGGCTGGAGATGACTCAGAAGTTAAGAGCACTGTCTCAAAAGTCCGGGTTCAAGTCCCAGTGACCACAAGGTGGCTCGTAACCATCTATATGGTGTCCTCTTCTGGTGTGCGAGCACACGTGCAGGCAGAACACTGTAAATAATAAAACTTTAGAAGAGGGGGAGGTAGACAGGAGCAGTGTTTCACAGGGCTTGGCCTGAGGGCTGAGACCCACGGACCCAGCTCCTTACTTAAAGCCCAGGATGTGGTCCTCTGTGTGCCGCCTCCAAGCTGCCATGCCAGGCTGGGCAGCACATCCTCTGTGACAGGTATCCAGCAGCTGTGGGTCTAAGGGGACAGCAGGGAAGCAAGGATTGAGCGCAGTGGCTGCTGACTGGGAGGGATTCCTGCCTAGCAGGCACCCACATATGTGCATAATGGGGTGCTTCACCTGTCACCCAGGAGTCCCAAGGACCCCCTCCCCCAGAGGAGGCAAGCCACCAGTACATGGGACTACTCCATCTGGCAGAAGATGGCCTAAGCAGAGGCTGGCCCAATAATAGTTACCCCATGGTAGAGCTCAGACTAGCCCTGAGATCAGGCCATGCTCCTGACTTAAGCTTTAGGGCATTGCTGAGCCTTGCCTCTCAGATGTGGCCTGTCTCCAAAGCCCGAGTTCCCAACCAATGCAGCATGCACAGGTGACTCCCTGCCACCACTCCATGGCTCACGTGACCTGCACATGTTGCCAGTGAGGGCTACCTGTGATAAAGAACAGGACCCTGAAGACCATTCTCAGTGTTTGCTTTGTTTCTAGAAACCTCAGTTTGTCCATCCTTGTATGGGAGCCTTGCCTTCACTGACGAGCAGAATGAAAGTATATGTACTTTTAAAGGGTGGCCCTATACTCACCATATTTCGCTACTCATGAGGCTGAGGCAAGAGGACCAGAGGTTGCCTTATGAGCTTGGAGCAACCTGAGCTATACAAGTTGGGTCTAAAAAGCCCTGAAATATCCACAAGCAAAGCAGCAGGAGACCCCCATAATGTGCTGTCGCCCTAAGCCCATACATGGGAATTCTGAAACCCTTGAACACCAGTCATTTAAAAGGCAAAGCCGCTTGGGTGGTTTCCTTAGGCTCTCTAAAGTCAGTTCTGTTCTTTCTGGAAATTGGAAACAGGACTCTAGTTGTCCTTAACTCTGCCTGACCTGTCAGGGTCGTGGGGCTGGGTCTTTCAGCTACACCTCTAGACTGCTAGGCCATCAGCCTCTCACTGTTTTTCCAGAGATAAGGACTTCTGGTCTGAAGGTAACGTTTTGATACAAAAACAACAAAAAACTACTTTCTACTTTATTTTCATATTTCTAATAAAAATAAAATTGGTCTCCATATATGTATCGTTTTAAAGACTCAGCATGATTTATTTGTGTGTGTGTGTGCTCCTAAGTCATCTGATTCCCTGGAGCTAGAGCTTCACAGGGTTGTCAGCAGCTAGTGTGGGTGTTGGGAACTGAACTCGGGTCCTCTAGAAGAGCAGCCAGTTACCAGGGAACCACCTCTCCAGCCCCCAGACTGTGCTATAACTGAATTTAGGGTCTGGGGACATACTTAGTGGTGTGGCACTTGCCAACATGCGTAAGACCCCAAGTTCTCTGCATAGCTCGCCCCCACTCTCTCTTTAAAAGATTAGCGTGTGTGTTATGTGTGGAAAAGGGGCATACATGCTTTGGTACACATGGTGGAAGCCAGAGGACAGCTTTGTGGGGTTTACTCTCTCCTTCCACCTTTACATCAGTCCTGAGGGTCAAAACAAGTCACTGGGCTGGCGTGACAAGCCCTTTCCCACCCCGCCACCCTGTGGGCCCACAAATACCTTGTGTGGTGGTGTTGAGACAGAGTTTCACTCTGCAGCCCTTTAGCTTCACACCCACAAGGATCTGTCTGCCTCTGCCTTCCTAGGGCTGGGATTAAAGGTAGCACCGTGCCCAGCCACAAACACTTTCTTAAAAAATCTGTGTCACTCTTCTTAGTGGACAGAGACCCTTTGTAACCAGACCTGCACAGGCCTGCACTCAAGAGGCTTGCTGCTGGCTCCTCCCTGTCTCCATCATGTTCTCGGCCACCCAGAGCTAGGTTGTGATGTCTGTGCATCCCTTTACCTCTGGAGAAGTATCTGGCCACAATTCCATCATGGGCAGAAAACAGCTGATTTTAGGACTGGGAAAGTGGCTCCTCCACCAACACACACATACCTACATGCACCAACATACACATCAACACACACACACACACACACACACACACACACACACACACACACACACA
>NW_026592710.1:7658414-7784954 GCF_907164565.1 Psammomys obesus | reverse complement strand
GCGCCCTCTGCTGGCTAGCTGCAGCTGCTGCCTGAAGTCCATGCCCAGCGCCTGGGTCTGCAGCTCCAGCCTCTGTTTTAACAGAGTTGACCACGACTGAGCCCATTGGGTCCTAAGGAAACGCTGGAACCTCTGCCAGCACTGGGTAATATCAGCTCGTTGGACATGAGCCTGGACCGCTGACTGCATCCAGACCTCTGGGACCCTGGAGAAGAAGGAGCCCATTAGAACCAGGGTTCTCCTAAAGACACATGCTCAAGCCTGGGCCCTTACCATCTCTATCCTGGATAATCCACCAGAGGTGCATAGAAAGTACCAGAAAGGGGTAGAATATCACACATCAGGGGCAAGCCTCCTGTTTAAAGGGACAGAAAGGGCAGTCCTCACAGCTACATTCTGTTACCATCCCCTGGCATACTGGCACATATATTGCCAAAATTTGTTGTGTTGAGTGCATGCATACACTTGGCCAGGCTGCAAGGCAAGGCAGGTAAAGTCAGGAGCTTTTCCAAGGATGGGTCACAGGAGAAAGTGACTAAACGGGGATCCACCCCAAAGGTCAGGATGTCTCTGTCCTCCCAATACCCAGATACTCAACCAGGCACCACTGTGCCACCCTTACCAAAACCAAGTTCAAAACCTAAGCTGAAAGCATGGTGTGAGGGTGTGGGGTTGCTCAAGGTTGTGAGCCTTGGGGACTCACTGAGCTGTCAGCTGCTGGGCAGCATGAGCTTGGTGGGCTTGGCCTAGGTAGGACCCGTGTGTCCACAGGATCCAACGCAGGACCTCCTGGACTGGGGTCAGGACTTGAGCTCTCCTTCCTGCCTGTTGCCAGGCCTCACGGCACTGCCCCAGGGTGACTGACAGCACCACAAAAGCCTGCTGGGCCTGGGCCCTCCTCAGCTGCCTGACAGCTCCACTCTGCTGAGCAAAGCTTCTCCAGCCCAGGACGGAGGCCTCAGGCTGGTCCAGTACCAGGGTCTCTGATCTGCAGACCTTGTGCAAGTTAGCAATCACAGACCCCAGGTCTCTTCTCAGGTCATCCGGGAAGGCTTGGTGCTGGTCCTGGAACACTCGTGTGCCCCTCACACACTCATACCAGGCCTGGAAATAGCTGCAAAGGAGAGAGGGTGTGGCACAGGTCAGCTCTCAGTTGGATGTCATGCAGACATGCCTGTAATCCCTATAAAGCAGGGGGATCTCTAGGGCTAGCCTGGGCTTGAAAACCCAGGGGCTGGGGATTGAGCTCAACTGGTAAAGTGCTTTCCTGATGTGTGCAAAGCCTGGGGTTCAATCACTAGGCATGGCGGCATGTGCCTGTAAGCCCAGCATTCCTGATACAGAGGCAGAAAGATCAAGATTCCAAGTTATCCTTGGAATTCCAAGTTATCCTGTATAATGAGTTGGAGGCCTGCCTGGGCTATACCATTTCACCCTCTTCTGGCCACTGTAAGAAGATCTGAGGGCCTGGACCCCCTCAAGCTGAAGAAAACACCCATTACCTTCACTAGCCTGTAAAGTCAGGGGCCTGGTCCTGTCAGGAAGTGGACTTTGAGGCTTGTCACCGCTGGCCACCGCCTCTGGTTCAGCTCTTCAGGTTCCCACCTCACCTAAGTCCCAGCCCTCCAGCTGGGATCCCAGAGCTTTTCATGCCCTGGGCTTCCTGCCTTTCCCAGGTGGTAAGGACAGACCCCTACTACCCCAGAGGCCCCCACCTTCGGAGGCACCTCCGTCGAGCTGCCACCTGCTGCCATCCCTCGAACATGGCCTTCTGCAGGACCTGGAGGCGGACTTGTCCCCACCTCTGGTACTGCTCGCAGAGAAACTGCTGTCCTAGGGCCAGAGAGACCAAGAACCACTGGGGACCCCCCCCCCCCCCCAGCCTCTCCCTTGCACCCTGCTCAGCCAGCCCTCTGCCCTGCTCTACCTGCTGGGCTAAACTGCTCTTGGTCACCAGGCACTGTATTCAGGTAGTTGAGGTACTTTTTGTTGTTCTGGTTTTCGATTTGTTTTGTTTTTCTTGGGGTGGGGACTAAACCCAGAATATCACCCAGGCTAAACACATACTCCCCAGTGGACGCCATTCCCACTTGGGATATCTCTGTCTCAAGAGTGCTTTGTCTCATGTGTGTGAAGGTCTGGGTTCAATCCCCAGTATTGTACAATCCAGGCATATAATCAGGACTATAATCTTAGCACTTGAAAGGTGGATCAAGAGTTCAAGGTTACTCTTGGTCAACTCTATGGCAAATTGGAGGTAAATCGTAGTCACAAGAGGCCCTGTCTTCAAACCAACAATAATAAAATAAACTTGAAAATCTAGATTTCCAGGCTGGAGAGATGGCTCAGAGGTTAAGAACACTCGCTGGTCTTCCACAGGTCCTGAGTTCAGTTCCCAGCAGCCACATGGTGGCTCACAACCATCTACAGTGAGGTCTGGTGTGCAGGCAGGATGCCCTATAAATAATAAATAAATCTTAAAGAAAATCTCAGTTTCCAGGAGCTGGAGCGATGGCTCAGCAGTAAAAGCATTTTACTTTTCCTGAGGCCTTAGTTCTACTCCCAGCACCCATATCAGGTGGCCCATGACTGCCTCTAACCCCAGCTTCGGGAGATGCCAGGCCTCTGGCGTCTGAGGCACCAGCATGCGTGTGGCATACACTCCACAAACAACCATATGCACACATGAATGAAAATAAATATTAAAAAAAAATCTAGATTCCGGTTTCTCTTTGAAAACTATAGATTGAACATTCATTCCTGATAGACAAGTATTGAGCTGGAGAAGCAGCTGGCCCCAGTGGGCAGGGCACCAGCTTTCTAAGACAACCAAATCTTGTTTAACAGTTCCTTACTACAGCTGGTGAGCGCAGAGGACATTGAAAATGGCTGCCATTTTCAATGGCAGCAAGATGAGCCAGTAAGTAAAGGCACTTGCTGCAGAGGCTGACTCCCTGAGTTCCGTCCCCAGGACCCATGTGGTGGATGGTGAGAACCAACTTCCTCTGACCACACACTTGGGGCCGGGATGACACAACTACCGTTCCTGGGATTAGGGTGTAAACAGACGGGAGCTTCTGGTTGGGGCACACACCCTCACTGCCTCTTGGGTTGCTCACCTTGCCTGAGCAGGTTCTGCAGAGATGCCCTGTGGTGAGATTTACCCCACAAGGGAGCTTAGAAGTGGGTGCCTGGCCCCCACGGAGCTCTCAGATGTAGCTGCAGCCCTGGGTGACCCCTCCCTGCAGCCCCGTGGGAGAGAAGAAAACAGAGGGGCCCCTTAACCCATCGGACTCCCTCTTGCTTTGATGACACCGTGAGATGCTAAATGTCTGTGGCTTAGAACTACAAGCAGGGGACAAGCAAAATGTCTCAGCAGGTCAGGGCGTTTGCCACCGACCCTGACAACCTGCCTTTAGTCACTTGGATTCACAATACATGATGAAGAGAACTGACTCCTACATGCTCTTAGATGTCTTGCGCACAAGAACGGTGGCGTGTGCGCGCGCGCGCACGCGCACACACACACACAACCAGTTAATCAACTAACTAATTAAAACTGTATTAGAGGCTGGGAGTGTGGCTCAGTGGGACGCTGGAGCGCTTGCTCAGGGTGCCAAGACTGCGCCAGAACTGAAGTTAACTAGTTACCTAAAATGTTTAAGTGTTGGAGCTATTTGTTGCTCAGGAAGGAGTGGGAGCCTCCTAGGGATGTGACCATGGCTTGGCTGGGGTCAAACTAGGGACAAAGAGAAGGTCTTTTTGTGCTGAGCCAGATTCCTGGCAAGCTAGGGAGGATTCATGCCCTTACTTCCCCACGCAGGCTCCTCTCCCAGGCTGCTTATTCAGCCAGTGCACTTCTTCTATCCCTGCTGCCTAACTAGCAGCATGGCCCCGAGAGCCCCAGGACTGTCTTCCTCAACCTTAGAGCTCGGGCCAGCAACTTCTGGAGGCCAGGCAAGGCAAAGGTGATAGAGGTGGAGGGGGAGGTGCTAAGATTCTGGTCGGAAGTTTGCTGTGGACAGTCTCATAGGATCCCCACAGGCATCCCGTGAAGCGTGTGTGGCATTATCCCTGTCTTACAGAGACTCGAGAGCACTTATGTGGCTTGTTCAAGATCCACACAGCAGAAGATGGGAGAAGAGAGCAGAGACCCAGTCCCAGGTGCACCCTCCACAGTCCAATCCCTGGGCTCTGAGAAGGCTATGGAGGCTGTGGAGGCTGTGGAACTCAGTGTCACCAGGGGACCCTGGCCTTTTCCCCTCCTAGGATGCCCCCACCCAGACCTTGGCTCACTCTGCCAGCAGGAGAGCCAGTGGCTCAGGGCCGCTCGCACCAGTCCCTGGCCCCGCTCCTGGACTCTCTTCTGTACTGCCCGGCACTGTGCCAGCCGCTGCCGCCACAGGCCCATCACAGCCCTGCAGTGCCGAGCCCAGGCCCAGTGAGCAGCTTGCTCTCTCCAGGCCCCTTGAGCTGCAGTCCAGTGGCTCCAGCTGAGGAGGACACTGGAAAGGAAGGGGAATAACCACTCTGAGCGCAGCCCCTGGGCTGGCCTCACACTCCTCTGTCCTCCATCCCACCTAAATAACAGGCATAGCCTGGGTGCTTCTTTCCCCAGTTCTGATGAACGGGAGGATTGGTTGCCGGGATTAGAGGAGTCTGGGGCCCCTCCAAAAGAGACGATGACAAGTGATGGGACTAGAAAAGGGTCCTCAACCTCCAGTGCCAACTCCAGTGCTCAGCGGTTGGAGTCAGCACTGTAATTGTCCTCATTTGAGAAATAGGGAAGCAGAGGCACAGAGAAGTCAGGTAACTTGCCCCAAGTCACACAGTCAGATGCAAAGAGCAAGGCTTAGGATGAAGGCAGTTCCCTTCTCAAGCCCTGCACTGTGAAGCTTCTGGAGAGAAACAAAGGCACTGCAGGGTGCCTTGTCTGACCACCTGCCCCTCACAGCAGGGTAGGGCATGAGATTGTGGGGATCATGGTCCCTGGGCAGTGAGCAGGGAGGCCCCTGAGATGCAGACTTCAAGGGCTGCTGCTGGGAAGGCCGAGGGTGGGTGGGAGGAGCAATCAGGAAGGAATGATTCCCACTGCACGATGGACCACTAGGCTCCCGCTTCCTGGGAGGGGTTCCTACCGCCTCTGGAGACTAGGCCAGTACAGCCTCGCTGCGCCCGAAGTCTGCTGCACCCGCACCTGCCAGGGAGTAAGGCACAGTCCCTGCTCTGCTACCTGGCTGCCCTCAGGACACCCACCAGGCAGGTCTCCAGGAGGGTGGAGGCCCTGGGAAGCTGAGGAGAAGGGGTGAGTCCTGGGTCTCCCCACCTCCTCACCCCGGCCCCTCACCTTTTCCAGTGACCCTCCTGTTCTGCGGCCCAGCTGGGCCTCCCCACCTGGGCTGCTGCCCCAGGGCTCCAGGGCTAACGTGGTCTTCATGCTGCTTGGGGGAGGGTCCAGACCCCAGACCCTCAAGTACCACTGGCTCAGGATATACCGCAGAGCTCGCTTCCGCGTGCCCTGAAAGAAGGAGCTGGGGGAGGGAGGCAGATGAGTCTGTGGGACTGGACTCCCAGCACCCATGGCTGGAGGAGCCTGACTGTGAGAGAGCCCAGCCGGAAAGAAGGCTGTAGCCAGCTGAAACCAATGGAGCACTCGGAGCTTCAAGAAATAGCAATGTCACAGCTCAGCGGTGGACACTTAGTGTGGCTGAGTCTGAGGACTTGAGGCCCAGCTCCACAAAAGGCACAAGCAAGCCCCTCCAGTGACTGCCCAGCCCAGTGCCCTCTTGTGGGAGAACTCTGTTAAAACAAAATGTGTTCTGAAAACAAACCAAAGCAAGACCAGAAACAATCAAAACCATAAGCCAGGCATGGTAGCTCAAGATTGTAATCTCACCACTCAGGAAAACTGAGGCAAGAGGATTACCAATAGTCTGTAGTCACCCTGAACTAGGTGCCACGATGCTTGCTAGCACAGACTTTTTAAAAATACATATTTATATATTTGAGTGCTCTATTTGCATGTATGCCTACACGACAGAAGAAGATGCCAGATCCCATTATAGATAGTCATGAGCGGGTTGCTGGGAATTGAACTCAGTACCTCTGGAAGAGCAGTCAGTGCTCTTTACCACTGAGCCATCTCTCCAGCCCTAAAACAGGCTTCTTGACTCTGTAACTGCTGCCTTATTCTCCCAGAGAGCCTAGTTTAGAGGCTGACCCGTGATGACCCCAGCTTCCCTTCCCCACAGCCATCAGTCCTCCTGGGCTCGGAATTCTGGGGGGGTCACCTATCTTTGTAAAGGCAACTGGGACAAAGTGGCCCCAGCAGCTTTCTGCTTGGTCACTGTCTCAGGGCCCCATGGCCTCTTCCCAGGGCCTGATATCTGCTGGGCCACACAATATCATATCAGGCCTCCTGTCAAGGCCATGGGAAGGCTGGGGATGTTGACCAGACTCTGAAGGACATGGACCAGCCACGCCTCGGGCTGACCCTGGGTCATCAGCCTCTGGACACTTACATGGCTTGCTGGTGCTGGTAGAGTCGCGTCCTCCAGAGCAGCAGGGCACGGTGCAGGCCCAACTTTCGGCAGGCTTCCCACAGGGAGCACCAGTCTGGCCCCTTGGGCAGCAGCTGGGCCTGGGCCACTGTGGCGAGGCAACAGGCCATGGCAGTTCGTGGGGCTAAGCTGCTGAGAACCTCCTTCCCTGGGAAGAAGGCAGGAAGTGGTTAAGTTCCTGGCCACAAACGTGCAGCTGCAGCCTCAGGCCTCCTGGGCCTCCCTTCATGGGCACTGCCCTCCTGTGTCCTCCACACGCTCCCCACAAGGATGCCTCAAGACCTCATCTTCCCCAGCTGGGGAAGGAACTACATCTCCTGCCTCAGACCGGGGCTTCCTGGAGCAGGGGGCCATGTGCTTCCTGGACAGAATGTGGGATGACCTAGCACTGAGCCAACATAGTCCCCTGCCCAGAACAGCTTACGTGGGGACAGGGATGCAGCCCAGGCCAGACTTGTCCCCTCTGGGAATCCCTCCCTGACCTCTAGTACTGGCAAGCCCCACCCTCTGCAAAAAATGGGGGCCTGGCTCAACAAAGTCCTCTTCTTCTGTAGTACTTCCTGGGTTTCACTGGGTTAACAGGGGCTCTGGTTGGAGGGCTGGGCCTCCCTGTGTTTGCCACTGGCTCACCTGCCTTCTGCCGGCAGAGGGCCAACTGAGTCACCTTTGCCACATCTGAGGCCTGGAGCTGCATCATCTCCATCCATTGTCCCAGGCATGTCCTCAAGGTCCTCGCTCTTCGGTGGGCCAGCTGCCTCCTGTACCGGGCCCCTCTTTGCACGAACCGTTGCCAGGCCCTAAAGCACCTGGAGAGGGGAGGGAAGCAGTTCTTGGCAGCAGCGGCTGCCACCTGCCTCCCGCCACACACGCACTTCAAGGGGCCAGCCTTCTGAGCCTCTGTCTCTCATCTATAAAATGGAAGGCTGTGAGCAAGTGAGTGTGACAGCTGCTTGGGCCAAGACGTCATCCCCGAGTGCCTGGACCCACATCCTCCCGCCTGGCCTCCCACACCCACCCTTACTTCACTCATTCTGTTGGTTCTGACTCAGTGACCCAGTGATGTTTCTCTCATCTGGAGCCCAGTCCGCTTAAGTACCTGCCCAGCCTCCCTTTGCTCTAAAATCTCAACCTCTCCTTGTGGCCCCCAAGGCTAGGTGGGGCCTGAACCCAAACACGTTTTCCACCCATCTCAGAACATCACAGGCCCCTGAGATGTTCATTATTGCTGCTTTTCTCCTCGATGTATTTGGTCTTCCTGTATTGCCTAAGATGACCTTGAATTCCTGGACTCAAGCAATCCCCCTGCCTCCACCTCCTGAGGAGCTGGGACTATGAGCTTTTACTACTACTCTGGCCTTTGGGGTCTTTATGCTCCTGTTAAGGCTTTTGCACACTGTTAACTTTGTGTGGTACCCAGGGCCTTCCATCCATCCACCAGTTACGTTCATCCTTCATGTCTAGGTCACTGGGTCACTTCTGGTATTAAACACTCTTGCTTGGGGGTGGGGGATCAACATGAAGGTATGGAATAAAAAAATAAAATAAAAAGGCCCACAGATTAAAAAGAAGTTATAGGGGCTGGAGAGATGGCTCAGTGGTTAATAGCTGTGGCTGCACTTATGGAGGACCCAGATTCAGTTCCCAGCACCTACATCTGTAGGCACACAAACCACCTGTAACTCCATTTCCAGGGGATCCACTGCCTTCTTCTGGCCTTTGCGGGAACCTACATACATGTGGTGTACATACAGCCATTCAAGCGCGCGCGCGCACACACACACACACAAGCATAAAACATAAAACATAAATAAATAAATAAATAAATAAACAAATAAATAAATAAATGGATAAACAAACATTATATTGGCTGGTGACTCAACAGCTTACCACATGGTTAGGTGGTAAGTAGGCCCTGACTGTCCCTTGTCCCTTTTTTATAATGATAAATGGTATCCTGATTGGCATGTTTTTGCCCAAATCTTTGCCCTCATCCTGGTTCTCTGTGGGAAAAGTTAGCGGCCAGGGGTGGAGCAGAGGGCAGGCCACCAGCTGCCTAGGCCACATTGCCCAGTCTTGTCCTCCAAGCTCACCTGCATCTCCAGGCAAGGTCTGTGGCTGCTTTTCCTCCCAAGGAAGGGCTTCTCCTAGAAGCAAGGAACATTGGCGCAGCCTGGATGTGAGGTTGCTTCTGTTTCTGCTGCAAAGCAACACGTCTCCACTGCAAAGAAAATGGGCAAAAGGACGTTGTCTGAGGCCTGGAATGAAGCTCCCAAGAGAGCAACAGGGAGGGGCAGTTGGGAGTGGGAGGGGCAGTTGGGAGTCCCATCATCCTATCAGACAACCAAGCTCTGGCCCTAACCATAAAGCCACCCCATTTCCTTGGGAATGAAGAATGAATGAATGAATGAATCCCAAGAGACAGAGCTTTCCTTTGGAGGCAAACCTTCCACCCCGACTCAGTACCCAAGGAGGAAGAACACCAAAACTCCCTCCCAAGCCAAGCTAGCAAATCACTAACAAAAGCTGGCAGACAAGGACTGGAGAAATCAGTCGTGAGCTGCTACCTGGGCCCAGCAGGCGACTCCTCTCAGTAGAAATGGCTTCCTCTCAGATATGCCATAGCCATGTCCTCCCCCTTCCCGAGCCCCAGCCTAGAGAACCCAGACCTCTTGGAAGCTCCAGGCAAGCAGAGCCTTTGCATGCTGCCCCCATGCTGCCTCCAGCTGGGCCTCCCGGAGCCACAGGATCCAACGCAGTCCTCTGAGACTCTCTCGAATCATCTGCCTGTGGCTCAGAGCTGTGGCCTTAGCCACTGCCTGGCGCCTCTGTAACAAGTGCCTCCAGGCTCTGAAACTTTTGGACAGCAGCTTCCGGCTGGGGACAGAGCAGAACAGAGCAGATGAGGGTCTTAGACACAACTCTTAGCTCCCCAGGGCACCATGTGACTTTTCCAGTGATCATGAATGCAGTGTCCCTTTCACAGAAGAAGTCAGCTACACACCCAAAGAACTCTCTTGATGACGACCTGGACTTCATGCCCTCTAAGCAACAGGCTCCTGGAGAGAGAGTTGCTCCACTACACGGATACCTACAACACCCAAGGATCCAAACCCAGGGGCATAGGACATGGGCCTGTGGTTCTTGGGCCCTGGAGGTCCCTGATATCCCATGAGGGACAGTGTGAAGACAGTTCTGCCCCCTTGAAGTCCTGCCAAGTTTCTGCCGTTAGATGCTAACTCAGTCAAGTCCCTATAATACAGGCAGCTGGGTCAGGAGCTGAAGTGGCCCCAACTCTAACCCACATTCCCACACAGCAGGGCCTTACCAAGTCGCCTGGGGATCTGGGGTCACAATGCTTTGAGCCTTGTTCTGCTGAAACAAAATCCATGACAGTTCTCAGGCCAAAGAGTAGGAGTGACAACTGTAGCTAAGTCCATCTTCTGTGAGTGCCTCCCCCACCGTACACTCAGAGGTCTGTACCTGCACAGTGCTCTGAGCTGGGTCTGTATTTGATGGACGGGAGGTCATCCTCTTCCCATCCCTGCCTGCTTTGGCCTGTAGGGCCTTTGCTCTTCCTTCCTGCCCAGGCAGGACACTGAAGACAGCTGGTGATTCAAGTTCGGTCTCTATGATGCCTGTTTCTCGTGTGACACTGAAGTGTCCCCTGTTCCTCTTGTTATATAGGTGGCCTGGGGGACCAAGCTCTCTCGCCTCAAGGTGCTGGGTAAAAAGAACCTCCTGATCTGAGTCAGAGAAATCCCCAGCCAACCTTCCCAGAGTGAACTCACGTGACAGGGGCTTGCATACAGGGGACTTTGAAAGTCTAGCTTGGACACCCAGAGTGTCCAGGAGGCTTACGCTTGCCCTGGGGTGGCTGGACCAAGGTTGAGCAGGGGTTGGTTGGCTTTCATGGGTGTGGGCCCCCCTCTGTTTAGGACTCGGGTGCTCATGGGATGCCTGGCTCCCTGAACGGGTGGCCTCAGGCTCTAGGTGTTGGATGGAGTCCAGGAGCCAGTGGACAGTGCTGCAGGAGGAAGGGGGTGGGGCCTGAAACTGGCTGTGGGCAGGGATAGACAGGTCCTTCAAGGTGAGGGGCTTCCCCACAAGCCTGGGTACCCAGCTCCCTGAACTACCCCAGGGCCTGGGGTCAGTCCATATGCACCCATCCAGATGTGCCAGATCCCCAGAGAGTCTCAAGTCCAGACAGGAGGTATCTGTGACCTGGAGTGTCCGCTTCTGGTGGGAGGACGGGCCAGTTGATGGCAGGCAGCTGTTCTGCAGGTGGGGGCTAGGGGTCCCTCGGAAGCACAGGTTACTGTGCTGTACAAAGGGTTCTCGGGTCCTCCTTCGAGACCTCCCTGCTGGCAGCTGTAGGTTACTCTGTTGCAAGAGCCCCGTGTCACCTACTCTGCCAGCTGTGTCCTTCAGGGCAAGGGCCAGGTGGGGTCGTGGGCTGGCCAGGTTACTTTGGACTTGGTAGGGCTTCTGGCAAAGCACGGAGCCTTGGGAGGGTGTGGTGGCCTGGCACTTGAGCATCCTCCGGTCTCCTCCACTCCCCAGGCTGCTGTCCAGGCTGCCATCCAGGTTTCTCCAGGGTCTCTTCAGCTCTATAAGGAACAGAGACAGCCACACCATGGGGCAGGAACCAGGGGATGGCTTTTCAGGTAAGACAAGTGGGTATTCTGGCAGAAGGAATCAGGGCCTCAGCTCTATATCCCTGAAGGTGCCAATGTGCAGGCCCAGGGCCTTGGAGCCAGGGGGTGACATAGTTTGACACGAGGCCTGGCTATATAGAGCATAAAATGGGGGGGACAGAAGGGAACCTGAGGGAAGCTTATCTGTGGCTGGGACCAGGGTGTGTAGAGGGCTGTGGAAATGGGGGCAACCAGATGAGATAAAGGGTAAAGGGAGAAAAGGAGAGAATGAAGGATGACCAACTTACAATTTACTCAAGGTTTCAGACCCCCCTCCCACCCCTTAGCAGCACCCCCTGGCTGCCTTCTAGTGACCCCAACTGTTTCAGACATAAGAATCAGTATCCGGGGGCTGGAGAGATGGCTCAGAGGTTAAGAGCACTGACTGCTCTTCCAGAGGTCTTGAGTTCAATTCCCAGCAACCACATGGTGGCTCACAACTATCTATAATGAGATCTGGTGCCCTCTACTGACACACAGGTGTACGTGCAGACAGAACATTGTAAACTTAATAAATAAATAAATCTTAAAAAAGAAAAGAAAGAAAGAAAAAGAAAAGAAAGAAAGAAAGAAAGAAAGAAAGAAAAGAATCAGAGTCTGAATTTGTTCTTGGGCTGCTTGCATCCTTGGCTGGACCAGCTCCTTGGCTGGACCAGAACCTCACCCTCCAGAGACTCTGGCTCAGACACTTCTATTGCTAAGGCCCTACCCTACATGAACCCCACCCTTCAGAGGTGGGTGCCTTCCCAAGACCCTTCCCTTCCGGATACCTCCCTCCTGAGGCCTCCCCTTTGACTGGGAACAACCCTCCCAGTTAGGTGAAAGGTGCAGTGGTGCATGCCTGTGAGCCCAGCACTCTGGGAGGCAGAGGCAGGTGGATCTCTGTGAGTCTAGGCCAGCCTGGTGTATAAGTCCAGGACAGCCAAGGACTTGAAGAGAGAGAGAGAGAGAGAGAGAGAGAGAGCGAGAGAGAGAGCCCTCCCTGAGGTGATTTCCTTGGGGGAGGAAATCCCCAGAGCTAGGAAGGCGCTTGCCAGGTCACTGGAGAGGACCTGCTGCCACTACTTTACCAGGCCCAGTGAGTGCCTTACCTGGCCTCAGGACAGCCACAGGCTTTGGGGGTACATTCTCCTTGTATCTGGTGGCAGGTCTCGGCTCCATGGGTTTGGGACAGCTGTGCATTCAATTAGGTGGGTTGGGCTGAGGGTGGAGCACTGGCCTGCCATATATGAGGCCCTGGGTTAGATTCTCAGCATAGGGACTCAGAAAGGGACGGTCGGGCTCTGGGGAAAAGGAGCAAGAAGCGCTGGCCACAGGCCCTGTTCCCTGTGCTACCCCTGGGCACATCCTCAGCTGTTCTGACTGTGCTCCCTCTCTGCATAGTGTCCCACATAGCTTCTCTCCTTTCAGTTGTAATATTTTCTTCTTTTTTGATTTTTGTTTTGTTTTGTTTTGTTTTTTGAGGCAGGGTTTAACTGACCCTCACTGTCGTGGAATTCACTGTGTAGACCAGGCTGGCCTCGACCTCACAAAAGCTCACCTCCCTCTGCCTCCCAAGTGCTGAGATTAAAGGTGTGCTCCACCATGGCCATCTAAGGCTATCAGATCCCCAGGAACTGAAGTTATAGACAGTTATGGATGTGGACGCTGGGACCCAACCCCAGTCCTCTGGAAGAGCAATGAGTGCTCTTAACCAGGGAGCCATCTCTGCAGTCTTCTTCTGTTTTAAGAGTTTCTCCTGTAGATCAGGCTGGCCCCAAACCTGCCATGTACAGCCAAGGACGACACTGAACGCCCCTTCCCAAGCGCTGGGACTACAAGCTTGTGCCGACACGCCTACTTTGTGCAGTGCTGGTGCTCAACACTCCAAACATCACGTGACCAGTCCGTTCCCTTTTCCTCCCTTCCCTCCTCCCTCTGGATTTAAGTCCTGCCGCAGGCAGCACAGGGAGCTCTTCTATCATCCACCGCACGTGCTGCCCACCCCCTTACCCCGTGTGCCCTGCGTGTACTCCTCCTGGCATGTACCATCAGCACACGCAGCATACAGAACACCGTGGCACATGGCTGGGGCTTATAAACGTGTTAAGCGACTGAACCCTGCTAAACGGCAGCTCAGCCTTTAGAGGCTTTCGGCACCGCAGTCGGGCCCAAGATTTAGTTTCCCGGTTCTAGAAATGAGGCTACTGGGGCCTGGGAAGCCACTACGCCCGTTGCGCAGCCCTACAGCTGGGCAGCTCTGACGAGAAGGCTGATTTGTAAGCATGGGTGGCCTCTCTTGACACTACCGGTTTAAGTCTTGCCCTTTCATCCCCACATAAGGACACTCAGACCTCCCTCTTCCCATCACAGGAGCCTGGGGCCAGTTTCCTGCCCTTCTGGACCTGCTCTCATAAGCGTCAGTCTTCCTTGGGACCTGTCCTTTGACCAACCAGGCTTGAACTGGGCGGGACTCTCCGCAGGGGCTGCTAACGATCGCCGCAAGTGTGAGGAGGTAGAACTTCAAACACAGAGCACGCGCCTAGCCCCACCCCTGCTTGGCGCGTTCCCAGAAAAGGTGCAGACGCCTGCGCATGCGTAGTGCTCTGTGCTGCGGTTCTGCCCCAGAACCTGCGTTTCAGTTACAAGGCATATGGCTACAAGCAGGCTTCCCTCCAAATCGCGCACAGTTTTTTACTCTTCAAGGCTGCTCCGTAGTGCACCCTGCAATATGTGCTTTCCTGTGAGGAAAGAACTTGGAAGTCAACAAGGCTTGTGCTGTTGGGTGGCCTTAGACAAATCCCAAGCCTGTGACCCCCCCCACCCCATTTTTACGAAGTGGTGCTGGGGATTGAACCCTCGACCTGTGCCCGCTAGGCGAGAGCTTTTCCACTGAGTTAGATCCCGGCCTTCCTCCTACCTCTTCTTTTAAGTCTGTGTCCAGTCAGGTGTGTGGCAGCCCTCGGGGGCCAGGGGCAGGCAGATCCGCGTGAATTCCAGGCTGGCCAGCGCTACAGAAAGAGCCCTGTCTCAAGAGCAAATAAGTTTCTTGTTGCTGTTGTTTTAACAAATACGTTCTTAAAAATCTGTGTCAGATATCGTCCTAAACCTGATGGATGGAACCTTTTGGCCAACTTTCGCCCAACTTTGGCTTGTAAACCTCACTGAACCTCTTTCTTTAAAAAAAAAAAAAAAAAAAAAAAAAAAAAGGTTTATTTATTTATTCACTACTCTGCCTGCATGTATGCCTACACACCAGGTGAGGGCACCAGATCTCATTGTAGATGGTTGTGAGCCACCAAGTGGTTGCTGGGAAATGAACTCAGGACCTTTAGGAAGAACAGCCAGTGCTCTTACTCTGAGCCATCTCTCCAGTCCTCTGAACCTCTTTCTATGTCGTTCCTTGGCTGCTTTTCGGAGGCTCCCAATTGGTCTTCCAGGCCACCAGCCCTCAGGTCTGTCTGCTGCATTGAGTGTCTGCTGTCACCTGTAGAAGAGGCTGCCCTCTTTTTAAACTCCCAGTCACCCCAGCTTCCATAAAACACATTCAGACTCTGGGGTCAGCTCTACAGCTTGCCTTGTCCAAGGTTCCTCTTTCTAAGTCTGCATGTACCAGATCAGTTTCTCTTTTGGGAGCTGGGAACCCTAGGTTCCCTCGCAGTGGGGGGGGGGATTCCAGTGCGCTAACAGACTAGACTAGCTCTTTCACATTCTGGATCACAGGTCATTCTGTTATGTACAAAATTTAAAATGAAGTCCATTTTCAAGCATTTGGGGTAAGAAAGCACTTAGCTCTCTCCAGGCTCAAATCTGGGAATCTGAGTTCCAGCCTCAGAGATGACATGCTGGAACCACTCACTGACTTTGCAAATGGTCTGGCCCTCACGTGTGTTTCACAGAACAGAGCCTTGGAGGATCCTCCCAGCCTTCTGAAATCATGTAAAGGCACTCCACAGGATTTACTCAGTTGGTAAATGATACTGTTTGGATGGGCAGCCTGGTCACCCTCCCCTTGTGAGTAATCATTCACACAGCAACATATTCAACAAGCTTTAACGTTTACTGAACAGTAAGGCTAACGCTCTTCTCAACCGTCACTTGTCTGAGTTGCACATGACTCTTATCCTCACTTTATTTTAATTTCCATTTTTAATGTGTATGCACACACATGCATGTGCCCAGCTGTCATGGTAGTCACATAGAGGTGAGAAGACAGCTTTCAAGAGCAGCTTTCAGTAGTACCATACAGGAATGGTACTACTAGGAATTAAACCCAGACCAACACACTTGGCAGCATGTACCCTTACCCACTGAGCTATGTCAACAGCCCATCTTTTTCTTTTAAAAAAGATTTATTTATTATATGTACAATGTTCTTTCTGCATGTACACCTGCACGCCAAATGAAGGCACTAGATCTCATTACAGGTGGCTGTGAGCCACCACATGGTTGCTGGGAGTTAAACTCAGGACCTGTGGAAGAGCAGCCGGTGCTCTTAACGTCTGAGCCATCTCTCCAGCCCAACAGCCCATCTTATCCCCACTTTTCAAATCAGCAAACTGAGACATGGTGAGATTGTCTCTTGTACAGAGGTCTGGGGTACCTTTAGGCTTTAATGACATTTGTGGAGGGAGTGTGTGCCACAGTACAAACAGAGAGGTCAGAGGAGGACTTGCTGGAGTCTGTTCTCTCCCTTCACCTGGGACCCAGGGATCAAACTCAGATTTTGGTGGCAAGGCACTTCCCCATGGGGCCACCTCACTGGTCTGCCTTTTGCAATTTAAAGCCTGGTTCTCTAGCTGCAGAGTGTGCTACAGGCAGGCTTTGGGAACTGGACTTGCTGGGCTCTTCCGGAGACCAAAGACAGCCCTGAGCGGGGCAAACCGGCAGTTTGGCAGAAAACATTAATTGATGACCCCTGAGGCAGTTTCTCTGACTTCATCCTCAGAACACTCAACTTGGTACAGACAACCAATAGATCTGCAAACTGGACAAGAGACTTCAGCTCTGCAGACCACAAGTAAGAGAAGGCCATAGGATGGCTGACTCTAGATTAAAATCTGGGGCCTGGCCTGTTTCCAAATCACCAAGAGGACTTGGGGCACAAAAGGCAGATGGTGCTGAGAGCAGCCAGCTGAAGAGCCCTATCCCACAAGCACAGCCCTTTTGGGCCTTGCTTGCCTGTGCTCCTCCCCTCCAGTCAGTAGCAACTCCAGCCCACGCCTGCTGTTAGTGAGTCCTGGCTTCTCTCTCCAGCGCACCTGCAGATCCTGCTGGCCCACAGGCGTCCAGGAGTTGACACCTTGTCACACCCCCACAGCTCACAAAGGCAAACTCTCCTTTTAGGGTGTATCAGCCAGTCAAATTCAGATCTGGATTCCAACGCACACTCTCTGGAGCTGCCACTCAGTGAAAGCCAGTCCCCAGGGTGGCTCCTGACTTCCTCTGCTGCTGTCTAACCCTCAGCGCTCCAGCTGCACCTGCTTCCTGAGCACATGCAGCCAGTGCTCCTACTTCAGGCTTCCTGAGGCAGGCCCTCTACTTGGACCCTTTCTTGTGCAGTGTTGCCTGAAGGGTATGTCTCTTCTCTTCCCTCATCTAGTCTGGGACCAGATGTTCCTTTTCATGGGGCTCCTCTGTAAGGTGGCCGCCAGCACTGGTACCCTCCATGCTTTCACCTGCCTCAGGGCCTCCTCTCCATCAGCTGGAAACTTGTCACCCAGCGTGGTACAACCCTTGACCAGTGAGCAAGTCCAGCTCTCCTGCTCTAGTCTCGCCCTGCTGTAGGGAGCTCTTCCAGAGACAGCCCTCCTCTACCCCTCCCTAAAGTCAGATTTGGGGGCCTGGAAGCAGGAGGAGAACGCAGGCTCTGTGACCCATCCTAGCTGCTCCTCGCTCATTTTATCAGTCTCTGTAAACCTGACCTATTCCAAGGGGCCCAGGCAGCGTCCCCAGGCCTTCATTCTGCTAAGAAGCCTTACAGAAACATGAGGAGACAACATGCCTCTTCCTCCTCCTCTTCCAAGGCCTCTGTTAAGTATGAGTCCCAGAACATGCTTTCTTTCTGTTTGTTTGTTCTGAGACAAGGTTTCTCTGAGTAGCCTTGGCTGTCCTGAAACTCTCTGTAAACCAGGCTCGCCTCAAGCTCAGAGATGCACCTGCTCTGCCTCCAGAGTGCCGAGATTATTAAAAACACTGCCCAACAAGAGGGTTTTTAATAATAATAGACGGTCTTTTGTTTTTTTACATTTATATAATTTTGGGGTATGTGTGTAACCTCATACCATGGCCAGAGTGCGGAAGTCGGAGGATAATTTCCAGGAGTGGGTTCCAGGGACCAAACGCAGATCGTGAGGCTCAGCAGTAGATGCCTTTTACTGGCTGAGCTTCTGAGTCATTTCTGGGTCCCAGCTCATGTTTCCTGCTTCACACACTCACACACACACACACACACACACACACACACACACACACACACACACAAAGCTAAAGATTTTGTGAGAAGCTGAGTCACAGGTACTGCCCTCTAGTGGTACAAGCTGCTCTTCACCCTGTTTGCTCATGCTGGGCTTAGGTCTGGGTTATCCGCTGATTACAGGGGATGGTGTTCCACACAGCAGAATGACCACAAGTGACCTCCCCAACAGAGTGGATGGACCACAAGTGGTCCCCCAACACAGCGGATGGACCACAAGTGACAGACACCCCAACACAGCCGATGGACCACAACCCCTCCCCCTGCACCCCAGGCTGTTTCACTTTTCACAATTGTGTTACTCAGCCTCCCTGTTTCTTTCAGGACTCTCGCCTCCGTCTGTCTTCAACGGTCTGTCCCCAGAGATCTAGCATTTGAGCAAGAGTGGGAGTCCTGGCCCTGCCACCTCAGGAGGCAGTGGACTGAGGTGAGAACACAGGGACTAGAGGAAACCACCCGTGCCCTGCCTCATGGTCCAGTCTCAGGGGCAGTGCAGCTGGCCACTCAGGGCTTCCACACGCAGACCCTGATAACCACCTCTTTTCTGGAAGACATGGTAAGTGCTTCACACCGCTGCCAGTGGCAGAGCAGAATTTGAACCAGTGCTGGGTCATCTGGTTCAGAGGACAGATGTCTGCATGCCACGCTGACCAGCACTGTCTCTGCCTCCCCCGTTTGGCTGGAGCCAGGCTCCTAAAGGCAGACCCATAGGGAAGCCCTTCCTTCACCAGGCCCGATAAAACGAGTGGCTTAGACCAAGTTCCACCTGCAACTGATTCAAAGGAGAAATCATCCCAAGAGGGCAAGACAGGTCCCGGCTTGGAGATCAACATGGCTCCAACAGTCCAGCTGCAGAACCTCTGAATTTTAATGGCAGGCTTGGAGAGGGGCCTCTGCAGACCTACTGTGTCCAGGCCTGGGATCCCCAGGCACCAAGGCACGAGGCAGTGACAGGCATGGAGTTTTAGCTCCCATGTAGGGCAGGCTGAGGACCAGAAGTTCCCAGAGCTTCTAGAAAGGGCTGAGCCATCTTGGGGCAGCCCAAGAGGCAGCAACCATGGCCCTTAAGGCCTGGCTGGCCCTGCAGCACTCTGCAGAGCTTGGCAGAAGTGTGTTGTTGTGGGGTAGGAGGTGAAGAAAGCAACCACAGGTCTAGCCCAGGGTTGGCAGGTCTTAAAGGGAGGAGCAGCCTGGAGAGTTAGGACTGGGCTCTTCTTAGCTGGGAAGCTAGGGGCTCTTGACCTCCAAGGGCACATGACTCAGGTCATCTCTGTGGTAGGGAATGGAGATGCTCCATTGTATGTCCAGGAAATGGAGGTGACAAGCATCCTGCTGGGCACCAGGAAGGCCAGGGAATAGCTTCAGTACCCCCGGGGAGCAGCTAGGCCTTTGTTCTCCAGGTTTGCCAAGGGGTCCGCAGGCGAGTCTGGTGAGTCAATTGTCTGGTAGGCACTAGGCTCCTGAGAAGGTCCGAAGAAATCTAGAGGGCAGGGAACATGTGGAGAAAGAAAATGAGCCCATGGGGCCTTCCGCTAAGCACAGCCGGACACACCCTCAATGTGGCTAGTGTTCGGCAACCTGATACCAAAGACAATAGGCAGTAGCAGAGGCCTAGACACCAAGCCTGTAACATCCAATCCTTGGATCTGTATGGGGCACGGATTTGCAGATGAGGAATGTAAAGGTCAAAGAGACAGGCCGATTTGATATTATGCAGCTTGAAGCAGAGGACAATGGGTTCAAACCTAAGCAGCAGGTCCTGTGATGGATGGCTACTGGCCACTGTGCCACATCTGCCCCCAGCAGCACGTGCTCAGGGATCTGATGAGAGGGGGCCTAGTCCTGGGCCCACAAACTTCTCTCCTGCTCTCCGCCAGGCCCAAGGACCCATATATATCTCTGTCTCTAGAAGCTGCAGAGCCTGGTACAGTTGCTGTAATCAGAAGGCTGGGGCTGATGGTACAGGGCAAGATGGAAGGCATCCCACATCGCTCATTCCTCCCTCGTACATTTGTCCTAGGACCATGAACAAGTCCCAAGGATGATGGACCTTCCTTCTCTCATCTGATCCCTTCAGACCTAGGTCTGAAGGGCAGACCTAGGGCAGGTCTAGGTAGCACTGAGACAAACCAGAGCGGGCAGCCACAGGCCACTCTTGCCCTGGCTCAGTACTCTCTCATGGGATCTCCAGGTCACCTGGGGTTTCCAAACCACCAAAGAGAAAACTTTGTTCTAAGCTAGACACTAGAAGGCTGGCACACAGGGCTCCCTGGCCTGCCTGCCCAGAAGGGGTACATCCCATAGGGCAGGAGGGCACAGCTCCAGAGCCAGGGCTTGTGGAAATGAAAGGAAGGAGCTGTCCCTACAGCCATCTACAGGCCCAAACCAGAGGCTCCCTGCTGCCTCTGGGAGCTCAACGCCTGCATAGCTTCATGTGCTCTGGGCTGAGGGACAGCCACCAAGTCTGCCCACAGTCTGACAACAGGAAAAGTCACACCAGACTGGTAGCAGGGCCCAAGGCCTTTGAAGCAGTGCCTAGGAGCTTCACAGGGCAGGGGGAGCCAGAGCAGAGTAGGACTTACCGGGGCGGAGTGGGAGTTCACCCCCTCGTTCACGGTGCATGTGGTACACAAGGCAGCAAGAGAAGGGCTTGAGCAGCAAACTGAGGATGGCCATGCCTGCACTGAAGCGGCCAGTGTCCCCAATGGTAACACTGGAGTAGAAGATGCTGATGTAGATAATGTCCAGGAAGATGGTGACAACCAAGCCACCAAGAAACTGCAAGAAACACCATCACAGGGTCACAGGCACTGACACCCACCAGCCTGAAAGCTTCCCTCACACACACTGGCCTGGAATATGTCTTGTGACTGATACCTGCATGGCCTGGGAGCAGGAGTCTGACTCCAGCCTATTGCCCCAGAATTCCCCAACCTCACCTCCTGCCACTGAGGTCATGATAGGGCCCAACACCTGGCTCTGAAATTTCTGAGAGGGACAGTCCCTTGGAGTCCAGAAAACTAGGAAAGTTCCCTTTGCAATTCTCCTAAGGAGCCATGGCCTCAGTGTGAAGAAGTAGGTACCTCCCTAGTATCAGGCCAGTATCAGCTCTGACTCCATAAAGCAGGGGTGCTCCCTTTTAGCCAGGCCTCCCAGTCACATCCTTTCTCCCCAAGAGACGACCCTGAAGCAGGTCAGACTGCTGGGAGGATAGCCAATCTTGGGGTTCTGCGATCTCTACCCTATGTCTGTCTTGGAGAAGACAACAGCAGAGGTGGGGAGCTTTGCTAGCCCAGCTAGAGGCTCGCTCTCCATCCTGGGAGGCTGTGTATGAGGCTTTAGGACAGAAAAAGGTGGGACATGATGAGGAGAGAATACTGGCACAGACGAGGGGGCACACGGAGGGAGCCAGTTCCCTGCCCTCTCTCCTACCACCCCTCCCCACTCACCATGCCTATGGCATCAACAGAGTCCCGCTGGGCCACAGCCCACAAGCCCAGGGCCAGGATAGTGAAGTTGCTCCAGGCATAGGAGCCTGAGAACACCAAGCAGCCCCTGCATAGAGAGACACTATCAATCAGCCAGTCGCCACCCTGAGTGGTCCTCCCCTCCTCCCACAGTTCCTTCCTCCTGCTCTAGGAGTCTTTGCCTTTTTGCGAATAGACCACCTGGCTTCCTGAACCTGGGCTCATCCATCCTCTCCCACAAGCATAGGGCCCACAGCTTCTCTGTATAGGTCTTGCTGTCACTCCTGCCCCCTGCAGGCAGTTCTTGAAATAGCAAGCAGTGAGCCAGATCACGTGACTCCACACTAACCTTTCAGTTTTCTGACATGTGTAGAATACGACACCTTCTAAGAATTGTAGTCTATAGGGGTTCTCATGAGCCCCGTCCTTACCTCCTGGCTGCTGACCATTGAGGCTTCGTTTTCCTTAACATACAGCCATGTCTTGTCATCTTAGAGCTCAAACGTTGCCTGAGGGGATCCACTCCCCTGTTGACCTGACCCAGTGCCCTCCCTGCTGTAGTTTTCAGGGTATCACTATAAACTGACATCACTTATTTCTTTGCAGAGCTGGGCTTTCCACAGTTAACCCGGGGCACTTCCTGGGACCTGGCACTGTCCCACACACTCTAAATTCATCTTTCACAGCTGCTCTTGGGAGAGGTGTTACTCTGAGCCTCATTTCACAGATTCGGAGGCACAGGCCTAACAGGTGACTAACCAGGTCACACAGCTGCGGTGAATGAAAATGAGGACTGACTGCTCCTAGGCATGGCTGTGTAGATACGAGGGAGAGAACAGCCACAGGCTGAGCAGTCAGGGTCCAGACTGAACATAGCCAGCAGACTGAACCAGGACATGAGAGGAGAGGTGTAGGGGAGAGCAAGAGGAAGGGAAAGAGAGAGGAAAGAAGAGAAGAGAAAGGGCAAATAAAGTGAGGTCCAGGAGAGGAGCCAAGAGCAGAACCAAGACGGCGTGTAGCCAAAACGACTGAGTTATATAGGATTCAGAAGCTGGGGAAAGGGAAGGAAGGGGAAGCCCAGACCCTGGGCTGGAGAGGTTTACGGGAGGTATAGGGGTGGAGCCACAGGTTCTGAGTGAGACTTTCTGGGTTTCTTTGGGCCCTGACACTCAGCAAGCCTGGGACTGGATTGGCAATTAGGCCAAGAAGCCTGTTTTCCAGTCCTCCTATCTTCTGTCTCGGAAAAGCGGGTGTGAGCGCTGCCCAGTCACCAGTGTGGAACCAACCTCAGGGAAAGTGAGCCCTGCTTCCACGCTGGTATCACTCACAGCTGTTGGCATGCTCACTGCCCTTCAAAGCCTGCAAAACGCATGGTCTCAGTGGTTTTTTTTGACTTGTTTTTTGGACAGAAGTGACAGCGGAGACCAAGCTGCGTCCTGAAGCCTCACTTGGGGGCTTGGTTGGCAAGCACTGCCGCAGGAGCCAATCCTTATCCCACTGTAAAGAGGTGAAAGCCACCCAGCTCTCGGCAGAATGGACTGCTAATGAGGCAGGCTGAGACACTGCTGAATGCTAACTGACCCCAGGGAAGTGTGGACACAGACCCCAGGTGACACAGCGGACAGCCAGGAGACATGTGGATACAACCAGACCCCCAGAGCCACTTACCAGGTCGTCAGCAGCCAGTGAACCAGGAGAATAACCTGTAGCACAAGGACAGGCTTGGTAAGTCTGTGAATGCAATGTCACAGGCAGCGCAAGGCCTGTGGAGCCAGGACACACAGGAGGCCCTGCCTGGCACCTACAAGGCTCTCACAAACGTCTTAAAAAAAATCCCAGCAAAAGTGAGGCATCTGTGGTAAAGAAGGAGACGCCTGGTGGAGACAGGCACCTCTGCCCCTTCCTGTTTCCAAGGGCTAGGAGCTTCTTACAGGGGCTGATTACAGGCATGAGCCCTGGAATCAGAAGTCTGAATGGAGAGTGGGAGGGGCCTCCAACAAGGAGTTCTTAGGACCTGGAGCCAGAGCTATGGGCTCCAGAGGGGAAGGCAGCCACAGAAGCTGCAGGGGAGGAGCAAGGAGATGGGGCTGGGACTCAGTGCCTGCCTAACATGCTTGAAGCCCAGAGTTCAATCCCCACATAGAAAAAAACTGCCATAAGTTAGGCATAGTTGTGCATGCCTGTAATCTCAGCACCTTGGGAGGATCAGAAGTTCAGGATCATCCTCAGCAACATAATGAATTCAAGACTAACCTAGGCCTGTTTCAAAACAAACAGTAAGGGGAGAGGTGGGAGACAGTAGAGGTGGTCCAAAATCAGTGGTTGGCAGCTCAGATTTCAAGTTTAATGACCCAGTGGAGCTTGAGACTACTCTGCAGGAGACACTGCAATATGTCTCATTAAGGACAAAATCCCTCCTGCCTGCCTGGATTTCCACACTACCCTTTTACTGCTTTTGGCGTCCTTGAAATCATAGCCCTGGTCTTGGACTGGCCTCTTCTGGTAATCCAGACGGCACTGCCTGGAGCGCTAAGACAGGAGGGGCTGAGGCCATGAGAAGAATAGGGTACTGTCAGCTAGAGTGGGTTCCAGGCTTCCTGACTGAGTGCTGAGGCTAAGCTAAGCATGCTCTCAGGCAGGCTGAGGCAGGGAGCCAGGACCAGCCCTCTGAGTGGGCGGAGGGCATGAGCAAGGCAGAGGTGATAGTAGGCCAGAGACTTCCTGGGACGCCAGGAGCTTTGCTGTGGCAGATGGCAGGGTTAGACTGACGGCAAAGCTGTGTGCTCGACCAGGGCAGACAGGCAGGGAAAGGCCTAGGTGCTGTCACTCCTGCCTACAGGAAGGAACTTTACTGCAGGAGGATCCCTGAGCTCACTGGCCAGCTAGTCTAGGCAAATCAGTGAGCTCCATGTTCAGTGTGAGACGACACCTCGAGGGAACATGGCAGAGAGTGACAGTGCAGAATGCCCATGGAAAGCAAACCTATCAAGAGACCGAGTCTCGAGCTGGGCATGCGGGCACACACCTTTGATCCTAGCACTTGGGAGGCAGAGGCAAGTGGACCTCTAAGTTTTAGGACAGCCTGGTCTATAAAGTGAGTTCCAGAATAGCCAGGGCTGTTACACAGAGAAACTTGCAAATGTAGACCTGTTTTCTGGACTGAGGTTTTTTTTTTGTTTTTGTTTTTGGTGCTTCAAGACAGGGTTTCTCTGTGTAGCCCTGGCTGTCCTGGAACTTGCTTTATAGACCAGGCTGGCCTCAAACTCACGGGGATCTGCCTGCCTCTGTGTACACCATCATTGCCCTACATCTGGTCTGAGTTTTTAATCCCCTCACACCCTAGAAGGCACAGTTTGTTTTGCACCTCTTTTTAGAGAGAGCAAACTGATGCTCAGAGAGGCCAAGAAACCTCCTTAATGTCACACAGATAACGCAATGTCAATGCCTGGCCTTAAAGCCTGGCCCCAAAGCCTGTCCACTATCAGGATCTGCAAGGAAGAAAACAGGACAGAAGAGAATGAAGTTTAACTTAGAAAAGGGTGGGTCAGCAGAAGCCAAAGGGCCACAATTATTAACCCTCTGTTTGGGGCTGTGGACTGTGGCTCAGTGATAGAGAACTCACCAACCATGAGAAGACAAAGTAAGCCTTTGTTTGCTATTCCCAAAGAAGGAGGGCATGGGGACCTCCCAGACCACAACTTAAATACATTCCAGTGTGTCCTGTTCGAACACTTGGTGGCCTGTTAGATAAGACAGTAGGATGCCCCAAGGACAGCTGAGTTCAAGGATGACCCAGGAGGAGAGGCAGGTCCTGCCCTGGTCATCTGGCAGACTTTGGAGTCAGACCCATGGAGCAGCTCCTAGCTCCACACACAGACTTGGGCAAGCCTCATACAACTGCCACCTGCTCTTCAGCCCTGCTCTGGAGGGCAGGGGGATGGAGGTGTGTGAGGCACTCAACACAGCAGGCCTTATTACCCCTGTCAGATTCCCCACTGCTCCTTCTCCCAACACTTCAAAAGTGTAGTCTACCCTGAGCTGCTGCAGCTCAGCTCCTGCTTCTAGAGGAGCGTGGGTGAGGTTCAGGAAGGAACCAGCTTCTTACACAGAGCCTGGGGCAACTGCTTCTTTTCACCTGGCCACTCCAGCTGAGCTGGGCAGAGCAGGCAGGCTTTTAAAGGACAGAGGGCAGAGTCAAGAGGGGCAACCACGGTGCCCCAGCTATCCTGCATAGGGTTACCAGATCTAGCAGACAAAGCAACAGAACACTGAGCCTCACTCTGATTTTCAGATTATGGATAATTCAGTATGTCCCCAATACTGAGGCACACAGTAAAACTTTGTCACTGATGTGAAGCCCAAAAGTGACTGCATGTCCTTCCTATGCGTTACTTCACAATCTCTAGCGCTCACTTGCTTCTGACTGGCTCCTGCTAAGATCCATGGAGACAAAGGGCTTGTCAATCAGATCAAGGGAGGGTTCAGTCTTTACATCCTGGGCCCAAAAGCCCATCTACCTCACAGTTGTGCTAGATGCTCTGTCAGGCTCTAAAAGTTGACATAGGTCATTAAAACCAATGTTAGCCCTAAGCAACCAGACACCAGGAAATGGCAAGCAGTGGAGATGCACCTCTTATTTCTTGGGGTCCCTGGCAATTTACTTGCATGATTTAAACTGAAGTTTGCCCCTCTATAAAGGAATATAGCATCTCTGGCCAGGAATGGTGGTGCACGCCTTTAATCCCAGCACACAGGAGGCAAGAACAAGCAGATATTTGTGAGTTCAAAGACAGCCTACTTTACAAAGTGAGTTCCGGCCTGCCAGAGCTAGATAGCAAAAGCCTGTCTCAAAACAAAAACAACAGGGCACAGCTTCAGCCTTCTCAGTGGAGGAGATTAATAAGCAACACAGGCTGTGAGATATGGCTTGGTTGGCAGAGTGTTTCCTTAGCATGCAAGAAGCGCTGTGTTTCATGCCTGGTACTGCATTACAGGCCTGCAGTCTCAGAACTGGAGAGGTGGGGGCAGCAGGGTCTGAAGTTTGGGGTCATCCTCAGCTATACATAAGTTCAAGGCTAGCCTGTACCACACAAGACCCTAAACAAATGAATAAAACATATCAGCCCATAAACACCAGCTCTTTCCTCACCTGTTGCTATATTTTGCCATTATTATTACTATTATTTGCTTGTTTGTTTGTGGTACTGGGATCAAACCCCAGGCCTGGCGGTGGGCTACTCAAATGCCATACTGTTGAGACTCAAGCTGTCCTCTTAATTATTTGAGGGCAGGCAACCAGCCCTGCTGCAGCCTGTAAACCCCTCCCCAGCTAAGGGATCCGCCCAAGCCTACTCCTTTGCTCCAATCATGTTTCCCTCCAGCTGCTGGCCAGGAACTTAGGAATGGTGAAAACCAGCTAGAGCAAGTCACAGCCCATCTCAACTCTGGAGGTGCAGGGCCGCTCCAAAGCCACCTATCTCTTCCGTCCCTTTGGCCTCTAGACACCAACGCGTGCTAAATGCTCTGACACCCAGGAGTCTAAGGGTTTCAAGGCGCCTGCAACCAAGGCCCAAGATGGCCGGTTTAGTTCCAGGTCCACACCCCTCTGGCCGAGGCTAAGTAGCCAAACCCTCTGTTGCAAACTAGGAGGGCTGGGAGAGAAATGGAACTCAGGAAATGAAGACACCCGTAGGCAGCCGCGCTGCCTGGGGCCAGGCACAGGCTCTGGGGTTTTTTGCTTTTATGAAACTTCTGCAGTTCCCGCTTCTTAATTATGAAATAAGGACGCTACAAGAGGGAATTAGGGAGAAGCAATTGTTTGGGGACACCGGATTTCTCCTAACCCGTGCAAACACACAGAGGGACCCACCGGGACTGCACTGGAGGGGGTCTGACCTCTTAGGAGGAGAGGTGTCCCTATCCTGCTGCTGGGGGACACCAGGAGCGCAGGCCCGGGCAGTCGGGGACCCGTAGGTCTGTCCGGGAGGGGCGGCCCTGTCCATCTCTGTCCCCAGGTGTCCCTCTCGGTGTCCGCTGCCTCCTCCCCTGGACTCCGCGCCTTCCCTTCCGCTTCCTGGACTCCCGCCCGCCCCGGCCGCGCGGCCACCTTCAAGTTCACGGCGGGCAGCTCCATCCTGACCCCGGCGGAGGGCACCTGCGCGACGGCCGCGGGGACTCCTGGGCTCCGAACTCAGGAACAAACTTCCCGGCCCCGCCCGTCCCGTTGCGCTAGCTCCAACGGTAGCTCGGCCCTGAGCCACGTGAGGCCAACCCGCACGGGCACGTGACCGCAGTTGGTTGCTAGGAGACAGCGTCTAGCCGCGGGCTCCTGCTGCAAGGCTCAGGCCCCGGACACCGCCTAGGCCTCAAGCGGCGGCTGCTTTTAAAGCAGAAGGTCCGCATTTCTGGGCCCCAGGGCGCAACGGGCTGCCTAAGTGGGATCCAGGTGAGGTGGTGGGAACTTCTGCAACCTGGAGAGCCTGCAGGAGCCAGGCAGAAAGTGATGTGGGAACAGCCCGTGTCTACCGCACGACATCTCCTCCCTTCCTTCCCTTGTACAAAGGGTTAGTCCAGCCCCTACCTCAGCATCCCGGTGAGGGCCAGTGAATTATTCTTCTCTGTAATGGAAAAGGCGAGGTCTGGAGAACTGATTCCGTGGTTAAGAGCACTTGTTGCTCTTCCAGAAGAGCAACCTGGGTTCGATTCCCACGTGGCAGCTCACAAATCATGTACATGCGATCCAACCACCCTTTTCTGTCCTCCGAAGTCACCAGACATGCAGTGCGCATACACACGTGCAGGCAAAACATGCATACACAAAAGATAAAATAAATCTGAGAAGAATACTGTGTTAAATTTCTCCTTCGAGCTTTTTGGACTTCAAGAGAATGTCATAAAATATATTGAAAAGAAAGAAAGAAAACATGAAAGCTGACACGATGGGTCACGCCTGTAATTAACGGAGGTGGAGGCAGGAGGGACACCATACAGCCGGATGTGGGGCTCACACCTTTATGCCCAGCACTAGGGAGGCAGAGGCAGATGGATCTCTGTGAGTTCCAGGACCGCCTGGTCTGTAGAGTGATTCCAGGATAGCCAAGGCTACGCAGAGAAACCTGTCTCGACAAACTGGGGGGAGGAGGGGCACACACCATGAGATCAAAAGCCTGCCTGGCTTATAAAGTGAGACCATGTTTATTTCCTATGTATGTATGTATGTATGTATGTATGTATGTATGTATGTATGTAAGCATGTATGACTTATTTAGTGGGGTGAGTGAATGCATGCCACACCATGAGTGTGAGGAGAGAGGACAACTTGGGGAGTTGATTCCTTCCATCCAGGGTTTTGAAGCCTGGGTAAGGAAAGGAAGACAGGAAAAGGACTTTCAAGCTGACCACTGAATAGCCACAAGCACTAGGGAAGCAGAGGCAGGAGGACTCTTATGTGGAGATAATCGAACCGACGTCCTTGAGTTGATCCTCACTTTTCTACCTTGTTTTTGAGGCAGGGTCTCTCTTGTTTCTGTCCATCTGAGTGCACCGGACTAGTATCTGGGTGATCCTCTGTTCTCCATCTTCCACTTTCTTGGGATGCTGGGCTTTCGGATGCACTACACCACAGCTGGCTTTTTACATGGGTCCTGGGGAACCAATTTCAAGTCATCAGGCTTGTGTGGCAAGTGCCTTTAACCACATAGCCGCCTCCCTGGCCTTTTAGCCTAGGTTTTTTGAAATATTTATGTATTTAACTCTGTGTGTACGTGTGTGTGTGTGTGTGTGTGTGTGTGTGTGTATCCAAGTGTATATATGTGCATGTGTATATGCAGGAGCCTGCAGAGGTCAGAAGAGGGAGGCATTGATCGCCTAGAACTGGAGTTGCAGACAGCTGTGAGCCGCCATGTGGCGGCCGCCATGTGGATGCTGGGAACCAAACGCATTTCCTCTGCAAGAGCAGTAGGTACTCTTACCTGCTGAAGTATCTCCTCTGTAGCTTGAATTAAGAATCAGGGTGTAGCTCAGGAGGATCACACTTGCCTAGCATGTGTGGAGCCATGGATTTTAACAGTACACACACACACACACAGACACACAGACACACACACACACACTTTGTTGATTTTGCTCCTTTGATAGAGTGCTTACTCCCTACCCAGAGGCCCTGGTCTGATCTAGGGTCTGATCTCTAGAACCATATAAGCCAAGTGTGATGGCAAGCAACTCTAATCCCAGCACCCACTCGAGGGGTGGAACACAGGATTCAGGATTCAAAGCCAGCGTGGGCTAAATAAAACCCTGCTCTCTCGTGGTGGTTTGAGTGGGAATGGCCCCATCAGCTCGTATTTTTGCTGGCTTCCTAGTTGGCGGAACTGTTTGGGAAGGACTGGTCTCATTGGAGGAGGTGTGTCAGTAGGGCAAGGTTTGTGGTTTCAAAAGTTCACAGCCTTCCCAGGTATCCATCTCTCTGCTTCCAATTTGTGGGCCAAGATATGAGCTCTCAGCTGCTGCTCCAGCATCGTGTCTGCCTGCCTATGCCATGCTTCCCACTATGATGAGCATGGATTCCAACCCTCTGGAACCCAGTAAACATTTTCTATTATAAGTCCCCAACAACTGCAAGCCGTAGTCCCCCCTCGAGGGGTGGGGCCTTGCAGATCCTTCCTCCGTCCTCGGTGAAAATTGAGCCCTCCGGGCCCCGGCTGTGTGCAGGTCCTGATGCACACGACCACAGCTGCACTGGGTCTGTGAGTGTACAGGCGCTGTCATATTCAGAAGACACCCCACTCCTGTCCCTCACATTCTTCGGCTTGCTCCACCCGTCCCTGTTCTGCAAGGCTCTCCCCAAACCAGGAGGGAGTGATCAAGCTGTCTCCTTTAAGGTCAAGCACTCCCTCCGAGGTCACACATTCACTCATTCTCGGCACTTTGGGTCAGTTAGAGGCTTCTGTACTAACGGAGTGACTGTGAGGCGCTTCTCTAATGAGAACTGGGGACAGCACCGGTAAATGACAAATGAAGGCTGTGTAACATATGGGAACACTCTTCCGCACTGGGAATTTTAAGGCCTGAATTCCTGCCGCTTTCCCCAACCTTCGTCCCCCCCCCCCCACTGGGTGTCTATGTCCTTGAGTGAGACATTTATCCTAAGTGGGGCAGTGACATCAAATCTAAGACATGTGGGACTTACAGAAGGCTCCAAATGGGAAAGGGCTTTAGAATGACTCTAGCTTTCCTGTGCTCACTGAGGTAGGAGATGCTACCTCAGTCACTTCCTTCCCTATCAGACAAGCCAAGCTGGAAGAAACAGAGAATATAAACTCGAACTCCATCTGAAGAGCTCACAGGCCTGTGAGGAAGTGGGGACCAAGAAGGCTTTCAGAAAATGGCCTAGAGGGCAGAGTCCTGGCCCCTCAGAGCAGCCCAGGAAATGTCTTACATTGGATTCAGTTTTCTTCTCTCATGCTGATCTTCATAGGCACCCTGGCTCTGGGTTTTTGGCCTTGGGTCTGACAGGACTGGAGAGAGCCTGCATGGTTGGGCAGAGCTGTCCTTCACTGTTGTTTCAAGATTGTGTTTTGGGGGCTGGAGAGATGGCTCAGAGGTCAAGAGCATTGGCTGCTCTTCCAGAGGTCCTGAGTCCAATTCCCAGCAACCACATGGTGGCTCACAACCATCTATACTGAGAGCTGGTGCCCTCTTCTGGCGTGCTGATATACATGCAGGCAGAACATTGTATACATAATAAATAAATCTTCTTTAAAAAGATTTTATTTCTGTTTTATGTGTATGGGTGTTTGCTTGCATGCATGGCCGTGTACTGTGTGTATGCAGTGCCAAAAAATGCCAGAAGAGGGCATCGTATCCCTTAGAAGAGACATTTTATGTGTCTTTTAGATAAGAGAGTCTAGAATAGGGCAGTATAAAAAGCTGATAGTAGGCCGGTGACAGCAGCTCATTTCTTTAATCCCAGCACTTGGGAGGCAGAGGCAGGCAGATCTCTGAGTTGGATGCCAGCCTGGTCTACAGAGCCAGTTCCAGGACAGCCTGGATGACATAGAAAAACCCTGTCTCAAAAAAACCAAATCAACCAAATCAACCAACCAACCAACCAACTAACCAACCAACCAACAACAGCAACAACGACAAAACACTGATAGTGAGGAGCTAGAGAGATGGTTTAGTGGCTAAAAAAGAGCACTTTCTGTTCATGCAGAGGAGTCGAGTTCGGTGCCCAGCACCCACAAGGTGGCTTACAGCCATCAGTCACTCTAGTTCCAGGGGATCCTTTTCTGGCCACACTGGGTATTAGGCATGCATGCAGTGTACCTAAACACATGCAGGCAAACACGTACAAACACATGAAAGAAGATAATATAGAGACTAAAGCCTGACGATGAGATACCTGGGTTGCTTTGTGCTCTGAAGGGGAACGAGACAGATGGGGTGTCCTAGAGTGACTTATGTGCCTTTGTGCAGAGGCAAGCACACAGGGAGCAGGCACAGGCATGAAGGTGGGGAGGCCGGGCGTTCATCCTGCTCTGTTTCCCGGTGGGTCCAGGTGCGGGGTCAGCACAGTTCAGCGAAGGCAGCTTCAGATTGCAAGGGTGAGGCTTACACTGGTGGGGCTTCTCCAGTCACTTAGGGATCAGCTCCCTCCAGGGACTGAAGCTTTTAAGTCGGGCAGTGAGGGACACACCCAAAGGCCTGGTGGGAAGGGAAGATGGGGAAATTGCCTCTGCCCTCTGTATTCCAGGAAACCTGACAGAAGGAAGGCAGACACAGAGCCTGTTTCCCTGGAAGGAGGCCTGCTTGCCAGTTCTCTGATTCTCTGTTCTGTGCTGCTCACTTTCATCAGCTGTGTGTGTGTGTGTGAATATATGGGTATGCTCAGATGTTCTGTTCTCCCTGTTTTATGCTGATCATTGTCTTTTTTTTTCCCCTTAATGCTGAATCTTATCTGATTACATTCCCGGCCTGTGCCAAGCCCTCCCTGAAGGCCTATTGCTTGTCCAACCTCCTATAGCCTGTCAAGCTTCTGCCCTAGCTTCAGGACCTCAGTCCCAGCCTTCCCTGGGTCTGGCCCCCCATCTTCCTGCATGGATGGCATTGGAATTTCCATTTCTGAGAGCAGCTGAGGGCTCCATCTGCATATACGCAAGAGTGACTGTGGTCCTGGCCCGGCCACCGCATGATGCCCATCAGTCGCCAGTTTCTGTGGGTGTTTGCTTTCCTTGTATCTGATCCCATAGTCTCTAGGAGTTTCGCCTTCCTTGCACAGTGTGGTAAGATTTTGGAGTCTGAACCTGTACCCAGGCAGCTGTAGCCAGAGATAAGAGAGGAATGAGAAAGGGGGAAGGAGGCCTCCATATCCACCATGTGGAAAGCCCCTCCCAGTGAATCCCCATGATGCAGCCCATGGGGGAGGTGGGACTCCAGGTTCCTGGGGAGGGGTGTGTCCTTGACAATGATCTGCTCTTAGCAGGTGCTCAGTGAACTGGTGCCATTAGAGAATGCCAAGGGCTCATGGACATAGGATCTAGCTTTGGAGTCAGACTCCGGCAAAGCCTCCAGGTCTACCACAGGCTAGCTTAGCACCACTCTGGCGAAATGACTAGAGAGACCTGTATTTCTCTGCACCTTAATTTATCTCCTCTGTAAAGACACTCCAAGCACTTTTAGTTACAAGGAGGGTGGGAGCTTCCTCCAACAACCAGAAGCTGTGGCTGGGTTCACAAGAATCCTTCTCCTCTCCGTACCAGGCACCACTACAAGGTTAAGGTCGAGGACACAGGAAGGCAGCTCAGGACCACATGGACCAGGCTGCACTGACCAGTCACAAGAGCCCAAAGAACCTAGGCATCCTGCTTCCTGTATGCACATAGGAATTTCAGGAGATGTGCAGGGGTGATCTGAAGATAAAGATGAAAAAGGAACAAAATGTTTAGTCATTTCTCCTCCTCCTCCTCCTCCTCCTCCTCCTCCTCCTCCTCCTCCTCCTCCTTCTTCTTCTTCTTTTTCTTCTTCTTCTTCTTCTTCTTCTTCTTCTTCTTCTTCTTCTTCTTCTTTTTCTTCTTTTCTTTTTGTGCTTTGTTTTGTCTAGACAGGGTTTCTCTTGTGTAGCTTTGGCTGTCCAGGCTGGCCTTGAACTCACAGAGATCTGCCTGCCTCTGTCTCCCTGAGTGCTGGGATTACAGGTGTGGGCCACTGTACACATTTAGTTTAGTCATTTCCTACCCACTCACTCTGCCCTCTCCCCATCCCCTGACTGGGATTTCATGTCCTGGGCACTCCAGGCACAGAAGCCCACACAGATAATAGCCCCAGCCACTGCCAAAGCTTGGGATGCCCCACAGAGCAAGGAATCCCAGAATCACACCTTTTCTCAGAGAGGCTTTGCCCCATGTCCAGGTGTTGTGATGGGCTGGGGAGCCAAGCTCTAGGGCCTCTGCGGTGGGCAGGGTTTTTGTGTTGAAGGCTTTAAAACCAAAAATGGAGGCTTCGGAGAAGTCTGGCCTTAGGCGACACTAATTTCTGCCTCAGTTTCTGGCCTGCCAGCCTGTCCTACAGATTGTGGACTTGCCAGTATGCACAGTCTAGACAGCCCAAGTGCTCAAAATAAAATAAAGCTGTGTGTGTTGAAATGTGCACACAGATACATATATGTACAACATATAAACACGGCTATTTAAAAGTATGTGACTATAAATACCTGTTGGGGTTTCTTTTCTCTGATTTTTGTTTTGTTTTGAGACAGAGTCATTATCCAGCAGAAGGTGACCTTGACTTTCTGATCCTCCTGCCTCCACCACCCACCTGCTGGGGTTGTAGGCATTGAGCCACCAGGCCGTTTTGGTTCTGTGAAGCAAGCCAACACAGCAGCCTCCAATGCAGCTGCCTGACCTCTGAGGCCTGTAGCCTGAGGCTGCTGACACTCTGGCTTCGGTCCTTTATCTCAGGACCACTAATAGCTAGAAACAGATTTTTAAGTTAGCTTTCCAAAACAACAGAAAGCGTGTTAGGAAGCCATAGGCCTTTCTGCAGCCACTGACTAGAGGTCCAAGATCAGTGAGTAATTTATAGACCAAATCTGGCCCATTGCTCTTTTATGGCAATAAAGTTTTATTGGCACACAGCATCTGCTTCCATGCCACCCAATGGCAATTGGAATAGAGAGGGCATGACTTTTCATGTCTGTAGGAATGGGGCATTCTGGGTTTGGTCTCCTAGAGCCGCCCTCAGCTGGAGTATCTTGGCTCACTGGGCAGGGACACAGTAAGAGGGGCTTGGTGTAGGGCTCTGTAGTACTAAAACAAAACGGGCCAAGGTCTAGGAGCACTCTAGAGCCAGAGCCAGAGGCCCTGTGTCATCTTGAATGATGCTGGAGTCGGATGGAAGGGCCCATGATTTAAGAAACCCTAGAATTGGGAAAGCTGGTAGCCCCACCCACTCTGCCCAGCTGGGAGGGGAAGTCTTTCAGGAACACCAGGCTCTAAAAGTGTCTGGGCTCAGGCTCAGCCTCGGGATATCAAAGTAATTGCCGCTGGAGCCAGAACTGTGATCAGCCAGAACTGAGAGGACCTGGTGAGCAGACGGGTGGTACTGGCAGGAACGGCACCCAGATAAGAGATGTCCTCTTGGGTGCCAAGCAGGGCCACTGCCAGCAGCCCACGAGCTTTCCCAGGATGGCATCCGAGCCTTCCCAGGCCCTGCCAAGGGCGTAAGGTGAAATCTCAGGGTCGTTTTGATTTGCAGGACCGACAGTGCTTTGTTTGCACCATGCCGACGCTGGTGGCTGCTGCTGGCCAGCCTGCTGTGGCCAGTCCCTCCGTCCCTTTGGGAAGCCCAGCTGCTCCAACCCTGCAGACCCGGATAGCCAACTAAAGGACCCAAGTGATGGATGAGGTCCAGGTGAGGGAGGGACCACATTTGCCTTGCTTGCTCACTCAGTCAAGTACGTGGAGTCAATGAATAGGAAATGACTACAGGACACATAGGGTACCCTCTCAAGGCTCTGGCAATGCTCCTTGCCAGCCAGCCAGACCATCTCCCTGAAGAACAGGGACAAGAAGTGGCTTAGCAACTGTCCCCTCTTTATTTACAGCTTGGAGAATACATGCAACATGGCATCATAAACCAAGGCACAGCACCCCTCCCTTGCTGCTCCCACATTTTGAGGAGGAGCTACAGCGCTCCCAGGAATTTTCCAAGAATCCAAAAGTTCAACAATGGAGGCTCCAGGCCTAGGAGCCCTACCTGGGGTCCTCCAAGCAGAGCCCGATGACAGCCCAGAAGGCGGGTCTTGGATCGTAGAGCTTGTCCTTGTTGGTAAGTTGCTGGGACGCAGACTTCAGAATCATCAAGCCATAGTGAATGCAGGAAGGCTGGATTGTGCAAGTGTCCCTCCCCCAAAAGCATCCATCTTCTGTCTGTATCCCGGACCTATGATACCCACCACATCCAAGAGAATGGAGAATGTGTTAGAAGCCAGATGCCAGGGGTGGGGGCACTCCTGTGCTGTGGTTCAGTAGGTGTGGGGTGGGGCCCACTTTCCTGGCACCCAAGACTCCTTCCTGGTTCCTTACTTACTAAACATGCTTATTGCAGCTCGTACAGATGCTCCTAGTCGGCAGCCGCAGAAGGAGCCTGGGGATGGTGGAAGGAAGCTGTGCTTCACCAGACTCCCAGGCGATTGCTGGGCCTCAGCAACCAGAAGGAGCTTGGCCATGGATCTGTCCCAGATCCTGCTCTTCCTTGGGATTTGGAAACCTCACTCCCGCAGTGTAAAGCTCTTGTTCTGCACGCATCCAGCTCACCCTGACCACCTTTTCTGTGCGCACACAATCAGTGTGGCCTGTAACACACACTCACTATGGTCTGTGAGCATGAAGGCTGTAATGGAAGGCCAGTGTTATTCTAGTCCAGCTCCAAGAACCCCGGAAGAGGAGCCTTCAGCTATTGGCCTCTCAGAACCTCTCTTTCCTGACACCCAGGGCTCCTGGTTCCTTAGTTTCTAGACACACCCCTCGTAGGTAACTTAGATGCTCATTGTCAGCAGCTGCAGAGGGAGCCTGGGAGCGGCTGAAGGAGGCTTGGGAAAGGCCTTGCCAGCCTGTGGCAGAACAGGCGTGCTTTTGGAATTTGAATTTCTTAAAGGGCAGGCAAGGGCCTTTGAAGGTTTCCTTTGAAGTTTGCATCTCCATTCATTGGACCCTCAGCCCTTTGCACCAGCCATGGGAGTAGAACAACCTTTCCTATCACCAAACACGCAGAAAAAAAATAGTCCTGTCTGGAGACAGTGGGCATTTGTCAGAGTGTCCTTGAGGCTTTCGCTCAGGTGTCTGTCTGGGCCGCTGTTAGCCTCCTCTTGCCCCTCCCCGCTCAGCCCTCCACCAGGGCCACCTTTACCCTCACAAACCTGTTGCACAGCCACCAGCTCTTCCAGCTCGGCTTCAGGGTGGGAATCTGGATGCTTCCCCAGAGCCATGAATTTGTCTTGTGGAGTGTAGTTTGTATTTTCTTGTTGTTGCTGTTTGTTGAGTGGGGGTCTCTCTACATAGCTCTGGCTGCCCTGGAACTCTCTATGTACACCAGACTGGCCTCAACCTCACAGAGATTCACCTGCTTCTGCCTCCCGAGTGCTGGGATTGATGAAGTTCCCTTCGGAGCAACCAAAGAAAGCATCCTGAACTGGGTGTGGTGAGGCAGCCCTTCAATCCCAGCAGAGGCAGGCAGAGCTCTGTGAGTTCCAGGCCAAGCCAGTCTACATCCCGAATTTCAGGCCAGCTAAGGCTGTATAGTGAGACACCAATTTTCTTTTTTTCTTTTTTGAGTAAGTGTTGGATCACTGTGGAAGAGAAGGACTGGATTGCTGAAATTGCTTAACTGGCACTCTAGGTGTGTGTGCGTGTGTGTTATGGGCCAGGCACTGTTTTAAACACCTGCTAAGAATCAGGCATTTGCATTTCCCAGATGAAAAGTCAAGGCACAGAGACCTGAAGTAACTTCCCTAAGGTCAGCAAAACATGAGAGGAGAAGCAGGCTGTTTACAGCAGTTGGGAGGACAGAGGCGCAGGGTTCTTAGCCCTGGCTGCCATGGCAGCCCCCCTGGGGAGCTCTGGAGATGAAGCCTGGACCAGTCAGCATGTAGGTCAGCAGCATAGTGCTTGCCTGGAACATGCAAGGTCCTGGTACTACAAAAAGGAAAATAAATCTGTATTAGGATTTGCTTTCCCACTGCTGCTTTGATCCTGCCGGCTCTGGCCCTGCCCCCTCCCCCCCTTCTTTCCCAGGCCTATCAGACCCAGCTTGGGAAAGAAGAACAAGCATATTTGATTTCTTCTAGATCTGCCTGCTTTCCTTGGTACCTGATCCCTGGACCAGACTGGTTACCCCAGAGCAGTAAACAGCCCTGACATCCCATGGATGTGGTCCAGGCTGAGGAGGGCTTGGGCAGGGGTGGCTTTTGTCCTTCGCAAAAGTTAACCAGGAGGTCGGGATGCCAGGTGCAGGGATCTAAAGGAGCCTGAGAAAGCTCCTCGGGCCAGATCTGCTGACACATGTTCTGGGTGGTGATGGTAATGGTGGGGTTATCATCAGGATTCCAGCCTGTGGGGGTGCTTCACACTGTGCCCCAGTCTGAGGTGGCCCCACTTTCCAAGGGCATTGCTGCTGACACGGAGGGATGGAGTCCAGAGATGGTCTCAGGGAGTTTGGGAATCACTAAACAGTATGTCAGGGGAGCACGTGGTAGCGTATGGGCATGCCTTTCCAGGGGGGTAGAAAGTCCGAGGACAGCTTAGGAGGGCATACCCCAGTGTCCCCGGGCTGGATGGTCAGGGCCATGGGTCCAAGAGAGAAGCTACTGCTTCCCCAGTCCCTTCATGACTGTGATTGGCACCTGTCAGTTGGAAGGATCCATCCACGGGGACCATTCTTCACCTGAAGGCAGGTGCCCTGTGTAGGGGCTGAGGGAATGGAGGAGACAGAGTGGGGATCAGACCCAGGGCCTGTGCAGCCTAGGCAAACGGCTTATTTTGTTTTGCTCAAGTCTCCTGTAGCCTTGCCCCCACTTGTTATGCAGCCAAAGATGACTTTTAGCTTCTGCTCCTCCTGCCTCTGCTCGCCTTCTTAGACACCATGCTTGAAGGTGGAAGCCCGGGCAGGGTTCACCAACTCAAGGCAAGCATGTTACAAACCTAGCCACATCCAAGCCCTAATGTTTCCTTTCTAAAGGACCTGCCAAACATGCTGACCCACGCCTATAATCCCAGTATTTGGAGGACTGAGGCAGGAGGATTGTCGGGGTTTCTGGCCTAGCCAAAGAGCGAGACTCTGTCTCTCAAGAAGACGATAAACCTTTGCTGGGAAAGGCTGAGGTCAGTCAAATCAAGTTTCTCTGCCGCCCAAACTGGATCGTGGCTGCTGTGCGACCCTCACACGTCATGCAAATCAGGTGTGCTTCAGTGCTCTCTTACCACGTTCTCTGTGGAAATTCAGGAAAAATGCACAGGTGCTTTGCCTGTGACAGCATTCCAGATCCACTCCAATCAGGTGTCCCCTGTCTTCCCAATCCTTTCAGGGACCGGAAACCTCCCCTTTCCCAAATGCTACAATGCTGGTGTCGAGCGGAAGAGGGCGCGCTCGACACTGCCACCGCGTAGAGCAGGATCCGCGAGCTGTGTGGGTCTCAGCGCGGCCAGCGGTGGGCAGTGGGTGGCGGGCGCGGTGCACAGCGGCTCTCAGCCGAGCCGCCCTCCCGCTTGGGGGCAAGCGTACTAGACCAGCTCCTGCAACAGCCATCGGTTCCCCTCCTCAGCCCCAAGCCGAGCTGTTACTAACAAGGTCCTGTTTGTCCACACCTCCCTGGCTCAGACCCCGGGCCGGTGGGGAGGCACGACGTCGGCGCTAGACGTTGATGAAGGATCCCTGGTCCCCGTTGGCTGTCTCAGGTTCCACGCAGCGACCCTTCCTCCGAGTGACCCTGCGGTTTCGGTGGAATTTGGCATAGCAACGCAGCCCTGAGTGGAAGGAGGCAAGGGAGTCAGAGCTGAGGGTGACTGTCCTTCCCTTTTCTTCCCCTCCATCCTGCACAGATGGTCCCTCAACTCCACCGCGTCTGAAAAGACGTTTAAAGAACTGGGCTGGTCACAGAGGCTTATAATCCCAACATTCAGGAGGCTGAGGCAGTAGGTTTGAGTTTAGTTTGAGGCCGGCCAGAGAAACAAACAAACAAACAAACAAAAAACCTAAATGTTGAATCCGGGGCTTGTGAATATTCAATACACTATCACTGAACTACACACGACTTCATCTGTTTAAAAAAAAAAAAAAATTGAGCATGGTGGCCCACCCTTTAATCCCAGCATTTGGGAAGCAAATCTCTGAGTCTGAGGCCACCCTGGTCTATAGAACAAGTTCTAGGCCAGCCAAGGTTACATAGTGAGACCCTAACTAAAAAAAAAAAAAATAATAATAATAATAAAAATAATAAATGAGCAAATGAAAGACTGAGGCTGCAGGTCAACTGTAGAACGCACGAGGCCCAGGAAGCAAGAAAACAAATCTCTCACCCACTGGGGAGATATCCCAGAGGTAAAGTGGTTGTTCAACAAACATTAGGACCCGTGTTCAGGTCCCCAGAACCCCTCTAAAGAGCTGGACTTGGCAGTGTCCGTGCAAGGGATTGCAAAACTTCTAAGACACAATGGGAGACTCCTTGGCAAGCTGGCACACACTGCAGCAAACAAGAGACCCGTCTCAAATGAGGGGGAAGGCAGAGACTGACACCTAGGGTTGTCCTCTGATCTCCACACACGGGCCTGGCACACGCACACCTATACACAAGCACACTCACATATCCTATACATACATAAATGCAAACACACACACACACACACACACACACACACACACACACAGCCCATGGCTCTGTCTATTGGGTCTGTCTAGTCAACCTGAGATGTGACTAGATGTTTTTCATTTAAGGTCCTGGTAGGTCACATCCTCCTGATCACAGGGAAAGAGATATCCCTGTGGCCTAAGAGACCCCTGCATCTCAGGGTCAGAGTGACCACAGGGGTCAAGGGTATCTCATGATCCACTTACATCATCAGCTGGAGGGCAAAGGGGCTGCTCGGAAGTTTGTGATTGGAAGCCTAGAGTTTGTTAGGTTTCAATAACCTAGGCTGGCCTCACACTTGCTATGTAGCTAAGAATGACCTTGAACTCTTGATCCTCCTATCTCCAAGAACTGGGATAACAGGTGTGTGCCACCAAGCCTAGTTTCATAGGGTCCGGGGTGGGGGACCCAAGGCTTTTAGCAGATAGGCAAGCACTCTGCCAGCTAAGCAGGCCCTGGCTCCAAGGCTCAGCACTTGGCCACAGTAGTCAGGAGCAGGAACGTTTGAGTGACCACGGAAGCCCTTGGGAGCTTCCAACCCCCTGGCTGGCCTGACCTGCTGAGTTCCAGCCTTGGTCCCTGGGTTTAATACTTCAGGAGGATCCGCAGGGCTCCGTCCCTTCTCTGTGAACTGGCCTATGCTCTGAACACAGGGAACAGCATCTTACAAGATGTCCTCACTCTGTCAGTCTCTACCTTTCTACCCTTCCAGCCTGTTCCCCGTCCTCAACTGTCCCCAGCCCTGCAATTAGAGATAACTTTCTCTGCGGCCACAGGGTCTCATGTATTCTAGACTGGCCAACTGAGAATGACCTTGAACTCGAGATCCCCCAGCCTTCCCTTCCCAAGTGCTTAGATAGTGCCCTACCCAGTTTTGACTGGCACTAGACTAGAATCCAGGGCCTAGTGTGTGCTAAGCAAGCCAAGCTGAGCCTCACTGTCAGCCACAGACAGATCTTTTAAGTCCAGAGGACAGACCATTGACTCCTGTGCTTAAGGGTGGGCATTACTTCCAATCACTAACAAAACAAAATCCAAACAAGGGCCACAAAGTCAGGGCAGTTCTTCCTGAAGTTTCATCTCCCTCGTAACCTTCTCCAGGGGTCACTATTTGCCATGCCAGACTCTTCTTGCCCAAGGTCCCTGCCCTTACCTTTTGCCTCCTATCAGAGTCCCTTGGGCCCATTTTTCTACCTCCATCACCCACTCTTTCCCTTCTTCCTAAGGACTCTATATAACACCCTGCAAGGCACCTACCAACCTCCCAGGCTTTCTTTACAGAACTTATGACTTTCCAGGACCTTTTCTTTCTCTTTTTTCCTTTTTGATGGGTGGGTGGGTGGAAGAAGGGTGTTTGGGATAGATACAAAGCCCTCTATAACCCAGGCTTCCCTGAATGGGACTCCATCTGTACCTGAGGATGACCTTGAACCCATGAATCTCCTATCTCTCTACCTCTGGAGTGCTGAGAGGCACAGGCGTGTGGCTCCAGGCCTGGCTCCAGAGCGAGCATATCTATGGCTTTGTTTCTGGTCTTCTCATCTCACTGGAATGTAACACAGGAGTGGAGATGGCGGTGCAGGCTCTCCTGTTGCTGTGAACTAGACTTAGAGTGTGACTCAGGTTCACAAAGCTGCTGGGAAAGATCCCATCCTCAGAGCCTGGAATGCAGGTTAAGTATCGGTTGACTTGTCAGTTTAGACACCTTGTTTTTAAAAGCGTGCTTATCTCTCAAAGTTGCGTGCTGAAATGAATATTGCATAAATAAATAAAGATTATATCAAAACAAGGGAAGTGTGTGGAGGTGACAGGGCCACATGCTGGTCCTTATTGATGTTCAGTGACGGGAACCTGGTGCTTCGGAGGCCATGGCTACTTTAGTGTGGCTCTGAAAAATTTTCTGAAGACACAATTAAAATTATTTTTCTACCTTTCTCCTTCATCTAGCTTTTTAATTTTTTTTCTTTAAAGCCATGCCCAGTGGCACACACCTGTAATCCCCAGAGGCAGTTGTATATCTGTGAGTTCAAGGCCAGCCTGGTCTACAGAGTGAGTTCCAGGATAGCCAAGTTTACCTGAGAAGACTTTGTCTAAAAAAAAAAAAAAAAAAAAAAAAAAAGTTCTGAGGCAGAGCCAGTTGCAGAGGCTAGCCCCAAAAGCATGACCCTCCTGCCTTTCAAACAGCTAGAATCACAGGCTGATGGCATCATTGCTCTCCCTTCTTTTCTCTCCTCCTCTCCTCTCCTCTCCTCTCCTCTCCTCTCCTCTCCTCTCCTCTCCCTCCCTTCCCCTCTCTTCTCCTCGCCTCTCCTCTCCCTCCCTTCCCCTCCCCTCTCCTCGCCTCTCCTCTTCTCTTCCCCCTCATTCCCTCCTCCCTAAATCCCTTTCCTCTTTTTTTGGTCTCTTCTATTTAATTATTCTGTTTATCGTATAAGCAAATGTGCACACATATCACAGTGCAGGTGAAGGTCAAAAGACAACTTTGGTTGGTTCTCCTCTTCCACCTTTACAGGGGTTCCAGGAATGAACACAGGGCATCAGGCCTGCAGGTTAAGCCCTCTATATTACATGCTGAGCCAATTCCTAGCTCTGCTTTATTTTTTTTTTCCTAGCAAGGTGTTATGTGTACTCTAAGCTGGCCTCAAACTTACAATCCTCCCTGCCCCAACACACACACACCTCAGCCTCTCAAGGGCTGGGATTGTGCAAGTGTGTTCCACCATAGCCAATTATTTCTCTTCCTTTTCATTTCCTTCTCTTTTCCCTCTTTTCTCCTCTCCTCTTTTTCCCTCTCTCTCCTCACTCCTTTCTGTGATAAAATAAAATACCACCCCCTCCAAAAACAAAGAAGGAAGCAGAAAGAGAGAGCCAGCGGCGTAGTGCTATAGACCCACAATTCCAGCTGCATGAGAAACTGAGGCAGGAGGATCATGAGTTTGAGGCCAGCCTGTGTAACCCAGCACATCTCTGCCTCAGAACATTTCCAGGGAAGAAAGGACTGAACACAGAGCCGGCACCAATGGACATGTGTGCGCACTGGACACACCCTTCCATCTGGGGTGGATGCTAGGGTGTTAAACAGTAAACCCTTCCCTGTGACTGCCAGGAAACCCACCCAGCTCCCGCTCCTCACCATCTCACTCCTATCTAGAGTTCTGCTGAGAAGCTGCTGCCTTCTCAGGTTGGATATTCTTTAAAGAGATATACACCTTTGTCTCCTCCCTTCTCCCAGTCCTGATCCCGAGTGATCACACCAGCTTGTATTTCAAGAGTCGAGAAATACAAATCTGAGAGATGATGCCAGGAGACGCATGGAGCTGGCAGATTGGAAGGCCCCAGCAAAGCTGTTCCTACTGGTGCCTTCAGCTCCCAGGGGCTTCTCCTGCCCACTCCCTCTTCCCAGGCCCCTCCACCCACATCCACCCTCTGCCAGGAAACCTCATGCCCCTCTCATTGCAGAGCTGGCTGGACAACAAAGGCTTCATGGTTCCAGGAGCACTGTGTGTGTCGGGGCTGGGGGCACCTGTCCCCCTTCCAGAGTCCAGACTGACCTTCCATGCACATACAGTCATCAAAACATTTGTTGTTGAGGCCGCGGTTGTGGGGCGTGCAGACATGTTCCCGGAGGTCACAGCAAGTTCCTGGCAACACAGCAAGCCACATGTGGTCAGCCAAGCCGAGCGGCTCCTCCCTGCCGCCCTGCGGAGTCCCACCGGACAGGAGATCCATCAAACGTGTGGCAGGCCATGCCCTACCAGGCCATCTGGTGTGCAAGGCTCTGGGCCGGGACTGCTGCTGGATGTCACGGACGAAGCCCCCAGAGGCAAGCGGCAGAGAACTGAGCCTCCCCAGATGGGCCACTTGATTGATCATGTGAGGATCAAAGGTGGTGTGGGGTTCACCTCCCAGGATGGGGTTGTAGTAGCTGGGGTGTACCAGAGGTGGAGTCGGCTGAGAGTTGTGAGGGACCTCAGGGATCATGGACTCCAACATCCCCTTGGACAGATGGAGAAACTGAAGCTTGGGTGGCTTGGCTAGCCTACGCAGGCCTGAGGCATCTCTGGCCACTACAGAGCTAGCTTCCAAGTTCCATCCTGTCAGCCCTGATTCTAGCCTTTTCTTCACAGTGATGTAGGAAGAGACAGCCTGTCTGGGCTGGTGTCTGTCTTCTACAATGCCAACTGGCTACTATTTTGCAGAATATGCTGCTAATATGGTGCCATAGAGATGGCTGCTTGCGTCTCTCTGTCCCCATCTCCCAAAACACTCATTATTTAGTGGCAAAAAGAGACATCACTGGTCTCCTGCTGAGGGCAGTTTCAGGGGCCACCTTGGCCCATGTTCCAACCACCACTTCCTCAGCAGCTCCAGACAACGGCCAGCATAGCAGAAACCAGGGCCAGCACTCTGTCCATCATGGGGCTTCCCTGACAGGCAAGGCTTTTCTCCACAGCTCCCTTTCAGCCAGTATGACATCAGACCCAAGATTTCTCTGTCAACTTGTTTTCTCTCTTGCCTTTAATAACTGTTACCCACCACCAATGCCTCAGAGAGTAACCCCTCAAGACAGGTTCTGGCCTGGCACTCCCCATGTATGACCAGGATGACCTTGAACTTCTGATCCTCAAGCCTCCACCTCCCAAGTGCTTGGTGACAGGTGTTATCCCACCACAGCTTCTAATTCCACCTCCGAGTCTACTCTGGGAGGTCCACTGGATCCCACAGGGCCAGCAGTTTAGACTCCAGCCAAACATCAGCCTCTTGTATTTATCCTGCTGAGATGATGAATAGAGCAGTTGAACAGGTGAAGGTGTCATGGAACCCATTCCCAGAAAGCCAGGCGGTGCCATGAGAGGGGACTAAATTAAACCCTGTGGGTGTTAATTCAAGGACAAGGTCAGGAGTGGATCATCGGACTCAAGGCAGGATGGGCTTCTGGTAAGAAGCTGAGGAACCAAGTTGGCCCAGGCTGTGTGACCTTGGAAAGGGCCTTTTGCCTCTCTGGGGCTTAATTGCCTCACTTTGTCTGAGAGCTAAGTCAGTCAGGCCTGCCCACTCTCCTTCTCACCCGAGCTCTCTGCAATGCCGTTTTGTGAGTTAGCGTATAGTAGTGACTCTCAGGAAATTGGTGGCTGATGATAACGGCCCTCAGGAAGCTAGTGGTTACTGTAGCTGCTACGTATTGTCCACAAAGGGTTATGACCCTCAGGCTTGCTCCCATGCTGGAAGCCCTGCCTCAGTTGCCTTGCTGGTATTCCCTCCAAGCCTGGTGCCTCAGGGGTGGGTATTGGGGTACCAGGGTACCTGGCAGGCAATCCTGGTGATGGTCACATGGTTCCCCCTCAGCTGGTGAGGTCTCATTGCCGTCACTGGTAAAGTGACTCCAGTGTTTCTCTGGGGACAAGGAAATTAGTGGTCAGATTAAGCACAAGACTTGGGTGTCACAGGGCCAGACGGCCACTCCCACACTGTGACTTGGACAAGACTCTCTCTGCTTCCCTTTCTTCCCTGAAGCGGAGCCCACAGTGTATACCCCATAGCCCATCTCCCTGTAAGGGACATGGGACCTGACTAGCGGACAGTAAGCACAAGATACTGTTTGCTGCAGTGAGTGTCAGGTCCAGCTTACAGTGATGCACTCATAGATGCTGGAGAGAGGAGTCGGAGCATGGGGTGGGGTGGCAAGCTGGACATACCTTTCTTCTTTGCAGAGGGCCAGACCTCTGGCTTTAGGTCCTCATAATCTGTCCAGTCAAATAAGGCCATGTCCAGCGTGGGCATCACTTCTCCATCAGACCTGGGCTGTATCTGCAGAAGACGAGGAGACCTAGAGCTTTCCATGTGAGGCAGTGGGAACAGAGGCTCTCAAGGCCAGAGGCCAAAGGACGAGGGCACCTTGTTTTGCACTTGGATCACGGAATCCATGCTGAAGATGTCACGGAATCAGCTAGGGAGACTGAGTCTATCTGCTCAGCGTTTCTAAAGGCATCAGGGAGGGGGCAGAAGTGGCCCCACTGTTGGTTTCTCTGTCCCTTCCTCTGTGTTCCCACTGTGGAGACACATGCAGGCCTCGATTCCACTCACAGCCCTGACCAATATCCTGGATTCTACAGAGGACCAGATTCCATGGCTGCGTCCTCACGTGCAAGACCACTAGGGTTCAGACCACAACTACTGGTCATGGCCACAGCTTTCGCCGAACTCTCAGGACCAAGAGATGAAGAAAGAGGATGCAGAAAACCTACAGCTGTCTCCTGGAGCTCAGGAGATGAGATCCAACCTGCCAGTGATGCCTGGGAGAGCTAAACCCTGTATGGATCTCTCTCTCTCTCTCTCTCTCTCTCTCTCTCTCTCTCACGTGTGTGCAAAGGAGACACTATCAAGGCTGGATAGCTGCCTCAGCAGTTGAGAGTGCTCACTGCTCTTGCACGAGACCGGAGTTCAGTCCCCAACATACACTTTGGGTAGTTCACAAACGCCTGTAACTCCAGCTCCAAGGGCTCTGTTGCCCCTGGCCTCCAAAGGTGTCTCCACCCATGTACACGTACCACCTTCCCCACATACACACATAATTAAAGTGAAAAAAAATTTCAGTTTAAACAAGGCACAGCAGGAGATGAACAAGAGCTCACCAAACAGCAGCACAGCAGTGGGCTGCCTCTTTTCTACCTCTCTCTCCATTTCTTTTTTCCTCCCTTTCTAAAACAGGATATCATGTAGCCCAGGCTTCCTGGAAACTCAGTGTGGAGCCAAGGACAATCTCAAACTCCTGATCCTCAGACTCCGCCTCCTGAATGCTGGGATAACTGGCCTGCACCATCACATCCGTTTTACGAAGTGCTGGGAATCAGTCCTAGGGCTTCATGTGTGCTGGGAAGCATTTTACCAACAGAGCTGCACGCTGTGTTCTATGTTCTCAGTATAGAATATGTATTATTGATGCATGTCAATGGTGTTACTTCATTTGGAAAACAGACAGTGCTTTTCAGGGAGCTGGAGAGGTGGCTCAGTGGTTAAGAGCACTGGCCGCTCTTCCAGAGGAAGTTCAGCTCCCAGCACCCACATGGCAGCTCACACCTGTCTGTAGCTCCACTTTCAGGGGACCCACACCCTCTCACCGGTGCACATAAAAAATAAAATGAAATAAATTATTAAAAAAACAACAACAACAATTTAAAAAAACCAGTGCTTTGTTTTGAGACAGGGTCTCACTTTGTAGCCCAGGCTGGCCTCAATCCTGTGGTGATGTTATGCCTCTGTCTCCCAAGTGTTGGGATTGTAGACGTGAGCCACAACATCTGTGCTGCATGACTTTACTCTCGAAAAAGAGGACTTTTCTAAGTCACAGGAGAGGATGAGCTGGCGACCTCCTGACCCCTTCTTCTTCCCTCCTGACCCCTCCTGAGCCACCTGCAGTCATACTCGTGTGAGCCCCCCTCTTCACCTTCCATTTACCTTTTTAGTGCTGGGGAACAGACAAGTCTCCTGCCTGGCCTATGCCATTCTAGGTCATGGGTTTTTAAATCGCTGCGGCTGCTTTCCGAACTCTCCCTAACTTTAAAGTTTCCCCACAAGAATCCCACCTCTGTGTGTGCAGAGACCAGCATGCTGAGGTGGCACTGGCTTCCTGGCTGTCCCCAGCCCACACCCCAAGGCCGTGTCCTCCAGGTGTTGATAGCCCTTCTTCAGCCAAAAGACCAGGTGGGGTCAAAGCTTAATGGCTTCCACTACCACCCTCCTGTGCCTTGGCTACCTAAGCAGAACGGGTGAATCAGCTAAAACCCGAGCTGCTGGGCACACCTGTGAGGAATTTTTCCTGACTGGATGTCTGAGGTGAGAAGACCCACCCTAAATCTGAGCTACACCATCTTCTGGCAGCCTACTGAAGGGACATGGAAGAAGAAAGCTTTTGCTTGTTGCCTGCTTGCCCTTACTCTTGCTGGCCAGTTCATCTACTCTGCTGCTGAGGCATTCCTTTGCTGGTGTTAGAACCTACTTCTTCAGGATTACAACACAGACCAAAGGCCCACTGAGATATCCAGCCTTGGATTCTTGCCTTTCCGTCAGGACATAGCTGCTGTTGGACTAGCAGGACCACGGCCTGTAGAGCCACTCAAATAAATTCCCTTTTGATGTATACATTCATTCCATCAGTTCTGTTCCTCTAGAGAACCCTGCCAGGCGGTTAAGGGAGAATTGAGTTCAGATTCATGGCCACATGGGGCCCCTACCTGGGGCCACGGGGAGGTGACAGGCAGGATCCGGGACTCTTCCGTGCTAGGACTGACAGCATCCACCGAGGTTAGGAAGAGCATGCTGGGGGCCAGGCTGGTGGAAGACTCCTCGGTGACAGCCTCCAGCATCAGGTCTTCAGAGCGGTCCGCCTTCTTCATCAGGGAGCTGGGGCCGCGAATGGCGGCTCGGCCTGAGACAAGGCAAGCATGGGGTGACCCGCCTGCTGCTGTTCACATCTTATCTACACCTACAGGGCAGTATGTTTTTTTCTGCTGCAAGCAAAACATTCTGGGCAGCATGAGCCCTTGGTCTAGCCAATGTCCTTGCTGTCTACCTAGCTAGAGACCTGGAAACGAGGCAGGTAGAGCCTGAATAGAGGTTCCCTGGAGGTAACTAGGGACAAAAAAACCCATAGAAGGAGGAGGTGAGATTTATGGAGGTTTATGCTTGCAGAGAAGCCTTTGAGATAGTTGGCAGGACAGCTACTGCTTACACACACACACACACACACACACACACACACACACACACACACTCTTCCTCAGTTACGATGAGCAGCCATCAACGTCTTTCTTTCTTTCTTTCTTTCTTTCTTTCTTTCTTTCTTTCTTTCTTTCTTTCTTTCTTTCTTTCTTTCTCTTTGTGTAGCCTTGGCTGTCCTGGACTCACTTTGTAGGCCAGGCTGGCCTCGAACTCACAGAGATCTGCCTGCCTCTGCATCCCTAAGTGCTAGGATTACAGGAGTGTGCCACTGTCCAGCCAACGTACTTCTTTATCACACACCTGATATGCTGGGTTCCCAGTGAGCTACTCCATGGTAATTACTTCACCTAACTACTACAGGAACACTGAGAAGTGGGTTGCTGCTCAGCTACTGAGGAGGAGCCCAAGCCAGAGAGGTTAGGCAATTTCACCCAGGACACATAGCTCATGCATGGCAGAGCGTAGATTTGAACCTCGGTCCTGAGTCCAAAGCCAATGTTTTTAACCTTCAAAGACACTTGGGTGTGGGACGGTGAGAGGGGGAGGGAACTGTACAGGGTCAGGACAGGGTCACAAACAATGAGACCAGAACAGAAGCACAGGGTCGGGGTAGGGGGCGCAGGGGCAAAGGTGGGAGAGCATCTAAACTTGTCCTTACAAGCCACAGCTGTAAGCTATTGGATCCTTTGGTGTCGCCCACTTTGCAGAAATAAACTCCGGTCAGCCCGAGGCCTCACAAATGCTGATGAGGCCTGGCCTGTGGACTTCATCTGTCCCCTGCCACCATGTCACCTTCCTTCAGGAGGCCCTGCCACTGCACTGAAGCCCGGGAGCTTCGTGGGAACTAAGGGCTCTCCTGCTGTTCCTCACGGCATCAACATCTCCCGGACCGCCACAGCCAGGCCCTGTGAATAGGAGGGCCTATGCTGAAGCTTGCCCTTGGCATGTAGGGGTCTCAGCCGACCCGGCAGGGAGGCGAGTGCCCTTCCCCTCACTATCTGCAGGAGAAGGAGCCTTCGAACACTCCACTTTCTTCCTGGAGAAACACCCCCACCAGCCCATTTGTGGCTGTTACTCCACCCCCAAAAGCAGTCTTGTCCCATGAAAAGACTTGGTAGCCAGGTTGTCTGTGCAGGCTCCAGGCCAGGTGAGGCTGGGGAGGGGCCAGCTGGGGTGGAGGGAGGCTGCTTGGGTTTATTGGAGACTGTTTGTTTGGGCCAAAGGAGGCTCAGCCTGGGTGATCATAGGAATTCTGGGAATGGAGGCACAGAGCATGTTAAGGAAAGTGAACACAGAGGTAGGCATGGGAGGGTGACATCTCTCTTGAGACACCGCAGGTTACATTTTTGGTGTCCCGGGAGGATCCAGGGCATGGTCTTGAGGCTGGAGAGATGATTTAGCAATGAAGAGCATGTACTGCTCTTTCAGAGGACCTGAGTTCGATTCCCAGCACCAACCTCAGGCAGTCCACACCCTCCTTTAACTCCAGCTCCTGGGGATCTGAGGCCTCAGAAGGCACCTGCGCACGTATGCACTTATCCACACACATATCCGAATAATTAGAAAAAAAATTTTTAAATCTTTTAAAAAAAGATGGATTCTCCAGCCAATGGCTCTACTTGGAAGCAGCCAGGCTTCTGGGAGGTGTGGCCTAGTGGAAGAAAGTTGAGTCAAACTGGAGGTGCCTCTGAGGGGGATGTGGGGACCCAGGTGTTCCCTTGCTGTCTCTCCTTTCCTCCCGCTTCCGTTTCTCATCCCTCCTCTCTCTGTCTATCTGCCTCTCTCTCTTCCTCCTCCTTTTCTTCTTGGCCACCGGCTACCATGAGGCCATCATTTCCATGTTTCTCCCACGATGCTTTGCCCCACAACCCAGCAGCCACAGGCTGATTGCTCTGAATCCTCCATCCCAGAGTTTCCCCAGATCTCCTCACCCTGACTGACAGCTGACCACCACACGGGGTCACTGGTGTTCAGGGCTGGAGGAGGCTGGCTCGAGAGCTGTGGGTTCAGTGGCAATTGCTCCTGCGCCTGAGCCTAAGCTCTAAGGCAAGGTTGGGCAGCAACTTTGCAGAGAGACAAACCTAGGCTTAGGAAGGCGACCTGCCCAAGGCTGCAAGCTAGTGAGTAGCGGAGTGACACCACTTTCCGCAGATCTGACTTCCGAGCCCAAGCTCAGCTCTGTTCCAGAGCTCATTAAAGGGTGTGCGGGGGAAGAAGTGTCCCAGCTGCTCGGTTCGCAGGGCTTACAGCCGCGTAGATTTGGGTCAGATGCGAGGTAGGGCTTCCCCGGCTTAGGAGGGAGATTGACGCCTAAAGAGGCAGAGCGGCTATGCTCAGGGCCTCTTCTCCGCCTCCGTCCCCACGTCCCCACCCCTGCTTCTCCCGGCCCCTCTCTGTGCCAGAACACTGACTTTAGTAAGACGCCTCCCCTCTTCAGGGCGCCCACTTCGATCCCTTGGGGGCCTCTGAATGGTCTCTCCGGGGCCTTAACGAGCCTTCTCCCCGGTGCGGGGCCCCCAGGGATCTGCAGATACCTCGGTGCGGCCGCAGCCGGTCCCTGCGTCTCTTGTGTTCTCTGCCACGTTTCTTCACCCTCTCCCACCCGGGAGGTCGGGGCTCCTTCTCTGGGTAGGGCAATGCCAGCCCCAGAAGCTGCTCCTTGTCCTGAAGAAGGCCGGCAGGGTGCTGTCCAAGTGTCATCCGGGAAGCCTGCCTGGGGGTGGTGACCACAGACCCCTCCTGGGCCCGGCCTGGCATGCCTGAGCCCCTGTCCTTCCTACCCAGGCCCCGTCGGCTATGAGGCACCCACCGGGCAGAGCTGGGGAGGTGAGGGTGAGGTTCGGGCAGGTTCCTGGCAGAGGACCCAGATGCAAGGGTGCCCGCCACGTGGAGCTCCAGAAATAGCAGGAGGAACAGGACCAGCATGGGGAGCTTGGGGACCGAGCACCCTGCCATTGGCTCTCCCTAAAAGAAAAATGGCAGCATCAGAGCAGTACCCATCGGCACCCCATTATCCAAACTGCTTTTCCCACGGGGGTGGAGGAGGCTCTGCTCCCTGGGGACATTTTTGTTTTTTAACTTGTTTGTTTGTATGTTTATCGAGACAAGTTTACTCTGTGTAGCCCTGGCTGTCCTGGAACTCACTCTGTAGACCAGGCTGGCCTCAGATTCACAGAGATCCACTCGCCCCTCCCTCTGGAGGGCTGGGATTAAAGGCATGTGCCATCACCGACCAGCTTGTTTTTTAACTTTTAAAATGTTTTTGCGTTGTTCTTGCTTAGGTTTTGTTTTGTTTCTGAGACAGCCTCACATAGCCCAGTGCACACTTGACTGATCCTCCTGTCTCCATCCCTCAACCATTAGGACGGCAGGCACTAACTACTATGCCCAGCTTTCCCTTTTGGGGAGGATTTAAAATTTCATTTACTTACATACATTTATCTATATGTCTGTCTGTCTATCTATCTATCTATCGTGTGTATGTGTGCATGCCATGGTGCATGTGGGGGTTAGAAGACAAGGTACAGGAGTCAGTTCTCTCCTTTTACCCATGGCTCTAGTATCAAACTCAGACCATCCAGCTTCACTGAACTATCTTGCCTGTCCTTCCCCTTCCCCTTGTTGAACTAGTTAAATGGGTGTGTGTGTGTGTCACATGAGTGCAATGTCTGGAGAGGCCAGAGGAGGGCGCTGGATCCCCTGGAGTTGGGTTGCGAGCTGCTAAATGTGGGTGCTAGGCACTGAACTCAGGCCTTCTGCAAGAATGAGCAACAAGCACTCTTAACCTAAACCCTCCTTCCAGCTTTTGTTTTTCCCCTTGAGACAGGGTTTTGCTGTGTGGCTGGCCTGGAACTTGTTATGTAGCCCAGGCTGACCTCAGACTTGCAGAATCCACCTGCCTCTGCCTCATGAGAGCTGGGATTGAAGGAATACACCACCACATCTGGCTTGCTTTCTTTTCCCTTTAAAATGAAATTATCATCGTCATCATCATCATCAATCATCACTATTATTATTGAGACAGGATCATGTTATATATCTCAGGCTGGCCTGGAACTCATGGTGCTCCATCTGCCTCAGCCTTCCGTATGCTGGGATTATAGGTAGAAATCACCACTTGCATCTGGAATCATTTTCACATGTCAATACTGGGAGATGCTAATGGTTTCTGATGGAGGAGGCCAAAAGAGCAGGTGAACACACCACAACGTAGAGTTTGGTTCCCCAACAAAGGATCTTCCTGGTGGGGCTAGAAAGATGGCTCAGCAGTTAGGGGCACTTGGTTTCCAGCACCCACATGGCGGCTCACAACCATCTATAACTCCAATCCTGGAGGATACAACACCCTCTTCTGGCCTCCACAGGTACTGCATGCACACAGTGCACAGACACACATGCAGGCCAAACACTCACTGAAATAAATAAAATGAAAATTAAAATGAATCACCCGAGGCTGAGGATCTTTAGCTTAAATTCTTCCAGACTAGTTTAGAAGTCCCTTCTCTGCCTCTGCCCTTGGCCACGTCTTCTGAGACACAGCTGTGCCTCTCAGAACCCAGAACACATGCAGAAACCGGAGCACCCTGTCCTCTCAGAAGCTCTATTGCGATTCCTATCATTTCCTACCCTTTCCTGAGGTGGGAGATGGCTTGAAGGATGGTTAAGTCACATCCTGTGAATAAGTGCTCTTGGCCTTTTGGGGCTGTCCAGGGTGGCCTAGCTCTGTCCTTGTCCCTATTGTCTGTCCCCCCACCTCCTCTTTGATAGAATCTCATGGAGCCCAGGTAGGCCTGGAACTCATTCTAGTTCCTTTTTTGAATTCCTGATTCTCTTGCCTCCTTGCCTCTACTTTCCTGGCGCTAGAATGACAGGGGATCTTTGAGGCCCCCAATGGTTCTGGAACTGTCCCTGGTGCCCAGGGCTTTGGGAATGGCTGTGCAAAGGAATCTGACAACCCCACTCTGCCACTCACACACGAGGCAGAACACGCCAACCTGCTCCAGCATCCCTCCAGGCCACAGTGGAACCTCTTAGAGATTCAGCGCCTAAGGAGGAACCTGACCCTAGTCAGTTCAGAGGACTGCTTCAGAAGTCCTGAACATGGCGGGTTGACGGGAGATGCCTGTCAGACTCTGAGGATCCTCTTGCCTGTAGCCTCCTTATCCACCCCAGCCTCACTGCCTTGGCCAGGCTCCTGCCAGGTCAGCTGGCTGATTGAATTTTTATGGCACAGGATTCCATTAGGGTCCCCAAGGTGCTGACGCCACCATTTCTATGTGATTTGTGGCTTTATAATTGCCCCGGGCAAGGAAAAGTTGTCAGGTCTGGAAAATTCCCTGGTTCCCAGCATTCCTCGCTCTAGCTGGCTCAGCTTCTGAAGTCCTCAGGCCCACCCCAGTCAGGCTCTCCTTCAATAAGGTCAGAGTCCGGGCTGCCTTGCCCAACCTTGGAGTCACTGCTAGGCTGATTCCCCCAAGGCCTGCACCTTGCTCCTCTTCACTCTGGGGCCCTGAGCATTTCTCAGAGCTCCTGGCTGAATGTCAGGAGGTCTCATTGCTTTCCCTTTTGTCTGCTATCTTGGGATCAAAACCTAAGGGGCCTTGAAGCCAGCTTGCTATCCCTGTGGAGTCCAAAGTGAGTTACCCTTGCAACTTTCTGACCAGCCTGGGTGTGGTCTTGGAGAACGGCTCCTCCCCTGCTGAGCTAAGCAAGAAAGCGCATGCCCTGGCATCCAGGCTGGGAACATTGTTTGGTAGAGGAATTTGCTTAGCATGTATGAGACCCTGTGTTTGCTTCTCAGCACTACATAAACTGGTATGTAACGGTGCACGCGTGTACTCCCTCTCACACAAACACTAAATAAACAAACTACCAAAAATTAAAAGCAAAATAGGGCTGGAGAGAGGGCGCAGGGTTAAGAGCATCTGTTGGTCCTGCAGAGGATCTTGGTTTAGTTTCCAACACCAACATGGCAGCTCCTAAGAACAGTTCCAGGGAGTAGAATGCCTTTCTATGATCCCCGTGGGCAACTGCATACACAATATGTATATGTGTGCATGAAGGTAAACACAGGAAATAAAAAGAAAGCTTACAAGACAAACCCAAATCCACCCATTGCTGGCTCTAGACCAGCCTCCTCCTGCTCCTACTGGTAGACATTGCCATGCCCCGTGGGGTTGAGGGCTCATCTGTTGCATGTAGGAAACCCAACTCAGCAGCACCCTTGTTCTCGCCCACCCTTTTGTCCCAGGTTGGGTAGAAGGCAGGAATCCAATGAGCCCACATGATCCTACCCTCTTCCCAGACCTTAGCAGTGCCAGCCTGCCTCAGCCCCTCAGCAGCTGCCAGGCCCTCCCACCATGACTTTCAACTGCTCAAAGTTGCCCCTGGCTCCCTTGTCTTCCTGTTTAACCAGACTCCTTACTTTTGCATTCAAAAAACCTGTGTAACATGGGCCCAGCCTGGCCTTGGCACCTGCTTTCTCCCTTTGAAGCCAGTGGGGACACTTCAGACACACTCTGTAGCCTGGGGCAATGTCTCCCTTCTACACCACCTTTCCTTGACAAATCCCATCCATTCCAAATGCCCCTTCCTTTAGGAGGCCTCCCCACCTCAAAACATTCTCCCCTGGTACTGGGTATGGTGCTCCCCCTCCATGCTGGTGCTCCTCCTCCATTCCAATGCTTCCCCTCCATGTTGATGCTACCCCACTCGTGACAATACTCCTCCTCGATGCTCATGTCTCACCAAGGCTTTGGGATCTCACGGGCCGTTATTGGTTTGGAATTAGCTATTTTTATGGAAGTGCCTGACCACCCAGACAGCAGTGAGAGGGAAGAAGGTGTGCCCTAGCCACCCTCTGTACTGGCACACACCTAGGATTCTGTGTGCCTAAGTACTGGTGAACAGGGCCGTGGATGAAGGCAAATCCCTGGTTTGTGTGCGTGCACGAACGTGCATGTGAGCTCACAGGAGCTGGCAGACTTCATAGAGCCCCCTCTTCAGACTCCAGGGATTTGTAAGAAGATCTTGGCACAGCCCAGCAGTCAGGATGCCAGCCTGGCAGAGAGCCACTCAGGAAACATGGGCCACCACAGAAGCTGTGCCAAGGATCCCTAGTGAAGATGGGCTCCAATCCATTTCTGTCACTCTGAAAGCCAGGTGGAGGCTGTGTCACAAAGCATTGAGCATTTGGGTACAAAGCAAGGCAGATGCCCCCACCCCCTTCAGCCCTGTGGGTTCTGCCTGTGGCTTGTTCCCAAGTCCTCACACTGGGCATGGTCCCCAAGGATGGCCCAGTCTCCACTGAGGCCCAGCAGTGAATCATCAGGACCAAACAACAGGACCTGTCTGAATGTGAGTGGGACAGCCGCACTCTGTGGTGTTTAATTCCCTCAACTGCTTGGTGCCATTTTTACATTTAAAAAGTGAGGATGCTTAGCTGAGCATGGTGGCTCACACCTGTCACCCCAGAATGTGGGAGACTGAGACAGGAGGATTACAATTCATTTGAGGCCAGCCTAGGATAGTGAAATTGGGCAGCCTGAGCTAAAGGGCGAGATACTCTGTCTCAAAACAACAGCAACAAAGACAAGCATAGAGGAAATGAAGGCTCAGTGTGACACAGTTCTAGGCCTGGGTTCTCTGCCACCCTGTGCACAGGGGACATAGTGCTTATCCCCATGGCCGGTGTTCAGTGCCGGGAACCATCTGCTTGCCCCCATCCTTGCTGAGTGCTGTCAGAGCCAGAAACCAGCAAGAAAAAAGGAACCTGAGGAAGGAGGGGTAAGGGAAGAGCTTGAATTCAGGCTCCATCTTGCCTGGCACAGTAGGGAGAAAGTTGTCTAGTTGGCTGTCTCCATGCAGGAGGCAGCAGGAGGCAGCGTCATATGCAAATGAGGCATCCATCTAGCTGAAGCAAGCTTTAATTCCTGAGACCCCTCCCCACAGTCCTGCATGGGGCAGGGCACACCACTCGTGAGGGAGGGGCTGCTGAATACCCGCCTGGCAGACAACTGTGGAGTCTGACCACCTGGCCTCCTACATCAGCTGCAGGGCCCGAATTCCTGCCTTGATCACTGGCTTGGCCCACCAGTTGCTTGTGGGCTGGGTCAGATGCTGAAGCATCCTGTGGGAAGGCTGCTCTGCTGGTGCCTAAGGATTGTGCAGCTTCACCCAAGTGCACTCAGAGACCTTGGGCCCATCTGCTGGGTCCTGACGCCTGCCTCCTCCTGTGAGAAATCTGAGCCACAGTATTTGGTGGAAATACTTTTGAAGGCTTGGGAGTATTTGAGTCTAATTAGGTGTGGGTTTTGTTTGTTGGTCTGCTTTGTTTGCTTATTTGAAGGGGGGGGGTTGGCATAGGGTCTCATTATGTGGGCCTGGTTTCCCTGAAACTCATAGGCCAGGCTGGCCTTAGACTCAGAGATTCGCCTGCCTCTGCCTCCCAAGGGCTGGAATTAGAGATGTGAGCCACCACATCCAAACAACCGGGTTTTAAAAATCTGGTGTAGGAGAATAGTACCGGAGATGTAGTTCAGTGGTAGAGCTCTGGCCTCCCTCCCTCCCGTGAACAAGGCTATGGGTTTCATCCTCAGCACTGCACAAATGTATACGTTTAATTTTTAAAAATGAACTTATTTTTAAAACAAGTAAAAGTGACAAATGTGTTCACATTTGATCTCTGCTCTGTGTGTATGAGCACACAGAGTGTGTGAGCTCTAGCGTGTGTGTGGGGGGAGGGAGAGACAGGGACTTCCCATACAGCCCTTGGCCTGGAACTTTTTTGTTGTGTTTTGTTTGTTTTTGTTTTCAAGACAGGGTTTCTCTGTGTGGCCTTGGCTTTCCTGGAACTTGCTCTGTAGACCAGGCTGGCCTTAAACTCAGAGATCCACCTGCCTCTGCCTCCCGAGTGCTGGGATTAAAGGAGTGTGCCACCACCACCCGGCCAAGACAGGGTCTAATGTTTAATGTGGTCCAGGTTGGCCTCTGACTTGACTTGTAGCCAAGGAGAACCATGAACTTTTGATCCTCTTGTCTCCATCCCCCACAGAAAGTGCTTGGACTGCTGGGGTACACCAGATACTTGGTTTCCTGTGGTATTGGGGATAGAACCAGGACTTCCTGCATTGCCAGGCACTGTGCCTACTGAGTCATGTCCCCAGGCGCGTTTCCCAGTTTAAACACGAGGGAAGCTCACCGTGACCTGGGTACCCATGGAAAACTCTGCCATTAGCTCCAGAACTTTCTGGCATGGAGGACAGGAGGATGAAGCAAAGCCAGACTGCATTCCTGCCTGGCGTGCTGGCTAATTTTATGTTAACTTGACACAGGCTAGCGTCATCTGAGAGGAGGGAACCTGAGTTCAGAAAATGTGCCTCCGTAAGGTGCTGTAGGCAAGCTTGTAGGGCATTGTCTTAATTATTGATTAATGTGGGAGGGCTCTGGGTTCTATAGGAAAGGAGGCAGAGGCTGGTGAGCTGTGGTGGCGCACGCTTTAATCCCAGCACTTGGGAGTCTGAGGCCAGCAGATCTCTGAGTCTGAGGCTAGCCTGGTCTACATAGTGAGTTCCAGGACAGCCAAGGTTACACAGAGAAACCCTGTTTAAAAAAAAAAAGAAGAAGAAAGGAGGAGGAGGAGAAGAAAAGAAGAAAAGAGGCTGAGCAAGGCAGGAAACAGCACCCCTCCATGGCCTCTGCATCAGCTCCTGCGTCTAGGTTCCTCCCTGATTGATTTCTCATCCTGGTTTCTTTCAATGAAGAACAGTGTGAACCAAACAAACCATTTCCTCCCCAGGCTGCTTTCATCATGGTGTTTCATCACAGCAGTAGTAACTCTAACCAGGATACCTGACATCCACCCTCTGACTTGATAACTGTCAGAGGCAGCGGACAGCCCTTCCCTTCTCTGAGTCACCTGATGTAGAGAGTCAAAAGCTGTCGGAGTGACAGCAGCACAGGCACGGCTCAGTGAGCCTGAAGCCTTCTTTCTTAAAGTTGTGGTTGCCTAAGTCAGGGTTGGCCATCTTCTGGGGAACTGAGTTGCTGGTGTGGACAGGTGCCATACTGCTCATAAAACGCCACCGTTGTTGGTTTTCTGCACATTATTGGGACCCTGGGTTAAATTTCAAAGATTTACAGCACTCCAAAGGTGTTGGGGCCAGGCATGTGGTGTCTTTAATGTCAGCATTCGGGAAACAGGCAGAAGGCTCTCTCCGTGAATTGGAGGGCAGCCTGGTTTACACAGTGAGTTCCATAGAGTGAGACTGTGTCTTAATAAAAAAAAAAAAATTGGAGGGGAGAGAACCAATTCCATAAAAGAGTCTTTTGAACTCCGCAGGCGCACTATGGCATGTGTCCCCATTCCTGCTGGGTCTGGGGTTTGTAGCTCAGTGGTAGAATGCTCGCTTAACATGTGCTAGGAGTGCCTGGCTTTCATCCCCAGGACATCGGTACAAAAAGAGATTTGGAGAATGGATGTGTGGTCTCCCAAGTCCTGTACCGAGGGGGCCTGGGAACTCATGGTCCACAGAGAAGTGCATCATCCATCTGTCTGTCCTGACTGCAGGCCCAGGGGCAGAGGTAAAAGAGACATTTCCCTGGGATCCTGGGGGAGACAACAGGCACTGGGGACACACCAGCATGGGTTCAAAGAATAACTGTGAAGACTAAAAGTAAAGACCCAGAACTCCAGTTCCAACAGCCTGTGCCTGCCGCCCCCTCCCTCCAGGTCTCCGAGGAGCCCTGCTTTGCCCATGTTCTCAGTGGTGGCGTCTGAGCTTTGGCACATGTGAGACATTTATGAATACTAGGATGGCACTCCAAGACCAGGACAGGGCCTTGTTAGGGCCGCTTGCTGCTCCTGCCAGGGGGTCTTCAGAATGGAGTTTAGGCTATTGGAGGAGAGTAGCAGGGCCTGGAGAGTCCTGACGCTGGCAGTTCCCCTGGGACACTCTGCATCTGAGGAAACGCCCCCATGGAAACACAAGCCTTCCTACTCGGATGAAGCTTGAGGCGGTTCACCCAGTTAAAGGTGGCCACGAAAGCCCGGCATGGTGGCGCACACCTTTAATCCCAGTGCTCAGGAGGCACAGGCAGACTGATCTCCTTGAGTTTGAGGCCAGCCTGTTCTACAAATAAGTTCTAGGGCAGCCAGGGCTGTTACACAGAGAAACCCTGTCTTGAAACAAACAAACAAACAAACAAACACCCCTAAAGTGGCCAAGAAGGGCCTTTAGATGCCTCAGAGACCAAGAAGAGTCTCTTAGGAGAACTTGCTTTGGAAAGGCATGTCTGCTTTCCTTTTAGAGAATAGCTAAGGCTAGTCTCAAACTCCCTATATAGCTAAGGATGGCTCTGAGATTCTGACCCTCTTCTGCCTCCACCTCCTGAGTGCTGGGATTACAGGTGTAGTTACCTGGTCTGTGTGGGATCACACCCATTGCTTCATCATGATAGACAAGTATTTCACCACTGAGCTACACCCCAGCCCTGAAAGTGCCCATCAGAACCCAGCCCAGATGCTGTCTCTTCTGGGACCACCAGGGTCGGCAGTTTTGGATCCATGTGGCGATTTTTCTTACTTACTGGACCTGGGTCAGTGGTTCTAGCCCATAGCGCATGGCAGGTCATCCCACAAGTTCTCCTTTGGGGAGACCGAAAACTGAATTATGTCCTCAAATTGACAGCCGAAGACAAGATGGGCCTCTGTGTAGAGGTACTCCGCTGGGCCCTGCTGCGTTTCATGTTCTACTACCCGCCCTTCAGCCAGCCCTCAGCTTCTGCTAAAGAGGTCTCTATTTAAGCACAGGTGCTCTCTGGCAGCCGAACAGTTTCCAGACCCATCTTTGTCAGGCAGATGATGTTGCTGAGTTTTGTTTCTGTTTTGAGACAAGGTCTTACAACGCAGCTCTGACTAGTCTGGAACTTGCTATGTAGACCAGGCTATCCCGGAACTCACAGAGATCTGCCTGCCTCTGCCTTCACAGTGCTGGAATTAAAGACCTGTGTTACCACACCCAGCCAGAGAATGTTTCTTGTGGGAAAAATTCCCGACAGGGTGTTTCTGTGCTTCAGCAAAGAGCCTAAGGATGAGTTAACTGGGGCTGAGTTGCCTGGCCCTGCTCCCCACCCCTGTCTCCTTTTCACAGGAGATGGAGCACACTGGCACGGCATCTCCAAGGCCCTGCTTGCAGCTACATAGCAAGCTTGAGGGCAGCCGCGGAGAGGAGTCTTGCTTCAAAGACAAAAATAAGTTAAACATACAACACACACACACACACACACTCGCGCATGAACACACCCTGCTCACACCTCAGAAACCGGCAATGAAGTGGGGGTGTTCCTTAGAGCCCTCACTCAGCTTCATGCTCCTTCACTCACCTCTCAGTCTGGGTCTTAGCCCCTTCGTAACCACAGGCACTCAGCAACCCTTCCTGTCCTAAATCTCTCAACCCCTAGATTCCACAAACTTCACTGTCTCGGTACCTAGACTACTGAACATGATCTGCTAATTGCTCACATCCACCGTTTGGTCTTCAAGTGGCAACCCACAGGCTGTTGGGCTCTGGCAGAGACTTGCGTGCTGCAGAAAGACACCTAGAGTTGAACAGCGTTGGCAGAGAGTCTTGGCTCCAGCTTCAAATGGTGACCCTGAGCATGTCAATGGATCTTTCTGGATGTTGATAACACATCTGAACAATGAACTAATGTATATTGGAGGGTTTTTTCTGTTGTTGTTTGGTTGGTTGGTTTTTTTGTTTGTTTGTTTATTGAGGCAGGGTTTCTTGGTGCAGCTCTGGCTGTCCTGGAACTCACTGTGTAGACCAGGCTGGCCTTGAACACAAGATTTGCATGCCTCTGTGTCCTGAGTGCTGGGATTAAAGGCGTAGGCCACCACCATTCAGCCTGTGTTAATGGTACATGTATGTTTGTGTACCATGCGTATGCCTGATGCCCACTTAAGTCAGAAGAGGGCATCCAGTTCTCTGGGATTGGAGTTGACAGTTGTGAGTTACCATGTGGGCGATGAGAATCAAACATGGGTCCTCCACAAGAGCAGCAGATCCTCTTAACTGCTGAACCATTTCACCAGCCCCTCCTCAAGCTACCATTCTTAACCAGTCCCAGTACAGCTGCTGTGATTATCAGGGACCGGGGACATGTACCAGAGTCCTAATTCAGTACCATGGAGATAACATCTAAAAGGTCCTCCTCATCCACTCTCCCTGCTCTGAGCTCCAACAGGGCATCCATCTAATCACAATCCTCCTACCCCTCACTCTAACAAGGAAGTATACCAGATGGTGAATGCCCAGCCATGATGTGGGAAGGGTTGTCAAAGATGGACCCAGGAAGCTTGTCCCCTAGCAGCAGGCATTTGGCTACACTCCAGTCACCATGCAGACAAAGCCAGCTGTCCCTTGGCCATAGCTGTAGAGGAAGGACTGGGACGGAACTAGCAAAGGAGGAGGCCAGATAAGACAGAGGCAGATCCTGGCCCAATGGGCCCAGAACAGGGATGCTAGAATGACCTGTTGCCAGGGACCATGCCCAGGGCTACTGCCTCAGCTCTTCCCAAGAGAAAAGGAGGCCTGGGTCCAGAGCCTCCCCCACTTTCCCTGCCCTCTGCCACATTCCTCCAGCTGACACAGCAGCTGGCCAGGTAGGAGGCAAAAGCAAGCTGCATGGTTTTTCCTGTGATGATCAGGTACAAAGGAGGTCAGGGTTATCTTCCAGCGCCTGGCACAGCCCCAGAAACATGGGGATTTCCCAGCGGCCTGCTCTGTATCCAACCAAAGTCCTTGCCCTGGGGCCTGCTCTGCCTCTAGTCAGGCCAGCAGGACTCAGCAGGCCTGTAGGCCTGTAGTTTCCCATTAATTCCTTCCCCCTTGACCAAGGATGGTGTGTGTGTGTGTGTGTGTGTGTGTGTGTGTGTGTGTAGCACACCTAGTAGGTGTCAGACTTTGAGGCCACACTGAAAGGAGACCTAGCTCCCATGTAGGGAATGGAGACACTCCTTCACCAATCCTGGTGAAGGACACATCTGATTTTAGCCTGCAAAGACATGCAGGCTCAGCCTGCACACGGGGCCCAGAGGCAGCGTAGATGGAGGGATGGGCCTCAGAGGAAGTCAGGGGACAGAGACGCGTCTTCCATTGCTATTGAAACCTAGGATGCCTAAGGGAGTGTGGTGAAAGGCAGATGGGAGGCTGGGCAGACAGAGGTTTCTGTAGTTAATTTAGTGGCCACACTGGAGCCAGGAAGACAGAGGAGGAGGCGTCATTTTCATTTAGTGAGGCAAGGAGGGTCTGAGTAAGCTTCCCAGGGTTACAGGAACTGCTGAGCTGGCTTCCTGCATACGGCTGTGACCAGAGGATGCAGAACCAGAGACGGTGGGGAGGCCAGAACAGTTAAAGCAGGGCTCCTGTGCCAGGCAGGAGAGGAGCACGGATGGCGGGCGCAGGGCAGGGGAAGGCCCCATCTCCATTCTTGCCTCACGGCAAGAAAACACAGGCGCAGCCCAGACAAAAACAGCCTGGGAGTCTCCACCCTTCTTACTGAGGGAAGGTTGCATCTTGGCCATATCACACTGTTCGACTCCTGGGCCAGCCTAGCACCTGTTCTGACCACATAGGTGCTAATGAGGGAGGGTTGAGGGACTGAAAAAGCAGGTCCAGGACCTGCAAGTCAATCTACCATAAGACCGGGGAATGCCTTGGCTCGTAGCTGGCACCATGGAACAAAACAGAGGCTCAGAGCTCGGAAGAGTGTGCCACAGGCACCTCCAAAGCACTGTGGGTTGTTGGCAACACCTATAGTCATGTTTATACAGAGGTCGCTGTAACTGTGGCAAGTTGTATGGGCAGGCAGGGGGTGTGACAGGATGTGACAGGGAGAGTGCAGAGAACTGGGTTTCAGATGGTGACAAGGTCTCCAACCTGGACTTTGTGACAGGCTGTGCCCCCCCCCCCCATCCCTATACCATCCAGGAATTGTAGAATCCCTCTCCCGTCCCCACCGGCACCATGTAGGTACATAAGAGGCTTCTCTCATGTGCCGAGCACACATCCCTTCAGGTAGATCTATTGTCCCCGTTTTTATGATGGAGACACTGAGGCTCAGACTCGCACTCCTTTGTCCAAGACTGCTTACTTTCAGAACCCATGCCCACCCAAGCCCAGAGTGACCGAAACGAACCAGTTGAGAGCACCTTGTCTGCTACGGGACTGAGGGATAGGCACCCTAGAGAGACAACCAGCAGCAGCAGGGACCACCACCTGAAAGAGTGAAGACCAAGAGAGTACCCAGCCGAGATGGCCAAACAAACTTGTCTGGGAATCCCGGGCACACTCACACCTTAAACGTAAGCCCTGGCTCCAGACCACAGCTGAGCCTTCTGGTCTGCTGGAGCAAGCCCCGCGGTAGGAAAAGCCAGGGATCAAGCCAGCCCAGAAAAAAAGAGCTGGGTGCCCGCGAGGTAAGTAAAAGCACAACACTAGCCCAGTCCCAGGTGGGAAACTGTGAGGCCGGGCTATGCCAGCTTTGGGTGAGCCCCAAACACACCCAGCCTCGGGGAGTCGTCCAAAGGGACAGAGGCACCCTGTCCCGGTTTGCGCTCCCCACCCTCGCACAGGGAATCTCTGGAGACTTCTTCCAACACTGATGGACGAGTCTCCCAGCTGAGGGACCACCCAGAGACAGAGACAAAAAGACACCGGTTCCCAAAGGGAGAAGGCTAGTGCGGAGAATAGCGCGCGGGAGCCGGGACCCCGAGAGGGCGGCTAGGGAGCACGAGGCAGAGTGCCACAGAGCATGGAAAAGTGAGTGTCCGGTGTGAAGCCAGGGGGCGGACCAGGTGGCGGGAAACAGGGCCGGGAGCCAAGGAGACACGAGGCGCGAAGTGGAGACAAGAGACAGGCGGCCAGACGGAGAGATCAAGGCGCGGGTCCGAGGGCAGGGAGGAAGGCAGCGTCCTCCCTCCGCGCAGGGCGCGGACCTCGGTCGGGGCGCTCCGCTAGGTGAGCGGAGGGCGGGGCCGGGGGCGGGCCGAGCCGGGCCTTACCTGTCGGGCGGGCGGGGAGGGGACCGAGGGCGCAGGGCCGAGCGCCTGCGGGAGCCGAGCGCAGCCGAGGGCGGAGCGGGACGGTGCCGAGAGGTGCTCGGGCGGCGGGAGGCTGCGCGGGGCTGCCAGGGTGGGAGGGAGGGAGGGAGGGGAGCGCGAGGGGCGGGGACGGCGCGCTGGGAGGGGACGTAGGAGGGGCCGCGGGGCTCCGCGACCCCCTGCCGAGGGCCACCCCCACCCACCCACCCCCCCGGCCGGGCAGAACCCGGTGCTCTGCGGGCGCCGCGCTCCAGCCAGCTGCGCTCGCCGCTCGCCGCCCGCTCCCCGGAGGCTTTCGCGCCGCCGCCAGGGCGCGGGGCAGACAAAGGAGGCAGACAAAGGCGGGCGCAGCCTCGCGGCCGTGTGGGCACCGGGCGAGGCGGGCCCGCTCCTCCCGGTGCGTAAGAGCCACCTTGGCGCGGCCCCGGGGCGCGTGGGACGGGAGGGGCGCCGGGCAGCGGTGGCGCATCTGGAGCGGCCCCGCGAGGGAGCGGGCGACAAAGGGCAGCGGCGGGGCGTCCCTGGCGGACCCCTCCCCCCAACAATAGGTCCGGGCTGCGCGCTCAGCTGCGGCCGCGTCTGGCGGGGCAGGAGACGGTGGGGTCCCCAAAAGGATTATTCCGCCTCGGCCGTCAAATGGGACGGAAGAAACGCCCGCGGCGGGAAAGGCGGGACCGACAGCGGCGCGGCCTTTGTAGCCTGAGAAAGTGCGCGGAGTGGGGGAGGTTCTCGGAGAAGTCCCTGTGCCGAGAGGGTGTGCACGAGGACTTAAAAGGACTTCACCTGGGGGCCGATGGCTCGCCTAAGCCCCCTCTCCTGTAGGGAAAGGGGTCCACCCCCCTCCTAACGCGCGCGCGCGCGCGCACACACACACACACACACACACACACACACACACACACACACGCGGTCCGCTTCTCCCCACTCTGGTGTCCCTGGCTACTCAGCCCAATCCGGACAAAGCCAGCCCTCCCGGCGGCTCATCCATCACCGCGCGGGGCGCCGTGTCCCGCCGACCCCGGGAGTCCGGGAATGCTGGGTTACGGCTCCCACGGCCCCCATAACTCACAACGGGGTCAACGGGGCCGCCGACCTTGCGAAGATCAAAGAGCAGTGGGGCGGACCCGGCACGTGGGGAGAGGGGGAGGCTTCCATTTCCAGGGTGACACATTGGGGCTTACAGGGTTAGTTAGGAGCGCTGCTCCGCACCAGGCGAGGTCCCTCCTCTGGTGCCAAATCACAGCCTCGGACAAATTATCGAACTTCGAACGGGTCGGGTCGTTGTGGGGAACTCGGGGACTGAGGCTCGGTGGCGGCGGTTTGTGTAAGAAAAGCGTTCTGAACCTCCCAGCCCACAGGAGAGGCTCCAGGAAAATGAACCGGTGCTGTTGGGAGGCTAGTACACGGCCAAGCACAGAATGGCTTGGAGAAGACAGGCGCTTACTAACTGGGAGGCTCACACGGCTGCTCCTGTGCCTGCTGGACACAGCTTCATTATGACTCAGGAGCTTGAGACAGACCGCAAGGGAGTGAAAGCAAAGGCACTTTAGGTTCTAGCACCCACAGGCCAGCCATAACCACCCTTAACTCCAGTTCCAGAGGGTCTGATGCCCTCTTTTGGCTTCCTTCTTTAGGCACACAAGCGGCACCCAGACAGGCATGCAGGCAAACATACACACAGAAACAAATAAATCTTAAAAACAAACAAACAAACAAACAAACAAACAAAAAAAGGGACAGGTTTATGGCATGTGCCTTCATCCCACCACTCAGGAGAGATTGCAGTGAGTTCAAGGCCAGCCTCTTCTATATAGTAAGTTCCAAGACTTGAGAGCTCTTCTCACAAACAAACAACAAACAAAAATAAAAAACAAAACAAAACAGGGAGGGCAGTTAGAAACTGTAGCAGAGAAGAGACTGACTTAAGGGAGGAAAGAGTGAGCAGGGGGTGGAATTCTCTTTAAGGAATCAGGCGGTGGCCTGGTACCCATGGGCAATGGATGCCCCTTGGAGGCTGTTTGAAATGTTGCTCTGCCTGTTGCCCGGGTTCTTCCAGAGTGACTCAGTTAGAGGACTAGGCTCCTACCCCATCCAGACTATGGTCACTTGTGGCCTCTGTAAAGTGGGGCAGTTGATTGACTAAAGCAGATCCAAATATCCACCAGGGAAGGAAAGGACAAACACGCTGTAGTCCATCAGTAGAAGGGGATGTTCGTTGCTCCTAGAAAGGACTGAGGGAGCCGTGAAGAGGCCCAACATGGTAAAAATGCTTGCTGCCAAGCCTGACAGTCCGAGTTTGAATCCCCAGGCCCGTGTGGAAGGAGAGAAGGGATTTCCTCAAACTGTCCTATTGTTCTTTGACCTTACACAGGTAGAACAGTGCACACCTCCAATAAATATAATTAATCGGTTGATTAGTTAGCTAATTAGAGGGACTGAGTAGGACACGCCCTCAGTAGTAGAGCACTTCCGTAAGAAACACAAGGACCAGGGTTCAATTCCCAAAAAATCAGAAACAGAAACCAGCAATAACATCAAACAGAAAAGAAGAAATATATATATGAATATATAAACCTTGCGATAAATCTTGTAATCATTAAGCTAAGTCAAGGAAGCCAGATGTAAGATGCCACAGAGGTCCAATTGCATTCTGGTATGGCTTGGTTTGTTTCTTTTCTTTTTTCTTTTTGTGTGTTTGTTTCCGAGACAGGGTTTCCCTCTGCAGCCTTGGCTGTCCTGGAATCACTTTGTTGACCAGGCTGGCCTCAAACTCACAGAGCTCCACCTTCCTCTATCACCGACATAGGATATTAAAGGCATGTGCCACCACTGTCCTGCCCGGCTTGTTCTGCTTTTTGAGGCAGGGTTTCTCTGATTGTCGTGGAGCTCAGTTTACAGAGGGGCTGGCCTTGAATGAAGATCTCCACTTGCCTCTGCTTCCTGAGTGCTGGGATTAAAGGCTTGCACTGCCACCGCTGGTGTAAATTCCTTTTTAAATGAGTGTGTTGCCTGCATGTGTGCTTGTGCACCATGTGAACGTAGTCCCCACGGAGGCCAGAGAGGATCTTGGGTCCCCTGGAACTAGAGTCACAGATGGTCTAGGTAGGTCCAAGCACATGTGGGTGCTTGAAACTAACTCGGGGTTGTTTTTTTCTTTTGCAAGAACAACAAGTGTTCTTAACTGCTGAGCCATCTCTGCAGCCCTTCTTTTAAAAACACTGTTATTGTTATCATCATCATTATTATTATTTGTGTGTGTGTACTCAATGCATGTATATGTGTGTCACCATGCATGTGTTAGAAGTCACAAAACAGCTTTCTGGATTTGATTTTCTCTTTCCCAGGGATCCTGCTCAGGTTTTCAGGTTTGGTACCCTCTTTACCTACTGAGACAGCTTGCTGGCCTGACTTTTTTTTTTTTTTCATCTTAGATAGGGTTTCTCTGTGTGGCCTCGGCTGTCCTGGACTCACTTTGTAGATCAGGCTGGCCTTGAAGTGACAGCAATCTACCTGCCTGAGTGCTGAGATTAAAGGCATGCACCACCACACCTGGCTTTTCTTATTGTTTAAATTGATGAGAATGTTCTGGAATTAGGTAGTGATATTCAACTCTCTGTCTAAATATCCGCTGAAGCACATACAGAAAAAAAATGCAAGTGTTATGATTTATAAATTATTTTTCGGTGAAGAAGTTACTGATTAAAAAGTGTCATCTAAGCCTGGCAGTGGTAGCACATAATTTTAGTCCCGGCACTTGGGAGGCATAAGGCAGGAGGATCTCTGTGAGTTCGAGGCCAGCCTGGTCTACAGAGTGAGTTCTAGGACAGCCAAGGCTACCCAGAGAAACTCTGTCTTGAAAAACAACCAACCAAACAAAACAAACAAAAACAAAAACAAACAAACAAAAAAAGTGGCAGCTGAGCTGGCCTAGGATGGTGGCCTCAGAGGGTACATAGGACATACATAGGGTACATGATGTGAGTGGGAGTCAAAGTTGACACAATAAACATTTCTCATCATTGTGCCAAGATAACTGAAAGAAATAACTTGAGGGAAGAATCACTTATTTTGGCTCATGTTTTCAGAGGGTTCAGAACATCATGGTGGGAGGACAGAACTCTGACAGAACAGAGGTGAACAGTCCACATGACAGCAGTCAAGAAGCAGAGAAAAGAACCACCCTTTCCAGGTCCCTGCCCTCCTGCCTCAATTAATGCTCTCAGTTAATGCTCTCCAGAAATAACCTCCGTCATGCAGGTACTTCAAAGCTGGCCCCACAGCCCGTCATTGGTGGTGTGTGTTGGCCCCTGTGGCCAGCCAGGCCAGTACACCCAAGGAGGGAATGGCATAGGTGGGCTGTGTTCTAAGGGAAGGGTTGGAAGCTGTCCAGTGTCGTGGTCCTGAAGCGGACACTTTGGTGTCGGTTGGAGGTCAGCAGTGGACCGGAAGTGCTCCGAAAGCCAAGGGAGGTTGGAAGGGTGTGTGCTGCTCACTGTTTTCATGCATCTCATGCCATGAGGATACGTGTTCCTTTCCCCACAGAGCACCCAGGGGGTCTGTCTGTTGCCTGAAGAAATGGAAATGAGGAAGGGGGTGGGAGATGCTAAGGATACATAACATAGCCTTTGTTTGTTTGAGTCAGGGTTTGTAGATCTGAGGCTGGCCTGGGACTCCCGTAGCTGAAGATTACCTTGTACTTCTGACCCTCTGCCTCCACCTCCTGAGTGCCGAGGTTACAGGTGTGTTCTACCACCACCACGCCTAGATTATAAGATGCTGGAGAGCAAACTGAGTGCTTCACGCACATTAGGCATGCCTTCTGCCAACTTCATCCCAGCCTCATGATGTCATTTTGAAAATCAAGACATTTGTCCAGCGTGGTCCTTCTGAGGGCTTAAATCGTCTGTAGAGGGCTACTTGTTCATTTTTGAGACAGAGTTTCACTGCATCGCTTTGGCTGGCCTGGAACTCTATGTAGCAGACCAGGCTGGCCTCAGATTCACAGAGCTCTTCCTGTCTGTGCCTCACCAGCGCTGTGATTTAAGGTCTGTGCCGCCATGCCTGATGGTCTGTGTAGATCTTTGTTTTTGTTTGTTTTTTCAAGATAGGGCTTCTCTGTGTAACAGAGCCCTTGGCTGTCCTGGACTCACTTTGTAGACCAGGCTGGCCTTGAATTCACAGTGATCCACCTGCTTTTGTCTCCCAAGTTCTGGGACCAAAGGCATGTGCCACCATGCTTGACTCTTTTCTATCTTTAAAAATATCTTTATTTTTATATATTTATTTGTTTATTTATGTGTGTAGATCAGAGGACAACTGGGAGGGAGTGGATTTTTTTCTTTCATCATCTGGGTCCTGGGGGTTGAATTCATGATGTCAGGCTCATTAGTTCTGTGTAGATCTTATGGCCATGGATTGACCATTTATGTTCTATGTATTTATAAATATTTTACTTATTCAATTTTATAGATTTTTTTTTTTTTTGGCTGGAGAGATGGCTTAGTGGTTTAGAGCCTCGTGGCTTTTGCAGAAGTCCTAAGTTCGATTCCAAGCACCCATATGATGGCCCACAACCACCTATAACTAAAGTTCCAGGCAATCTGATACCCTCTTCTGACCCTGCGGGCACCGGGCACATGTGTGATACACTTACATACATACAGGCAGGCAAAGATTCATACACACTCATACACATTCATACATTCATACACACAAGATAAAATGATTAAATAAATCTAAAACAGAATTGCATCTTACTTCATTTTGGAGAAAGACTCTTCACTGTGTAGCTCTGGCTAACCTAAAATTTGCGCCCGCCTCTGCCTCCTGAGGGCTAGGGTCGAAGTGTGTACCGCCATATGCAGATGACCCTTTGGGGCGGGATCTATAATTTCCCGTCTCACAGATGAGCAAGCCGAGGCTGAAAGAAGAAAACAGGTCTCCTGGCTGGATGAGCATCAGGGTGACAAAAAGAAGGAGCAGGTGGATGCCTGAGCGGGCTGTGGGTGTGGGGGCTCCAGGAGGCCCAGCCCACACTCTGGCTGGGCTTACAGCCCGAGTGCCGAGTGCTGCCATCAGAGTTCTTAGCTTATTCTTTCTAAGCAAACTGGGTTGCAGATCAAGCTGCCCCTGCCGTCATGTCCTCTTTCCACCTTCCTTTCATCATTCACTTAAAACATGTTCTTTGAGAACCTGAACTGGCCAGGCATTGAGTGGGGTGTTAAAGCCAAAAAAAAAAAAAAAAAAAAAAAGGACGATCTAGACAGACCAGGTCCCTCCTCAGGAAGCAGGCCAAGGGGCTGGGTGGAGCTTCAGGCTGTCCTGAGATCCCCAGGCTTCTTGTGGTTGGCTCCCTTTCTCTCTCCCTGTACCTACCTGTTTGTTGCCTGGGAACATGAGACAGATGGGAAAGATGCTGACTCTTTATTAGTTAATTAAATTTAATTTTTTTACATCTATCTATCTGTCTGTCTATCTATCATCTATCTATCTATCATCTATCTATTTATCTCATCTATCTATCTATCTATCTATCTATCTATCTATCTATCTATCATGTATCTATCATCTATCTATGAGAGAGCTGGAGCACGTGGGTGCTTGCAGGAGCCGGTTTTCTCCTTCCACCACATGGGTCCTGGGGATTGAACTCAGGTTGTCAGGCTTGGTGGTGAGCCCCTTTACCTGCTGAGCCATCTTGCCTGCCCAGATGATCCTTTTGTGATCCTCTCTGTGGACTAGGAATTGGCTATAGAAGCACCTTGCAAGTCTGTACACTTTGTTGACAAGCATTTTACCTAGTTCACTCAGGATGGGTTTGTTCACACCCCCCCAATCTCCCCACCCCCAGAACCCTTTGGCACATCGATGGAGGCTTAGTCTTTCCTGGGCTGGTACTTACACTTTTTGTATTTTGCCTTCTCTGTTTTCACTTCAGTATCTCTTGGGAATGATTTTCCCTCTGTCCCTATTGCTGGCCCCCAGGGACCTGCTCTAATTGTCAAACACATACACACTTTCTTTCTTCTCTAACATGCAGCTTCTTTCCCAGCCCTGCATTACATATTGTCTTTGTGGTGAAATAACATTGCAAACCAGTCTCCCATCAAATGGGGATTCAAAAACAATAACTTACCCCATAATGCAATCTCAGTCTTCCAGCCATCCATCATGCTGATATAACTAACATGAGAACCCAGGCATTGTAGGCCGAAGGCAGAGGTCCCCAGCTGGTCCTATGTTACCTCAGCCCCCTGTCCATGTCCTTGTTTCATCCCCAAGGGATCCCCCCACCCCCAGCTCCCATCTCCACCCCGCATCAGTAATGAAAATGCTGCTTCGGAAGCTGGGGGTGGGGTGGATAAAGGACTCTGGCGTTCCCCAATCCACCATGATGAAATGTGGCTACACTCAGGTCTACAAGGCAGTGAGTTGCTCAGTCAGGTCTGGGTATAAAGGAATTGGTGGAACACAGTGTGATGAAGGCAGGGTTCCCGAGTCTTGAGAAGGGTTTCCGTGCCCACTGACAGGTGTATCAGTTCCTGAAGCCAGTACTGGGTTAGGCACGGATGTGTTTCAGAATGCAGGCAAACTCCATTGGCAGTTCCCACATTTTCTTGGGCATACCAAGTTCCCTGGGGAGCTTGTTAAGGAGCAGAGCCCCGCTGCGAACCTGCCCTGGTCAGGTCAGCAGGGCTGCTGGACAGCCAGGGTTTAATAGGGTCCTTGGGGGCTGACAGGAGACTTCCTAGGTCTGCATCTTGAGATCTGCTCTGCTCTCATTTCGGTTTAATCCTTCCTCTGGCCTGCTTTTTATCCTTTCCCACGAGAAGGGTGTAAATAAGGGATTGACAGTTTCTGGGAAGGGCGCAGGAGTGTCCAGGGATGAACTTTAAAGCTTCATTCCCTACAGAGACAGAAAACCAAAACAACTCTTACATCCCTGGAGGGCAGAGTCTAAGTCAGTGGTTCTCATGTTCCTAATGCTATGACTCTACAATACAGTTCCTTATGCTGTGGTGACCCCAACCATAACATTATTTTAATTGCTACCTTATAACTCTGATTTTGCTATTGTTATGAATTATAACATAAGTATACAATATGCAGGATATCTAATATGCTATCCCTAGGAAAGAGCCATTTGACCCTAAAGGGCTGTGACCCACAGGCTGAGATAAGTTCCTCCAAATTTTCTTGGCTTCTACACCTGTCTTGTCATCTCTAATTCCAGGGCCCTTCTCACCTCAGATGTTCTTTCTTTCTTTTTTCTTTTTATTTTTTTCTGAGACAGAGTTTCTCTATGTAGCCTTGGCTGTCCTGGACTCGCCTTGTAGATCAGGCTGGCCTTGAACTCACTGAGATTCACCTGCCTCTGGCTCCCTAGTGCTGGGATTAAAGGTGTGCACCACCACTCTGCTTCACCTCAGATTTTTCTATCTGTTAAACAGAAAGCTGTGAGTTAAGCTGAATTCTATCCGTGTGGCTTTGATGAATAAAGAAACATTCCTGGGCCTAAAGTGCATCTATAGAGTTGGGCTGTGAAGGCAATACTTAGCTCCTAGGGCTAATGAAGGAATTAATATAAATCAGAGTTTGGGGAGGTGGAGAGATGGTTTAGCAGTTAAGACTACTTGCTGCTCTGTTGGGTGTTGAGGAGGTGGGGTTTCATTCTGCAGCACCTATATTTCAGTTTGCAACCACCTATAGCTCTAGTTCCAGGGGATCTGACGCCTTCTTTTGGCCTTCACTTGGACCAAGCAGTAGTACCCAGATGTACTTGCAGACAAAACACTCACGCACATAAAATAAATAAGTAGAAATCAGGGTTTGTTACATAAAATGATTCCATATAATGGATGTAATTTTCGTATTGTTAAAATGATCCCGAGGCCCTTTTGGCTCCTCAGGAATTGAGTCCAGGCCTCTGCAGGATGGACCTTGGAGCAGCTCTACTGCCCGCCCCTCCGCTGGCTGCGTGACACAGACAAATCTTCATTAGACTCATCGTTAGGAAAAAAGCTAGCCAGGAACCCACACGCATTCTGAGGATTTACCGAGTCAACCCACAGACACCCAGCCCAGTGTCCAGCTTTCGGCTGCAGCTTCCACAGGTCAGCTATTGTGAAGAGAGCACGGGACGCTTAATTCTTCAGGGAGGTCAGGCCCCGCGGCACCCAAGTGCCGGGTGGGGGTGGAACGTTTCGGGTGCGTCTCGACCTCCCCTGTGCCCGCCCCCAAGCCTGCGGATTCGCTTTCGGTTGGGCAAGCCGTGGGTCCGGGGACGCTGACTCTTGACCAGCAGCAGATGTCGCTGCCCTCCCCTGGTACCCAGCTGCGCTTGCAGCTGGTTCTCACTTGCAACTACTAAGGAGAAATGGCCGGGACGGGGAAACACAGCGACCCGGTGCACGGGCAGCGAAATCTCTTCACCGCTTTCACCTGAAGTTCCAAGGCGGCTTAGCTCCCTCTCCTGACATCCCTGTCGCTCAGGCGGATCTCCGCCCCCTAACCCCACCCCCGAGGCTGCTCCGCCCCTCCGGCAGGGCGAGGCCCGGATTGGACAGCTCCGGGGGTGGGCGTGGCCGATGGGAGCGCCGGGACCTCAGGAGCACCGCGGTGGTCTCGGAGGCTAGAGGATACTGGGGGACGTGCGAGGGGTCCCAGCAGGTGGTTCCCGTCGCCGCGTTTGAGATTCGAACCTGAGACCGAAGCCGGAGCCCTCCACCGGGAAGGAGCGCGGAGAGGGCGGGATTTCCGCCGGGAGGGATCCGGCCGCTCAGGGGGTGGGGCTTCCCCGACAGGGCTGCGCTTCCCGCGTGCGGGGCCGGGTGCCGTGGGTCCCTGCAGACGGCCTCCGCGCCCGCCCCCGGACGGCCAAGGATGACCACGCTCACGCGCCAAGACCTCAACTTTGGCCAAGGTAGGGATCTGGGCCTGCAAGGCGGTGGGGGTGCGGCCCCGGCTGGAGTCGTGCTCAGCAGCGGTGTCCTCCTCCTCAGTGGTGGCCGACGTGCTCTCCGAGTTCCTGGAAGTGGCCGTGCACCTGATCCTCTATGTGCGCGAGGTCTACCCGGTGGGCATCTTCCAGAAGCGCAAGAAGTACAACGTGCCGGTTCAGGTGAGCCCCGGTGCCCGGCTGGATTCAAGAACCTTTATTCTCCCTACAGGCTTCTTCACTCCTCAGCAGAGGCTGGTAGCGGACAGCCTCCTGCCTCTCACCGCCCGATCCCTTCCCGCCCTGACCTCAGATGCGATCCACTGGTTAGGGACCCAGGATGAGAGCTATTCCAGGCTTGCGCTTTAAAGGGGTTTCTGAGGCTGGGAACCTTGCCCTGGGTACAGCGTTCCCACAGTGTCCAGCACCTCCCTTCTCCTCTCCTCATTTGCCCTAAGTTCTAAAGATTTTTTTTTTTTTTTCGAGATAGGGTTTCTCTGTGTAATAACCCTGGCTGTCCGGGACTCGCTTAGTAGACCAGGCTGGCCTCGGACACAGAGACATCCAGCTGCCTCTGTCTCCCGAGTGCTAGGATTAAAGGCGTGTGCCACCATGTCCAGCAACTCTAAAGATTTTTAAAAAATTATTTATTATTATTTGAGATAGGATCTCACTGTTTAATCTTGGCTGGTGTGGCTTTCCCATTATGTAGACCAGCCTGGCCTCAAGCTCACAGGAATCCTCCTGCCTCTGCTGGGAACAAAGATGTGAGCCACCATACCTGGCTCTTTATTTTTTAAGATTTATATTAGTTATGTGTCTATGTGCATGTGTCAATGCCTGTGTTTGTGGATGGGCTGTCCACTGAGGCTGGAAGAGGGCATGGGAACCCTTGGCATTTGTAAGATGCCTAAGATGGGTGGTAAGGATCCCACCCTTGCGGTTGAATGGCAAGTGCTCTTAACTGCTGAGCTATCTCTCCAGCCCCAGTTTATTTTTGTACTTAAAAAAAAAAAATCCTTGGGGGGCTGGAGACATGGCTCAGAGATTAAGAGCACTGGCTGCTCTTCCAGAGGTCTTGAGTTCAATTCCCAGCAACCACATGGTGGCTCACAACCATCTATAATAAGATCTGCTGTCCTTTTCTGGCGTGAGGGAGAGCACTATATACAAATAAATCTTTAAAACTGCTTTAAAAAAAAAACCCAGACCTCCTGTAGCCTAGCCTGGGCTTGGTCTTGTTAGGAAGCTGAGGCTGACTTTGAACTCCTTATCCTCCTGGATCCACATCCCCAAGCTTCCTGCTTTTCCTTTTGTTTTCCAAGACAGGGTTTCTCAGGATGGCCCTGGCTGTCCTGGAACTCTATGTAGACCAGGCTAGGCTTGGAGATCCACCTGCTTCCCAGATGCTGGGATTAAAGATGTATACCACCATGCCTAGCTCCTGGGTTAACTTTAAATGTGAAAACGGTAGACGTGCTGTTTCCCTCCCAGGTTCCTACAAGCACCTTTCTCACTGTAGTCATTCTCACCATAAGAATTATTGACTTCTAAATACCGGGAGATGGTAGACACTTAAAGGATAGTTAAGAAGACAACGAACAAACAAAAAGAAATAAGCTGGGAGTGGTGGTATAAGCCTTTAATCCCAGCACTCAGGGAGGCAGAGGCAGGCAGATTGATGTGAGTTTGAGGCCAACCTGGTCTACAAAGTGAGTCCAGGACAATTGAGGCTACATAGTGAAACCCTGCCTGGGGGGGGGGGGGGGAAACAGCTACTAAGCACCCCTGTCCATTAACAGTTTCTTAATTAATTTCACCTTTATTAGATCTTCCCAGATGACATCATTAAGCTCAGAATGTTAAGTCATTTGCTTATGGCTATACAGCTTCTTCCTTCCCACCCCCGCCAAGACAGGGTTTCTCTGTATAGCCCTTGTTTCATAGACCAGGCTGGCCCTAATTCAGAGATCTGCCTGCCTCTGCCTCCGCCTCCCTAGTGCAGGGGTTAAAGGCATGTGCCACCATGCTTGGTCTTACAGCTTGGTGTTAATGCCAAGTGCTAGTGCTCAGATGGAATGCCTGTCTTTGAGTATCTCTCCAGAGGTAAATTCATCCACAGTTTTGTTTTTTGTTTTTCAAGACAGGGTTTCTTTGTATAGCCTTGGCTGTCCTGGGCTCACTTTATAGACCAGGCTGGCCTCAAACTCAGATCCACCTGCCTGTGCCTCCCTAGTGCTGGGATTAAAGGCACATGCCACCATGCCTGGCTCATCCACAGTTCTTAGCACAATGATGATGAGTTGGGACATCTCATCAATGGGGGACATCTCGTGTCCCCCGGGCAGGGACATCTGGGGAATGGCGGTTCTTTGTTCAAAGACCAGCAGGTGTATGTGTGGGGTTGTTGGTGTTTCCCCCATTCACCAGCCCTGTGGGGTTGTCTGCAGATGTCCTGTCACCCGGAGCTGAACCAGTATATCCAGGACACACTTCACTGCGTCAAACCACTCCTGGAGAAGGTGAGGGGTCCCCTGCTCCCAGATACTCTACACCTAATCTGTTCCTCCTTGCTTCGGGGCTGACTCTGGGAAGTGCTCGCTGCTTTCAACAGCCAGAAGCCTCACTCTGAAGACCACCCCCAGCTAGCAACAGGGCCCAGGGCATGTACGTCACACTGGGTTTCCATAGCTGGGCCAGATCTGGGTGGGGCCTGCCCTGGAAGTTCTGGTTTTTCTTATGCCCCCTCCTTGCTCGGGTTTTTTTTTTCTTCTATCTTGTCCTGGTCCGAGACTTACTGGAGAACCTCCATGGGAAGCCAGGCATCTCCTCCTGGCCTGGACCATTCACATCTGGGAAACCTGGCAGCTTCAGCCAGTGCCCTGCCCCACCTCTCCCTGGGCCTTGTGCATAGCTCTGGATTGGGCGTTTCCTGTGCCTACAGAATGATGTGGAGAAGGTGGTGGTGGTGATTTTGGATAAGGAACACCGCCCAGTGGAGAAGTTTGTCTTTGAGATCACTCAGCCGCCCTTGCTGTCCATCAGGTGAGCTGTCACCTTCCCTCGGCTGGCTGCTGCAGTCTTTCACAGGGACCCCTCTACCAACTCCACATTACCTCAGTAAGGACCCTGAAGTGGCAATACATACCATCAGCATCTAAGACATACTGGTCCCATAACTTTGTAAATCTTACAAAGGTGACAGGGTCACCCTCCTGTGTCACCCCTGGGACATCCCAGGAAGTGGTGAATGCTAGTCCCTAGCTTTACAGTGTAGGTGGAGAAACCAAGGTCCAGAGAAGTGACCTGAGTGGTATCACCCAGTGGTGCAGAGCCCAGGACTCTGTGACCAAGTTGACTGGTTTCCATGGCTACTCAACTACTTCCTTTTATGTTTCCATAAGGGCCCTGGAATCAGGAACCAGCCTGTCCCCTGGCTAGGTGGCCTCAAACAAGCCACTTCTCCTCCTGTCCTGGAGGCATGCAGACTTGAGCTATGTCCTGGGTGTCCTAGCTAGCTGAGTATCAGAGGTGCTGAAAGGGACCCCTGCACTCTGCCTCCATTCTCTTGGGACTGTCTCTCTCAAGCACCAAAGCAGTTTGGCCCAGACTGCTTCCAGAGTGCACCGTGGGTTTGGGGTGGTGGAGGAGCACGATGGAATGGGAGACCTCCCTTCCTATTCCCAGTTCAGACTCCCTCCTGTCTCACGTGGAGCAGCTGCTGCGAGCCTTCATCCTGAAGATCAGTGTATGTGACGCTGTCCTGGACCACAACCCTCCAGGTGTGATGCCCCATCCCCTGCTGTTTCCTTGGTTACCTTAGCATGCCAGTCTTCTTCCCAGTTGGCTGCTCTGAGCCATCCTCCTCCTCTCCACCCTTCACCATCTCTCCAAGACTGACTGTTAACACCTCAGGCTTCCATTTGTCTTTACTTGTAATTGGCTACACCTCCCATCCTGTGGGTGGCACTACCCAGCCAGTGAGGGAGGAAAGAAGAATCCTGGTCCAGTGAGATCCTGAGGCTCCTTAGCTTTGACCTTGACCAGTTGTTCCATTCTCTCTGCAGGCTGCACGTTTACAGTCCTTGTGCACACAAGAGAAGCTGCCACTCGAAACATGGAGAAGATACAGGTCATCAAGGTGCGTGTGTAGGCAGTCTCAGGGAGGATGCTGCCTGTGGCTGGCACCGTTGTTTGCCGCAGTTCCTGGCACTAAGTGGCCTTTCCTGTGCATAGTCACCTGACCACATCCTTGTGTACCTGGGTGTTGAGCAGCTGGCTTACCCTGGCTCTTCCGGATGGGGTTCTCCAGAGAGGAACCTTACCTTTTGGTTTCAGAATCATTTTAGAACTATCCTGGGCCTATAAAATGCTTGAGTTCCAGCCCCCTACCGCACCCCAGTAGAGTGTGGGCCCTGGATGGGAGGGTTAGCAGAGTGAGAACAGATTGAGCTGTGACCCCTTCTAACCCTCACCTGACCCCATCCCTAGGACTTCCCATGGATCCTGGCAGACGAACAGGACGTTCACATGCATGACCCTCGGCTGATACCCCTAAAAACCATGACATCAGACATTTTAAAGGTAAGCTTTCAGGGGTCACGGGATGGAGAAAGCCTTGTTTAGGAGAGGCAGGGCCTAGAGTTAGTTCTAGGCTGGAGTTTGCTGCCCAGGGTTTGGGGGTAAGGGTGGCCCTCTAGCTTCCCCTTCCTCTGAGTCTTCCCAGCAGGCACCTCATGGTCTGACCAAAGCCACTTCTCTACCAGATGCAGCTCTATGTGGAAGAGCGAGCTCATAAAAACAGCTGAGGGAGCGCCTACCCCATGATGTCCAGCTGTTCCACTCGGGCCCCTGCCCAGGGAGGTGCTGCAGGGCCCCGACTCCAAGTGCTCTTACCGCCTTGACATGTGGCCGCCCCTCTGGTTGGGCTCCTCAGCCCTGCTTGCCTTCATGAGGCAGCCTTCCCAGGAGGCTTAGGAAGGATGCCAGGACAGTTGTCACTTCTCAGCAGCCTCCTGGGGCTCAGCTGGCTAACACTGTCCATCTGAAATACTGTGCCGTGAGTTATTGTTAATAAAGAGCCCCCAAGGGCTGACTGCATTGTCATTAACCAAAAAACAGGAGGAGCCAGTGCAGCAGAGCTGCCCTGGGGTGGGGGAGGGGAGAGTTCACTATGAGAGTGCCAGCAACCCCACCTGTAAGCCCCAAATCAGCTGGATTTACTGAAAACATTTATTACAACAAAATGTCAGAGCTTTGTGACTGCCCGTCACCACTGAGCTGATGGGCAGGTGCTCATGGGACTGGGGGCCTCACTGCCCACTAAGGGTTTAGCGCTTGCCAGGAGGGACCGTTTGGCGGCCCTCAGCAGAGGCAGAAAGATGGCTGTCAGAAGTCTTCCGTCATGGCTTCCGGGGCTGGGTGTCTTCCCTCATTACTACACTGTCTTCTGGCAGAGTTCTGGCAGGGGCGGGGTTCTTGGCTGCCCTGTGGCTGATAATGATGCTGCTGTTGGTGACTCGAGGCCCATACCAGCCTTTCCAGAACTGGGTGTCCTGGCCCCCGTGTTGGAAAAGGATGTGGCGGACGCCGGGAGGGTAATCAGAGAAGGTGTGGGAGACCTGAGGAAGAGAGGGGAAGTGACCATTGAGACTGGCCATGGGGAGGACAGCCTAGCACTGCAAAACAACTGCAGCTTCTTCCTTAGCAGCCTGGCCCCTGGAAAAGTGAGTGGCAGGCCAGGCAGGCAGGGTCTCACCTCCTTCCACGTGGCATCATTCCACTGTTCGATGGTCACAGGTGGAGGCTCAAAGGAGGCCAAGACGATATAGTCAGCAGAGGCCAGCTGTACGCGGAGGTGATAGGTGCAGCCACAGTCCGCTCTGGGCGCAAACCTAGGGAGCCAGAATGGAGGGTGGGTGCCCAGGCCTCTGAAGGCCAGCTCTGGGGACAGCTCCTGTCAGCCAGCACCCCTCTATCCATGGGCTACAGGGAAGCATCTATCTACATATGGCCTCAGTTTTCCCATCCAAGAACAGGGTGTGAGCTTGAGAACCCAAGTGGCTTTCTACAGAGACGTTGTTCTACTCAAGCCTGTCACCATATGGTAAAATGGATGGGGACATGTGCCAGTAATTGTGTGCACAGAGGGTTGACTTAGGAAAGGGCCTTAGGGAAGGGTTGAGGTTGGAGCATAGCAGATTATATGCTTAGCCTCACACGGGTCCCAGCCTCCACCTAGCACCCAAAAATAAAAAATAAAAATAAATTCAAAAGGTAAAGTGGGCGCAGTGGTGTACCCCAGTAATTCCAGCACTCCGGGAGGCAGAGGCAGGTGGATCTCTGAGTTTGAGGCCAGCCTGGTCTACAAAGTGAGTCTAAGACAGCCAAGGCTACACAGAGAAACCCTGTCTCAAAAATAAAATAATCAGAGAAGGTGTGGGAGTTACTAGATTGAGGGTGGATGAGTTTCCACAAAGTTCAGTCCTCTGGTCCCAGGGCAGCTAGCCATTGGTAGGCCTCAGTGCCCATCAACAAACATGGCTGAAGTTCTGTGTCCACTGTCAGGAAGGGGGGATCCTTGGAGTGAGGGCTGACGGGAGAAGGAGTGCTGGTACAAGCTGGAGGGGAATGGGCCTGGCCTGTGGCTCTTAGGACACTGCAGGGCAGAGGGCGCCCTTCCTGTGGGTTCTCTCTTAGCAGGAGGGAATACAGGGAGGGTAGGGACACAGGCCACTCACCAGTCCTTAACCACAATGTCCGGCCGAAAGGTGTCCAGCAGCTCTTCCCAGTAGCCCTCGGCTTTGAGGTCCACCACCTGGGACTTGAGGCACATGCTGAGGGCAGAGGACAAGGCTTGCTTTGCCATCGTGCTAAACAGGGCCCTTCCTTGCCAGGCAGATGGCTCAAGGGACCCAGGTGACCCCCAGGACAGGCCCTGGCGGGAGCTCCTCGGGTCTATCTGAGGGAAATGGGGGAGTTAGATTTGATTTTCCCTGGGTGATATTTAATCCCATGGGACATCATGGAGTGTGGCTTACTGCTGCCCCTGACTTCATGTTCAGTGAGCTAGCTCCTTGTCACCCGAAACCCATCTCCCCCAATTGCCAGCGATCCGCCACCAGGTTCACTGCTTCTGTACACACCTGTTTAGGAACCCTCCCTGAGCTTGTAGAGGCCCCCACTTGTCCTGCCCATTGGCACAGTCTCCTGACTCTCCGCCCCCACCATTGCTTACCCATAAGAGGTGACAAAGTACTTCTTGACGGTGGGGTCAGGGAAGTTTGTGCCGTGGTCCCCAGGGAGGCTCTCCACTTTCCACTCATCGCCATCGTTGGAGTCTATCCGCCACGATCTCATGTTCTCTGGGGAAAACGGAGTGGAGGTGAGATCCCCATGGGCTACACTTGAAACTTTGAGGCCCTTTCTGGTCCTGGGAGACTTCAGGGGTGGTGAGATTTGTGGCTAGGGCTTCTTTGGGCTCAGATTTCCAGGGTTGTGGACACCAAGGGATTAATCAGTTGCTTCTGGAGTGTACTGGGCACCCAGAATTAGGACCCTACCAGTCCAAGGGCATAATCTGTGCCTTGGTATCCCCATATTGCCATGGAGCCCCCACAACCATGTGTCAATCCTTAGAGAATATGATCATAAAGACCCATGATGGAGGGATCTTAGGCCACTGGCTTTTCCAGGTTTAGGAGGGAGAGGCCCTCCTTAACTGTGTGACCCAGATTCTAGGGGCCAAAGGAACCCACTGTTCTGACATGATCCAATGCCCTTTTCCTGAGCAAATGCCAAGAGGGCACATTGGTGTCCCTTGAGCTGGTGGCTTCAGGAGTCCCGTGGTGTGAGAGACCTACCACACAGGGGTCAGATCCAGGGATTCGCCCCCTTCAGATTGAGCAGAGCTGGGAGAGTGTTACCATACGTAAAGTTTCCAAACAAAACCATCCCTAGGTGAGCTCAGCCAGTCCACTCACCATTCTGCCGCAAGAGCTCGCACTGTTTCCATGTGTTCTAGGGGACTCCCCAGTAGAGAACCAAAGGAATAAGAGAATTCCAGGAGCTGGGCTGGCATGGGTTGAAGCCAAGGGAGATTTGAGCAAGGCTGGGATGCCACAGTCAGACATGGGGTGGCATAAGAAGCGAAGCTGCAGAGTAGCTGTGACAGACATGCCCTGAGCTGAGCTGGCAGCCTGCCTGGGCAGCTTCTGGGTAGAATCTAGGGCAGGTAGGGAGATTGGGTATCTGAGGTGCTGCCTGTGGGTCCTCTGTCTAGGCTGAGCCTTGGCAAGACAGTCCTCAGTGGATGGCCATTCTGAGCGTTAAACCAAGTTGGTCCTCAGGACCCAAAGGACTCTGCGATCCAGACAGCCATGCTCACCGTTTGTCTACCTTCTAGAATCCCATCAAGGACAGGGAAGAGATGGCAGTCATTTGAAGACAAGCCCCCCCCCTTTCCCCTTTGAGACAGGGTTTCTCTGTGTAGCCCTGGCTGTCCTGGACTCACTTTGTAGACCAGGCTGGCCTGGAACTCACAGAGATCCACCTGCCTCTGCCTCCCTGAGTGCTGGGATTACGGGTGTGGATCACCATGCCCGGCTAAGGCCTCTCTGTTTTTGAGACAGGGTTTCTCTGTGTAGTCCAAGGCTATCCTGGAACAAACTCTAGACCAGGCTGGACTTGAACATACAAAGAGTTGTCTGCCATTGCCTTCCTGAGTGCTGGGATTAAAGGTGTGTGCTGCTATGCAGGGCTCAGATAAGGTCTCTTGATGGCCTCTGTGGCCTAAGAAGCAAAGTGGGCAGAGCATAGATACTCTGTACTATACTCAGTGAGGAAAACCTCAAAGGCCTCAGGCCAAGACCCCGCTCTTTAACAGGAGGAGGGTCCCTGGACAGACAGCAAGAAGCCTGGATAGAGCTAAAGGGGGCAGTGTGCCACACGGGGTCCATTAGAGCTTGACCCTGTGGCAGAGGACAAAGCCATTTATGGCAGACTGCAGGCTGAGGAGGTGTAACAGGGCCACACAGAGATGGTGACTCTGGGGAGACCTTATGTTTAGATGAGGTGTCAACCCTGGGGGTGAAGATGGTGAGGCAGGTAAGGGTGCTTGCTGCCAAGGCTGACAAACCTAAGCTGGATCCCCAGGACCCACATGGTAGAAGGAGAGCCCCAGCTCTGACAAGTTATTCTCTGACCTCCACATGCACACCCCCAGGCCCCAACCATACACACAACCAAAGTGTGGTAAGCATTAGGGACATGGGCCCAGTGCAGGCAGAGTGGAAGAACAAGCATGAAGGCCTGAGGTTCAGCAAAGTAGAAAACCGCCTCCCACGGCAGCCCGGCCTCACTCCCAACCCACCTTCAGCACATGGGTTCCGAAGGAGGTTCCTCTGCAGGCTGCACAGGAAGTAGAAGATCTTCCAATCTTCCACCGGCTCCTCCCAGTCCTTGGTGATGAAGCCGTCCCGAAGGCTCTTGCGCTTCCATAAAGTCACCAGGTCGATGAGGTCTCGCCAGAGGCTGCAGACCAGGCGGCAGTTACACACCAGCTGGCGGGCGGGGATGTGGGTGAACAGCTCCAGCAGGATGTTCTCCGGCAGCTCGTTGATGTTGGCCATGGTGGCAAAGGGGAGCTCTGCTCCCAGGCCTGCGTAGGGACAGCAGGGCTAAGCCCTGGAGCAGGAGCGGAAGAGCTGACTCCTCCCCTCCCACCAGGTTCTGGAGTGTGGTAGGCAGGTCTACCCCTGACCGGAAAACCGGGTCAGGAAGCATTTACAGGGTGGGGGTAGAGTGCGGTCCTTGAGCGCAGAGACCGTGGAAAAGAGTAATTCAAATCACGCGGCAGACTTTGGCAGCTCATGTGCCAAGTGCTAAGGAGACCAAGGCAGGCGGATGGCTTGGCCTGCTGACTTCTCTAGGTCAGGTCAGCCCGGGTTGGTTTTTAAAAGCCACCTCAAGAACAAAAATTAAGCTTTTAGGAATTCTTTGCAGTGAGAGGGAACCTAAAACGTCATGCATGCTGGGCAAGCACTCTGCCGCTAAACTCTGGGCCAGGCCTTTAAACCCTAAAGCCCTTAGGGTAGCGGTGGGTGCCGGTGGGTGCTGCGGTGAGTGGCTGAAGCCTCAGAAAGCCTAGGAGACTTGCTTGAGCCTAGCTATTCTTTCTAGGCCAGTGTGGGCAGCAGAGCAAGACCCCCCCCAAAAAAAAGAAGAAAAAGGAAAACAACAAAAAAAGAACAAACACAAAAAGACAAGAATTTTAAAGGAGTCTCTTCCCCCACCTCCACTGAAAAATAATTCTTTAGGAGCTGGGTGTGGTGGCACATGCTTGTAATTCCAGTACTTTGGGAGGTCAGGGAAAAAGAGGATCTAGTTTTCTAAGTCTACAGGAAACTCTGTCTCAAGATCCACCCCTCACCCTGAACTGCTTTGTTTTGGAGCCAGTTGGCCCTGTGACCTGGAAAGGGCCAGGGCCGCTGCGCAGTCTCTAAGTTGTCCGTGTCTGGCCTGGCTCTGATGTCACCTCACTGCAGTAAAACCACTTTGTAAGGCTCACTTCCCTGGGCCCTGCCCTTGCCTTGGGCGCCAGGCCAGGCTGGGAGTGTCTGGCTGTTACCCCGGGGGACCTGCCCCAGGTGTGGGGGTGGGCTGAGTGACCACACCTGCCTAAGCCTGAGGGAAAATTTCCCACTCACTTTCCTGGAAACAGAAATTTGGGGCTTTTCCTGGATTTTTAGAGTCTTCCTTGCAAGTTTTGTTGGGGCTCCTGTCGTGGAACAGAGGATACCGGGGAGGTGGTGGTGCACGCCTTTAATCCCAGCACTAAGGAGGCAAAGGCAGATCTCTTGAGTTCCCTGCCAGCCTCTACAGAGTGAGTTTCAAGACAGCCAAGGCTATACAGAGAAACCCCCGTCTCGAAAAACCAAAAGCAAAACAGAAAGCTTAGCTAGAGAGGAGAGGGTGCATGCAGATGGTGTGACAGAGTCTTCTAAATGCTTACAATTTTTAAATGTCTGTGAAAAATGCAACAATTAAAAATGATAATAAGATCGCGTGGAGGCACCTCCCCTCATTATTCCAGATAGAGGTACGGGAAGTTTGAAATTGTCGGCCCAGCCTGGTCCACCTAAACCCTGTCTCAAAGTACACGAAGTAAATAGCGCTGGGCCTCTGACTCATTTGGCAGGATGCTTGCCTATCAGGGGAAGACCACAAATGTCTCCTCCTCAGAGGGAGGGCTGCCGGGTGGTAGCATGCTTATCTAGCACTTGGGAGGCCCTGGGTTCCATCCTCACGGGGAAAACAAAACTAAAACCAAGTAAACTCTGAGGCTTAAAAGATGTGGGCAACTCCTGAAGGCCGAGATGGTATTCTACGCCAGTGACACTTTTCACCCACAGCCAAGCCACCTTGCAAGGGAGATCGCGGTGCCCCTGCCGTGCCTTGGTGGAAAAATCCACTCCCGGCTGTGGCCCGTTCACGTGCAGCGTCCTATCCTAGCGCCTTAAGCCCTCTGTCCCCAGGAGAAGCCGGCGTCGCCACCGTCCCGGACCCTCGCGTACGCACGCACAAGCAGGCCCGGCGTCCCCGCGCCGGACTCGGAGCACCGGCCGCGCCTGGCCTGAGCCTCCCCACGGGCGCGTGACCGCCGCCCCCTCCCGGCCCCGCCCGCCGCCCCCGCCGCCCCACTCGGCGGCGACCTGGGTACCGGGCGGCCGCAGCGCTGCCGGGCCTTGGGCCTGGACCTGGGCGACTCGGTCGTCTGTCGCCTCGCCCCGCCCCGGCCCGGCCTCCCCCTCGCGTCACGCACCGACCGGCGGCCGTCCGCGTCAGTGCGAAGGCGAGCTCGGGGTCCTAGGGTGCTCCCCCCGGCACGCTGCCGCCGCCAGGGCTCCACAGGCCGGGGTTCCTGGGCCTCCGTCTCCCCCTCCAGGCAACATGCGGCCGAGCAGCCGGCTCCCGGTAGGCCCGGCTTCCTCCTCCTGCGAAGGAAGCGTCACCTAGAATCTAGTCCCTGACACACACCTCCGCCTGCCCCCACCTCCACCACCAGTAGGACCGGAGTTCTGCTTGGTGAGTTTTCTTGTTTTTTTGAGACGGGCTCTTCCTACCAAGCCCTGGCCGTCCGGGAACTCTCTCTGTAGACTGGGATGGCTTTGAACGCCTAGATACCTACCTGCCCCTGCCTCCTGAGTGCCAGGATTAAATGGCAGTGTCAGCACCTGTGTCCAGCTTCTTCCTGGGTTTTGAGGGACTCTAAGGTCCTAGTCAAAATTAATTAATTAACTCAGACATTCATCAATTGCCTATCCGAGGGAATCTTCAGGGGTTGTGCAAGCTGACTATAGTTCAAGGGGAGTTCACGGATTCTAGTCCAGGTAGGTGGCTGTGAACTCTGGCCCTTCTATTTATTGTTGAGTGAGATAATTCACTTTGCCAAGCATTGAGCACCCACTGTGCTAGGCTCAATCGAAATCAGGAAGGCTCTGGGCAAGGGGACAGCAGTAGGCACAACCTGCTTGGGCTGCACAGGGAAACCCACCATGATTTCCTGGAGGGCAGGAGGCCTGTTGCTCCGAGGGCTCTGCCCCTTGGGCTGGGGGCCGCCATGGCCGCACTTCTGAAACGGTCAGCCCTTCTCCATGGCATAGGCAGCAGCCACACCCCTGCCTTCTTAGGGCCTGGCAGGGTTGTCCTCAAACCCACCCTTCCCTCCAAAGCCACGGGGCACAAGGAGGCTGGGAAACATTTTATTTGGCTGTGCAGTAAGAGGGAAGTTGGGGTGCTGGGGTCACGGGATGGTGTGTGATGGAAGCTCATACAGGGTTCAGGCACCTCCAAGCCACAGAGAACTTCCCAGAGAACAGCCTTCTCCTGTTTCCCCATCCCAGCTCTCAGAAGCTGGGGCTCATCCTCTGTGGAGCCCTGCACTCTTTGGTACCTATCCGTCCAGCCTTTTGGGGTTTTGCTGATGACAAGGACAATCTGGTCCGACCTGCCTATCTGGTACCAGGCCTGACTTGTAGGCCAAAGCAGAGAGAGCATACAACAGCTGACACACAGGTTGAGTAAGGACTGGCCAGCAGAGCCTTCTATCCCAGATCTGCAGTCCTGTCAGATACCTTGTCTGTCCCCGATCTAAGACCCTGAAGGAGAACAAGGAGGAAGGTGGTAGGGTTGGGGGTAGAGACAGGTCTGGGCAAGCATCCGAGCTTGGGTCCTCTCTCTGGTAAAGTATGGAAATGTCTTGTATCCACCTAGCCTTAGGCGCTGTACCTCTTCGTGGGCCGAGCTTGCTGGAGGCATCTGGAGAGAGCAGGGTGGCCCAGACACTAGAGGCTCCATACAGAGGAGGCAGCTGGGGGCAAGGGCTGACAGTGAGGTCTGGGAGGGCCTGACTTCCACCTCCCCTTCCCAAGCCTGGCCCTTTCTGACTGTTTACCAATCAGGGCTCCGAGGATAGGGGCTCAGGGGGCATCAGGGCAGCGGGGGCCCGATGACAATGCTGCTGTTGGTGACTCTTGGACCGTACCAGCCGGCCCAGTAGTGAGTGTCCACGCCTCCGTGCTGAAACCAGATGTAGCGGACGCCGGGAGGATAGTTGGAGAACGTGTGTGAAACCTGGAGGCGAAGGCAGAAGGGAGCTGTCAGGGACACTACCCAAGACCTGTCTCAATAAACAAAGCGGGGGGGGGGGGGACTGGAGAGATGACTAATGTTGAAGAGCATTGACTGCTCTCGTAGAGGACCAGGGCTCCATTCCCAGCACCTACGCGGCAGCTTACAAACACCTGTAACTCCAGTTCCAGGAGGTCTGACACCCTCTTCTGGCCTTCTAGGCACAGAGGCAAACACTTATACACATAAAATAAAAACAAATCTTTAAAGAACAGCAGCAGTAGAGCTGGGGGGTGCAGATGCAGAGCGAGGGCAGCACGCTGGAGGCTTAGGTTTCACCCCAGCACCATGACGGCACATGCCTCTAATTCTAGCACTCAGGAGATGAAGGCCAGAGGATCAGAAGTTCAAGGCCGTCTCTGGCTCCATATTATCTTAGAGGGCCCCTGTCAGAAAACAACAAAAGAGCTGTGGTTCAGCAAAGTGCTTGCTCTATAGAGTAAAATGCACAAAGCCCTGAGTTCAATCCTCAGAACCACATAATTCAGGCATGGTGGGGAACACCCATAGTTGGGGGGCGGGGTAGAGGCAGGAGGAGCCTAAGCTCAAGATGTCCTCTGCTCTGCTATGTAGCAAGTCGGAGACCAGCTTGGGCTACATGAGACCCTGTGTCAGAAAAATCAAAACAGAAAGAAATATAAAATTAGATAAAATAAAGAACCACAAGTTACTGGCCTAGGAAGGCCTGGGTTTTACTCCAGGTTCACCTCACCCTGCGGCAGTTGGCTGAGGACTTGTTTACACCAGGGCCTGACCTTCTGATGCTTTTGTTAATAGTTTTATTGGAACAGGGACAGGAACCACTTGTTATCTAAAGCCGCTTTCCCACATCAGCAGCATAGCTGAGAGGCCAGTCCTTGTGACAGAGAAATGTTTGGATCTCTGTGTATGTATGTTCATGCATGTGAGTGCAGTGCCCACAGGGGCCAGAAGAGGGCGCAGGAGTCAGCGTTATAGGTGGTTGTGAGTCACCTGACATGGTGCTGGCAACCGAATTGTAAGAGCAGCAAGTTCTCTCAGCCTCTGGGCTGCCTCTGAGGCCCTCCTGTGTGCCTTAAGCAACTTTAAAACATCACATTATTTACTGTGCATGTGTGCATGTGGATGCATTCCACAGTGCGCGTGTGGCAGTCAGAAGACAGCTCGTTAGAGTCGGCTCTCTCTTTCCACTCTGCGGGTCCCAGAAACTAAACTCAGGTCCCCAGGCTGGACGCCAGTGCCTTTTCCTCTAGAGCTGTTTATCTGGAAGACCACTGTCTGGCTTGTTGTTGCTGGTGTACTTATCTATCTATCTATCTATCTATCTATCTATCTATCTATCTATCTATCTATCTATTTCTTTAATATGTATCCCTGGCTGGCTAGAACTTGCTGTGTAGATAGGGCTGAACTTGAACTCAGAGATCTACCTGCCTCTGCCTCCCCACACTCCACCGTGCCCAGATGTTTTATTTGTTTGCTTGTCTATGTATTTATTTATTTTTAACACCAGGTCTCTGTGGCCTAAGTAGGCCTGGGATTAACCATGAAACTCAAACTGGCCAGGTGTGATGACTCACATCACTAATTCCAGGCAAAGGCAGGAGGAACTCTGTAAGTTCTGGGACAGCCTGATCTACATATTGGGTTTTACAACAGCCAGGACTATACAGAGACACCTTGTGTCAAAACAACAACAACAACAAAACTTCAAACTGTAGGGTATGGTGGCGCATGCCTTTAATTCCAGCGCTCTGGAAAGCAGAGGCAGGTGGATCACTGTGAGTTCGAGGCCAGCCTGGTCTACAAAGTGAGTCCAGGACGGCCAAGACTACACAGGGAAACCTGTCTTGAAAAACAACAGCAACAGCAACAACAAAAAAACTCAAACAAAATAACAATAACAAAAACCCAAAAACAGAAACTTCAAACTGTTGCTGGGCACTGGTGGTGCCTTTAATCCAGCACCCCTTCAATGTAGGGGGCAGAGGCAGGCAGATTTCTGGAGTCCAAGGCCAGCCTGATCTACAAAGTGAGTTCTAGGACAGTTTAGGCTACACAGAGAAACTCTGTCTTGGAAGACTCAAAGCAAAAACAAAAGCATCACCACCGACAAAACAGACAAACAAACAAACAAACAAAAAGCGCTCAAACTGGTTTGCAATGTACAACAATGCCCCTGCTCAGACTCTGAAGTACTGGTAGTACAGGCTTGAGTCACCACACTGGGCTTTGTATCTGGCCGCAGCGGTAAAACACTTGCCACATGTGTGAGGTTTTAGGCTCTGTATCCAATCCCACCAAATAAATAAAGGAAAGAAAGACAAGTGTGACCACGCTGTAGCTAATACAGTGGCTTCTCCAGACAGACCTACCATATGCTGAATCCAGCTAAACTGAAGATTTGATAAACCCATCACCCATTGGAAAAAAAATATTCTGCCAGTGGGAGAGCCGCACACCTTTAGTCCCAGCGCTAGGGAGGCCGAGGTAGACCAATCTCTGGGTTCTGAGTTCAAGGCCAGCTTGGTCTACAGAGTGAGTCCCAGGACAGCTAAGACTACACAGAGAAAGCCTGCCTTGAACCAATCTGCCTCCCACAGAAAGAAGGAAGGAAAGAAAGGAAGGAAGGAAGGAAGGAAGGAAGGAAGGAAGGAAGGAAGGAAGGAAGGAAGATTTTCTGAGTAGAATGCTGGTAAATCCAGATGGTCCCACACTTACATAAAGTAAGATTTAGGTTGAGGGGGAAGCGTGATGGCTCAGTGGTTAAAAGCACTAGCTGCTCTTTCAGAGGATCAGGGTTTAATTACAAGCACCTGTATGGCAACTCACACCCTTCTGTAACTCCAGTTCCATGGGCTCTGGCTCCCTCTTCTGGTCTCTTCAGGCACTGCATGCATGTGTTCCACATACATTCAGGCAAACCACCCATACACATAAAATACAAATAAATAAATCATAAAAATTAGATGGGGACTCTGTAGAAATGATAGGTATTAATATTGAGATCAGTCACACCTGCTGAATATTTTCTTTTTCTTCTTCTTTCTTTCCTCCTTAGACAGAGTTTGACACCTGTTGTTCTAGAAATTTCTATATATGGCCTTCTAATCCTCTTGTAGCCACTTCTTAAGTGTTGGGATTACAGGCATGAGCCACCATAGCCGGCTCTGATCATTTAATTTATTTCCCAGTTTTTTTGAGACAGGGTTTCTCTGTGTAGCCCTGGCTGTTCTGAAACTCACTCTGTTGACCAGGCTGGCCTTGAACTCAGAGAGATCCACTTGCCTCTGCCTCCCCACTGTTGAGAATAACAGCATGTGCTACCAGCGCCCAGCTGTCCCTGCACATTTTTATTTTATTTTTCTATGATACTGGAAGTTGAGCCAGCACATGCTAGGTAGGCACACCAGCTCTCTTCAGCCCTCTTTTTCATGGTTTCTAATTTTGAGACAGGGTCTCCCTAAATTGCCAGGCTAGCCTTTCCCCATTGCTGCCTCAGTTTCCCAGCACTGAGCATTTCTGCTTACACAATATCTATCTATCTATCTATCTATCTATCTATCTATCTATCTATCTATCTAGTTTTTCAAGACAGGGTGTCTCTGTGTAGCCCTGGCTATCCTGGAACTCGCTCTGTAGACTAGGCTATCCTCAACCTCATAAGAGACCAAGCTGCCTCTGCCTACCAAGTGTTGGGACTAAAGACAAGGGCCACCACTGCCTTTCTACATATGTTAGAACAGTAGATTTCATTTTCTTTTATGTATATCAGTGTTTTGCCAGCGTGTATGTATATGAACTATGTTTGTGCCTGGCACCTGCAAAGGACTTAGGGGATTGAATCCCCTGGAACCAGAGTTACAGACGGTTTGCACCACCATGTGGGTACAAGGATTTGAACCTGTGTCCTCTGCGAGAGCAAAAACATAGTGAACTACTGAGGGCATGTCTTCAAGCCCAGTTATTTACTCATTACAGAGAAATAAAAAGTTATTAATTTACTTCTCGGTACTGGAGATGGGGCACAGGGTTTTCTGTGTGCCAGGCAATCAGTCTACCAGTCTTTCTGGATTTTTTTTTTTTTTTTTTTTTTTTTTTGCATATGGTGGGTCTGTCTGAAAAAGCAGCTGTGTTAGCTCCATGTTTTCCATCCCTGATGTCTGAGCTGGAAGCTTAGTCCTGTTCTACTACAGTGAGTGAGGCTGAGCAGCGGAAACCCAGGTGAGAGATGGCAGAGTTTGGGCCTGAGTGCAGGTCTCTGTGGGGTCCCTGCCCACATACCTCCCTCCACTTGGCATCGCTCTTCTGCTGGATTGTCACTGGGTCTGGCTGGAAGGTTCCCAGTGGTGCGTGGGCTGACGACAGGAGCTGGACACACAGCTGGTACTTGGACCCGCAGTCTGGCCTGGCTGCGAACCTGCAGACAGAAGAACAGCCCGTGAGGACCTGGGGGGTGGGGGGCAGGGCAGGGGTGGGGCGCCTGGGCGGCAGGCCCCCCCCAGACCCTCGCCCCAGCACTCACCAGTCCTTGACCTCGATGTCCGGCCGGGTGGTGTCCATCAGCTCCTCCCAATACCCTTCAGCCTTGAGGTCCACCACCTGGGACTTGAGGCAGGTGCTGGGGGAGGGGGGAGGAGGGGCTGGAGTTCAGCACTGAACCCTGAGGATAGGACGTGGGCCCCCCCACCCTGAGGGCCCTAGATCTTACTAATAGGAAGTCACGAAGTATTTCTTGACCTGGTCATTGGGGAATTCCTTCCGCTGGTCTTTGGAGAGATCCTCCACCTTCCATTCATCACCTCCGTTCACATCCAGGCTCCAGAACTCAAAGCCCTCTGTGGGGAGAGCACAGAGCAGCATGCAGGAGCCTCCTCAGGGCACCTTCTCCATGCACCCCTCCTCCCTCTCAGAGCTGGGACCTCCAAGCTGCCCTCCAGCCCCATGCTTTGTCATTGTAGGTAGCTCATTGGGTGCTTCCTGTGTGCCTTGGCTGTAGGAAAGAGACTTCTGTTGAGGGTCCTGGATGACCAGACCCCTTCTCTGATGGAGAATGGCCTGGCAGACAGACTTGAATCTTATTCAGCCCCAGCAGTAGTGGGCTATGTGGCCACAGACACGTTACTTTCCTTCTTTGAGCCTTGGTCCTCTTGCTAGCTAGAGTCAAGCATAGAGGCTAATTTGTGGTGGCATCCACCTGCCAAGGCAGGAGGATTGCTGTGAGCTGAAGGCCAGTCTAAGGCCACACAACGAGTGCCAGGTCAGACAGGGCTACATAACAAGTTAGCAAGACCCTGTCTCAAAAAAGCAAAAACAGGGTCAGCAAAGGCCTCATCAGGTAAAACACTCGCCGCCAAGCCTGATGACCTGAGGTGGGCATCTTGGGATCCCACGAGGTGGAAGGAGAAACTGGACCCTCACAAGTTGTCCTCTGACTTCTACGTATGTGCAGTAGGGTGCACAGCTCCCCCACCACACATACCTAATACATATATAAATAAATGTCAGAAGAAAAAGCTGGGAAACTTTCTGCGGAGTACCATATCTTAGGTTTTCAGCCATAAACATAGTTTTTTGTTTCTATTTTTATAATCCTTTAAAAGCATTCCCTCCCAGCCCCCTCCTCAGTGGTGCACACCTGTAACCCCAGCACTCAGGGAGGCAGAGGCAGGCAGATCTCTGTGAGTTCGAGGCCAGCCTGGTCTACAAAAGGAGTCCAAGACATGCAAGGCTACACTGAGAAACCCTGTCTTGGACAAACAAACAACAACAAAACAAACCCAACCAAACAAAAAACCAGAAAATAAAACCCAGCGAGGCATGGTAGTACATGCCTTTAATCTCAGTACTTGGGAGGCAGAGACCTGTGGATCTCTAGGAGTTCAAGGTCAGCTTGGTGTACATACTGAGTTCCAGGACAGCCAGAGCTACCTGTGTTGTAATAATGGAGATCCTGTGTCATCATTCTCCCCAGACAAACCAAGCCAGACTGAACTGAACCATAAAACTCTTCTCAACCTATTGTCTGGGTTTGGGCTGTAGTCTGCCCTGCGCTGGCGAGCAGCATGCCTATGGGGAGTCACAGGGCACAGGCAGGCAGCTGGGGGCTCTGGGCAGCCTGGACTCACCTCCTCACCACTTGTCCTGAGGTTTGACCATGCAACAGAAAACAAGTTCCTTCCTCCGGTTCCTTATCTTTGGTTGCAGCATTGCCTGGACCGGAAGGGTCAAGGCGACTAGAAGCCTTGTGTTTGAGCTGCTCTTGAGCACAAAGGGGATTTCACGCCCCCAACCCCAACCATCCACAGGCAAGACCCATTCTGGGACATTCCCTATAGGCCTAACCTGGGGGTTCTGTAAGTAAAGACAATTGAATGTGGCTTCAACTAGCGTCTTTGATACAATCTGTTCCAGCTGGCCGCCATTCCTAGGAAAGGTTTTAGGAGAGGCTAGCCTCAAACTCATGATCCTCCTGCCTCAGTCTTTCGAGTGCTGGGAAGTAATTGGTTTGCTCTGAGACAGTCTTATGTAGCCCAGACTGGCCTCTAACGGCTGACCTTGAACTTATCTTCCTGTGTCTGCTTCCCAAGTGCTGCGAGTACAGGTGTGTGCCCTCTACCCAGATGAGAAATAATCCATACTAAAAAGTACCCTTGACCTCAGTCTACACATGGAAAAGAGAGTGCGTCAACAGTACCTACTAAGAATTACTGTGAGGGGAGTAAAGGCCGTACCCCACAGCTGGTGTTTAGGAGCCGTGCGCTGGCCACCTTACAGAGCGTGCGTGGGTCCTGGGGGGCGGATTCCCTCTGCACCCACCTTCCGCACAGGGGTTGTGAAGGAGGTTCCTTCGGAGGCTGCGCAGGAAGTAGAAGATCTTCCAGTCAGCCACAGGCTGGTCCCAGTCCTTGGTGATGAAGCCCTCCCGAAGGCACTTGCGCTTCCAGAGGGTCACCAGGTCGATGAGGTCTCGCCAGAGGCTGCAGACGAGGCGGCAGCGCAGCAGCAGCTGGCGGGCGGGGATGTGGGTGAACAGCTCCAGCAGGATGTTCTCCGGCAGCTCGTTGATGTTGGCCACGGTCATGGCGGTGGCTCGCGGCCCGCTCCTGTGGAGGCCGGACACAGGGGAGCCGCGCTGGACACCCCGCCTTCTCCCGGGCACGTGGCAGCTCCAGCACCGCGGAGAGCGGGATTCCTGGCTCTGCGGCCCACGGATTTTCTCCAGCCGCTGAGCTGCTCTGACCTTCAGTTTCCTCCTGGTAAACAGGGCCCGGGACAGTACTTCCCTCCGGGTTCACCGGCAACTCAGGTGCTTGGGCTAGGGAGTTGCTTAATAAATGATGAGATCTGATTTTCCCCAACCCCCGGCACCCAAGGACAGCCTCGAAGGAGGCCTAAGGCGCCTCCCAAGGTCACGCGGACAGGAGCGGCGCGGGAGGCTGCCCTGGCCCTCACTGAGTGTAGAGCCAGCCATTTTTCAGCAGGCCAGCAGTGTTTTAAGAGGAGGCTAACAATGGGAAGCCTTGTGAGCACTCCAGCCCGCAACCCTTCATCTCCCCCATCCCCCACGCAGGGAAAGGGGAGAGATGATGAAGGGCGCTTATCACTATCTCTCAGGACCGGTCACGGAATACAAAAGGCTCAGTGACGTTCTCAAGATCTCAGAGAATATGACCTGCTTACCTGAGGCCGGGGAAAGGTGTGTGTGAGTGGAGAGGAGCCTCCCGTCTCCCTCCCGCACCCGGTGGCTGGGCTCCAGCCCGAGGCTGCCCGCCACTGCCCAGGGCCTTTGCCGTTTCCCATTTGTTATGCGTGGCCCTAAAACAGGCTCAAGACGAGAGTCAGACCTCTGAGCGCCGATGGCGTCCCCAGCCCAGGTCCTCTAGGCCTCACAGTACAGTGGGGGCAGGCCTCGAGGCCTGGGCCTTAAAGGCGCTGGGCCCCCAGGATCGCAGAGGCCCTCGTCCCCCCAGCCCCCGGCCCCGCTAGACCTCTGCCCACTGCGTCTCCGTCCCTGCGCTGTGCATCCCCGCCCCCCGCAGTCACCTGCGATCTGCCGAGCTGAGCAATCCTGCCAGGCTACTGGGCTGTGCGGCCCGAGCCTACGTGCCCGGGGATGCAGACCTGCCCATTACTCGCCGGTCCTTTCCCCGCCAGGGCGCTCACTGTCCCCTTCCTGCTGTCACCTGCCCTTGGCCGTGTTGCGGGATCGCCCGGGCCATAGAACAGAGCCCAGAACACGGCCCCACCTACCGGTCGCCAGACCCCGCCCCAACCCCGTCCTACAACATTGGCTCCTCCCCCTCCCCGTTCTCCTGGTACCCCCGCGTTTGACCGTGCTGCGCCATACCCTCAGCTGTTGGGGCTGCGCCACTCGGGCCAACGGAGGATCGGGGTGCGACCCTCCCACTGTTTGTCAGACCACGCCCCCGCCCCACCCCATTTTCTCTATCACCTGCGTTTTGCCTGGCTGCCCTACCACGCTGGGTCTTCGAACTGCGCCTTTCTGCCAGAGTTGGCCCGGGATGCGGCCCCGCCCACTGCCCTCCAGGCCCCTCCCACCATCCCCCCAGGCCCCGCCTCCCACGCTCGCTTTCGGGACGCGCTCCCACCGCAGCGTAGGAGAATTAGCGGTGGGGGCGGGAGGGCGCCGATACCCCTGACTCCGCTTGGCCCGGTGCCCACACCCTCTGCTCCCCAGGTGCCCGACCCCTGCTATCCTCCTGCAGTCATCTCGTCATCTTTCGGGCGCACGGGGCGCCCACCCATCCCGTGGTATCCTCCGGCCTTCTCCAGTCCCCGGCTCCTCCCGGAAGCCGCACCTCTTGCTCCGGGGGCGCGGGGCTCGTGGCCCCAAGCTCAGGGCTAGAGGCGGGGCGGGGCGCACGGGGCCTTTAAGAGGCGCGGCAGCTCGGACCCGGCTGACGCGGGCAGCTCCAGGACTCGCCACCCGCCGCGCACCGGTTCCTTTCTGTCGACCGCACCGCAGCGATGGATGGAGATGGTGATCCAGGTATCAGCTGCTTGGACCTGCTCGATCCAGCCCGGGGAGGCAGGGCCGACGAGCGCCTCAGACGGTGCTCAAACTTTCGCGCCCGCAAAACCCTGGAGACAGTCTAGGGAGCAGGTTTCTGCTGTGTCCTGATGTGGAGGGAGGTAGATGCCTGGGTCTCCAAAATGGAGCGGGAGGACCCTGGTGTGTCAGGCTCCAGACTTCCTGGGGTCTGAGAGCTGGCTTCTTGCAAGCTTTTGCTTCCATCAACTTCTTCCATTTGCTAGTTCTGCCCTCCCTGCCTCACGAGTCTCCGCGGGTCCTCTCGCGGTCCTAGGGCTTACACGTCTCGCCCTGCATTTATCCTAGCTTCCTGAGGGACTCCCTCCTTTGGAGGGCCGCCTTGTGTCGGGGTAGCCGGCTGCTCCTTGGGGACCAGGCTAAGGGTGAGGAAGGCTGCTTTTGGCAGATCCTCTGGGGCCTCAAGGACTGCCCAGTCATCTTTTTTGGCACCAAAGACCCCACCCCTTCTCCGCTCCAGCTCCCTAAAGGGCCTGTAGGAGGTTGCTTGCTGAGTCAGGCTGGGGAGCAGACTTGCCTGCCGTGACCCTCGCCCCTTCCAAACTAGCCACCTTGGAGTGGTCACTCTCTAGGGGAGGCGAGGGAACAGATGCCTCCTAAGGCGGGCCAGGCTTCCCTCTGTCTCTGTCCCCCCAACTCCTGTAGCCCCACTCTCAGTCAGTGACCCCAATCGACGTCATCCACAAGGCTCTAGAATAGGCTGCTGTTTTCTCCCAGGGCCCAGGAAGTCCCTGGACTCAGGGGCCCAGTCCAGGTGAGTGTGAGTCAGCGTGGGGTCAGCATCCAGGCCTAGATAACTTTCCTACAGCAACAATGTGGCAAGTTGTGTGCGAGGGAGCAGGGTTGGGGGGGCTGTAATCGGATACGCGGCCTCAATGCCAGGCCTAGGGGCCAGGAGAGAGGGCTGAGTGAAGAGCAGCGTTCTGGGGAGCATCAGGTATCTGCTGGGGCCAGGGTAGGGCTGGGGTGGTGAGGACATTGGGCCCGGCTCTCTAGAGAGCTGTGGGAAGCAGGACGGACAATTATTTTTCTCCCTGCTTGATGATGGCCTGTGGCGGACCTGGGAGAAGTGCTAGGTCTTTCTCTGAGGCCCGGTTTCCTCATCGCCAATGGAGGAGTAAACCCCTACATAGGAAAATGTGACCCAAACATGTTAGAAATGCAGGGAAAGCTGTGTGTATGTGTGTGTGTGTGTGTGTGTGTGTGTGTGTGTGTGTGTGTAGGGTTCACCATGGCTGATGCGGACTCACCAATGGGAAATTCACTGTGTGCTCTAAAGAAAGAGGGGGAAATCCTGATTTGGCTTTCCAGTGCCTGATAGTGTTGGTGATGCTGGTGGCATCGCAATAGAGGCCACCTGTCCCCTCCCCTGACACAAGCCTGCTCTCTTATTGCCTTGGCTCTTCAGGGTCCACTCCTCAGGAACTCTGAGAGAGGCGGCCTCCATTTCCCAGGGTGGCCGGGCCCCCTCCCCACTGGCTCTCTCTCCTTCAGCGATGCCGATCACTCAGTGTCTGCTTACTCAAGGCTTCCATGGCCCAGATGAGGCAGGCCGAGATCCAAGTGACAACCCAGACGCCCACGCCGTCCCTAGCACTCAGTGGACGGACCTCAAGAACCCAGCCGGGAAACTGCTTCCTCCCTGGTGCTAGCCCCCACCACGGGGCCACGAGTTTCCCTGACAGCGAGAGTAGCCCTATTGCCTTGCTCCTCTTTTGGGAGGGGATGAGTATCAGTATGAATCTGATGCAACGCTGGCCTCGTTTCACAGATGAGGAGACTGAGGGTGAGGGATAGGAAAGGAGGGAGGAAAGACTCTTCCTCAATACCCAGAACCTCTCTCTCTGTTGGTTTTCCATCCCCACCTGGCTGGGGACGGCCTGATCCCCACCCCATTCTCCCCACCCTGATCCTTGAGTCCCCTACCCTAATACTGCCAGTGGACCTACACCAAGTCCCTTCATGTTACAGCTGAGCATTTTCATCCACAATAGCAAAACCAAGACCAGACTCATAATTCAACAGAGGTTTTTGGTACCGCCGTGGCTGGTAAAGCGGCTTCTGGGCTGGACTGAATGAGTTCAAACACAGGCTCCAACTACTTATAAGCTGTCTGTTCCTGATCTTGTCACCTCGCTGTCCCAGCCTGGAGGGCATGGCTTGGCAAAACACAGTAGCTCCTGGCGCTGCGCTGGGGGCAAGGCACCAGGGGGGAAGTAGTGTCACCCAGGCTGGATTCTCCAGGTCGGGCCACTGCACACAGAGGCGTTTATCAAACAGCCAGATCGGAAACACAAGCTAGGGAGCCCCTGGATGCCTTTGAGCCGGGAGAGGGTGTGCTAAAGCCATGTCCAGGAAGGCTCCCCAGCGGAGGGGAGAGACCCAGGGGGCTGGGAGGGTGCTTAGGAGAAATGACCCATCAGCACAAGACCTGACAGTAATCCCAGCTTCCTATGAGTGCCTAGCAGCCCTGCGGGGGAAGCTGGGGCTGAAGCAGTTCTTTTGGTTTAGGAGGAGTGTCTGTGGGTGTGTATTCTGGGGTGGTCTTCCTCCCTGGGCACAGCTTAGGGCCACAGAACTGTATGGGAGACAGGCAGAGATAAACAGTTTTACTGTGTAGTCTTTCTGGAACTCAGTATGGCATCCTGGCCTCACACTCACAGAGATGGGCCTGTCTCTGCCTCCCAAGTGCTGGGATTATAGGCGAGCGCCAGCAAGTACCGGTTAAGACCGTCCGGCCCCCCACTGTGGTCCACTCGGTCTTGGAGGGGGACGGTTTGGGAGTCACAGCTTTCCCTTCCTCAGAGAATGTGAGCCCCCCCGAAGAGGAGACCCCAGAGGAGCAGCCGGAGGAGGCGGGCGCCGAGGCGAGCGCGGAGGAGGAGCAGGCGCGGGAGGAGGAGGACGAGGTGGAGGCCACGGAGTACCTGGCGGAGCTGCCCGAGCCGCTGCTGCTGCGCGTGCTGGCCGAGCTGCCCGCCTCCGAGCTGGTGCAGGCCTGCCGCCTGGTGTGCCTGCGCTGGAAGGAGCTGGTGGACGGCGCCCCGCTGTGGCTCCTCAAGTGCCAGCAGGAGGGGCTGGTGCACGAGGGCAGCGCCGACGACGAGCGGGACCACTGGCAACAGTTCTACTTTCTGAGCAAGAGGAGGCGCAACCTGCTGCGCAACCCGTGCGGGGAAGGTGAGGCCACACGCCGGCCGCCCGTGGTTCCCCTTTAGGAACCGGCCCTCGGCGCCAGCCCGCCTCAGGGCTAAAGGAGATGCGGCGCTTGGCGCCACGTCCAGCCCTGAGCGTCCCTGTTCCCCGAGGCGCCCACCCTCCGTGACCTGGGGCGGGGCGGGCTCGGGTCGCCACGGCGAGAGCCAGCCCCGCGGGGGCCTCGACCCTGGGGCTGCGTGACCGGGGTGGGGCTGTCGTGTCCCCACAGAGGACTTGGAGGGCTGGTGCGACGTGGAGCACGGTGGGGACGGCTGGAGGGTGGAGGAGCTGCCCGGAGACAGTGGGGTGGAATTTACCCAAGATGCCGGCGTTCAGAAGTACTTCGCCTCCTCCTTCGAGTAAGGAGCAGGGCCCGGGGGGGGGGGGGGGAAGGCGGGGCCCCCCGGATCCTGACGCCTGTCCCCCCAGGTGGTGTCGCAAAGCGCAGGTCATTGATCTGCAGGCTGCGGGCTACTGGGAGGAGCTGCTGGACACCACCCAGCCCGCCATCGTGGTGAAGGACTGGTGAGCAGCGGGGTCTGTGTGCGTGTGCATGTGTGTGTGTGTGTGCATGTGTGTGTGTGCGCGCGCGCGTGTGCGTGTGTGTGCGCGTGTGTGTGTGTGTGTGGTTGTCAGGACTGGAGGGAAGCGGAAATGGCGATGGCGGCGAGGCTAAGCCGTTTGCCATCAGTGTGGTGGCCACGTGGGACATGGGCCTGCAAGGGCTGGCGACGAAAGCTATTTCCAGCCTTTAACAGGTTCTCGAATGCGCGCGTGCCCGCGCCTGGGCGAGGCAAGGGTCCTACTAATGAAGTACGGCCCGCTGACCCCCTCCACGTACACACGTAGCCGTGTGTCCCCATCTGTGTGCGTGTGACAGCCCCAACAGTGTGTGTGGCCCCTCGGCTGCCTTGGGTTCCAAGGCTCGGTCTGGTGCCTTTGCATTTGGCTCCGGGGCCCAGCAGCTCTGCGGCCGCGGCTTCCTTATGTGTGAGGCGGGAACACCGGGCCGGGGGCGGGACCGGGGGCACAGTGGCGAGGATGCCGGGGGCCGCGGGGGATGGGCAACGCGAGGCCCGGCAGGTGAGGCCCGCGCCCGGACCCCCCGCAGGTACTCGGGCCGCACGGACGCCGGCTGCCTGTACGAGCTCACGGTGAGGCTGCTGTCGGAGCACGAGGACGTGCTGGCGGAGTTCGGCAGCGGGCAGGTGGCGGCGCCGGAGGACGGCAGCTGGACGGAGGTGACCCCGCGGGGTGGCCGGCGGGGGGCGCCCTGGGCGGAGCTCGTGCGGGCCCCGCCCGGTGGAGGCCGCGCCACGCTCGGCCCACGGTCCGAGCTGGGGGGTGGGTGCTGCGCCCGGGAGGGGACGGCGGGGCCAGCCCTAGACCCCTGAGGCTGACGCAATACCCTCTCACCCCCAGATCTCCCACACCTTCACCGACTACGGGCCGGGCGTCCGCTTCGTCCGCTTCGAGCACGGAGGGCAGGACTCGGTCTACTGGAAGGGCTGGTTCGGGGCCCGGGTGACCAACAGTAGCGTGTGGGTGGAACCCTGAGCGACCTCCCCTCCCCCCACCAGCCACCCTCTAGGGCAGAAGCCTGGGGTAAAAAAGCCTTAATTTAGCTGGTAGCATCCTCACCTGCCTCGTCCACCTTGCACCTGCCTCTCTCCCGCCCCTTCCTCCAGCCTGGTCCCCTAGGGGAGGGAAGGATGTTTGTTGCTGTACTGTGGGAAGGCTTCCATTGGCGTCTCCACAGCGGTTGCTTCTAGAATGTACGATTCCGAGGGGGTTACGGGGCTGCTGCTGGATCCCGCGCACCTAGCATTGTGCCAGCCTCAAAGTCGGCACTCAATAAATATTTGTTCAAAGAAGGAAATAATGAAAATGCAGATGAGTGGATATTTCCCCCGTCGCCATCGCTCTGTCTCCTGAGGCCCCTGGCCCGGCCTGGAAAAGTACTTGGTGGCAGTCCAGCTGCTCGGGTTTCCAGGGGCTCCTGGGTTGGTATGGGGCCAGCTGGACTTGGGCAGGCCAGCGGACAAAGGCTAGGATTGTGAGACTAAGGAGGGGCTGGCTGAGCCTGGCGCCTGAGGACATCCAAGCTGCCCAGAATCCACAACAGGGCTTGGTAAGGGAGCATGAGGTGCCTGCCCTGCAGGCCCAAGAGTTAGGCTATGTCTCGCTGCCTTGTTCCCACCCCTCTCTGGGGCAGTAGCCCCCAAGGGCTAGACACACATTGTCTTGGGCCTAGAGAGGAAGGCAGTGGTGTGTGTGTGTGTGTGTGTGTGTGTGTGTGTGTGTGTGTTAGAAAGCACTGGGATGAAGAATCTTGGCTACTCTTTTCATTCATCCCCTCTTCATACTAACCTTCCTGGCCGGACGGATTGGTTTTGTCCAGAAGCTGGCTCCTGGCCCCATACTTAGGGGTAGGCAAGTGGAAAGCGTGTGCTAGCCATATATTTAGGCTACTTACTTTCTGACACCTTAGCCCCTTCCCGGAATGCTCTAAGGCTGACTGCGGCGAAAAAGGGTCTTGTCACTGTTGTCATAGCTGCTGTGAGCCCCATCTGTGCTTTTGTTCTGAGATTTGGTGCTACCTGCCGGTGAGGTGGGGGCAGCTGCCTGAGCTGGGGCTTTCCTGCCCTGGTGCCTTGATGGACACCTCTTCCTTGGAAATTCCAGGGCTGCAACCTGGAGCCCTGTGGGCCCTGAAGCGAAGACATTCTGTCTAATCGCTGCAAAGTCTCAGGACCTCCCAGTCTACAGGTGCCTGTTTGCCATGTCTGTGCTGGTGCCGCAGGAGAAGGCACCAGAAAGCCTGGATGGAATTACAGGTGGTTGTGACCCGCCTGGTGTGGGTGCTGGGACCTGAACATAGGGTGAAGAGCAAGTGCCCTTTTTTTTTAATTAAATTTATTTCATTTTATGTGCATAGTGTGAAGGTGCCAGATCCCTTGGAGTTGGGGTTACAGACAGTTGTGAGCTGCTGTGTGGATGCTGGGAATTGAACCCGAGTCTATTTGGGAGAGCAGACAGTGCTCTTAACCACTGAGCCATCTCTCCAATCCTACCCCAATCTCTCTAGTTCCCCCATTTGCCCCAGTCCTTTCTAAGGGAATCCTGAGTCTGTGGGGAAGGCAAGGTCCACACACACTCTAGTTGCTAATCATAAAGGAAGCAGTTGGGGGCCTTGGGCCCAGCATAATGGAAGGAGGCATGACCTCATGAGCTCCTATGCTGAAACGAATAACAGGTAAAATGGAGCTTTAAGGGCAAAGGACTGGTGTGTGTGTGTGTGTGTGTGTGTGTGTGTGTGTGTGTATACACAAATGCAGAGCCACCTGACCGGGAGGTACGCCAAACCTCAGACTGAAAGCAGAGCTGGGGTCACAGTGGCTCAGAGAGAGCCCAAAGCATTGCGGTTGGATTTTTGCCTCCAGGCCAAAATGGCTTCTCAAGAGGCAGGAAGCCACAGAAGAGACCTAGGAGTTGGGTGAAGGGTGAGCCAGGCTGGAGTGATCGTTGAATTCAATAGTTCAGAGAGACCAGCTGGCTGACTGAGATGTGGGGGTCAGAGGTCAGTGTTGCTGGGGAAGGTGGCATGCCTGGGTCCTGGGGCACACTCAGAGAGGAGCAGGGACTGTCACCACCCCTCCTAACATGAAATAGTTAAGGTGGCCAGTGACACCCAGAATCAACATAGAAATACAGTACCTATTGGTCAACTGTGATCCAAGTTCTTTTTTTTTTTAAGACAGGGTCTCTCTGTGAAGCCTTGGTGCCGTGAACTCACTTGTAGACCAGGCTGCTCTCGAACTCACAGAGATCCACCTGCCTCTGCCTCCCAGAGTGCTGAGATTACAGGTGTGTGTCACCAGGCTCCGCTTCCAAGTTCATTGTTAACCCTCAGTAGGGCTGGGCCCACCCTGGAGGGCAGAGGGGAGCCTCTTGGGGGAGCGGAGGCCAGCGTCCCTCAAGGAAAATTCCATAGTCAGCCAGCAGGTGGCACCCAAGGGCTCTCGGTAGCGGAGCCTGGGAGTTCCCTCAGTCTCTTCTAAGAGGTTGGTATTTATTGAGTTCCTACTAGGTGTCAGGCCAAGATCAGACTGTCAGCCTCTGCTGGAATACACACCGTAGAGGGAGAAACAGGGCTGTAAACCAGAGTGAAGCCAACACGAAATGGCGCTCTCCCTACGCCCCAGGCACCCCACGAGAGCTGCATGTGCCAGAACAGCTGCAGCGGGTGGACAGTTACTCTCTTTAATGTCTCGGCATGACGGAATATGTTTTTAATCCCAGCACTCCGGAGGCAGAGGCAGGTGGATCTCTGTGAGTCTGAGACCGACGAGATCTTACACAGTGAGTTCCAGGCCAGCCGGAGCTCACAGCGAGACCCTGTCTCAAAACAAAACAAAACATAACAAAACAGGACAGAACAAACCACACACACCCACAAACCCCAAATCAGAAACAATCACAAAAAAGATAAAAAAATTATTCTGAAGACTGATTTTGTTTTCCTTATGTGCATGTATGCGTGTGTCTGTGTGTAAGTAAGCCACGTGTGTGTGTGGGTGCCTGAGGGGTGTGCCGGATCCTCTGGAGCGGAAATTACCAGTAGGTGTGAGCCTCCTGATTCGGGGTCTGGGGTTGGGAATGAACTTACCTACACATTAGAAAAGCAGCCAGCGTGCCTGGAGCAGAGGGCACACAATTGGACGTGAGCTTAGAGGTGTAGGTGGGGACGAAGAGAATCTCCCGAGGACACGCTGCACGGTGCTATGTGGTTGAATATTTCAGGAAGAAGGGGTAACAGGGCTTCCTGTGGGGACAGGAAGTTGCTGGGCATCAGGGAGCAGACACCAGCAGTTTGCAGTCTTGCTTATGACATCACACTTCCAGGGAGTCCTGGATGACAGAAGGTAACAATGACAGCGCTGCTGTCACCTGCAGTGCCTGCAGTGACAACAGGCGTCTGCTGAGGACCCCCATGCCAGCCTTCGTGTGAGGAGCTCACGTTCACCTGCCTGCTCACTGGCCCCTTCTGGGAGACACCCTTGCAGCACGAGTATCAGCTACTGTTCTGTTGCTGTGACGAAGCTCCCGACCAGGGCAGCTCAAGGAAAGGAAGGGCTTGTTCAGGCTCACAGTGTGAGGGCACGGTCCACCAAGGCATGGAGCAACCAGCATGAGGCTGGAGGCTGGAGGCTGGAGGCTGGAGGCAGGAATGTGAGGCAGCTGGAAGAACCGCATCCCCAGTCAGGAAGCAGAGCAAGGCAGATGCTGGCTCCCTGCTCAGTTTCTCCGTTTTACCCCTTCAGGAGCCGCAGGCCCTGGGATGGGGCTGCCTGAATTCAGCAAGCAGCTTCCCGTCTCGTTTAACCCAGTCTAGAAACCCCTCACGGACAAGCTCTGAGACTTGTCTCCCATGTGATATAGGGGCTGACGGCTGGCGGTGTTAACCTTGTCATAGGTGAGAGAGCTGTGCTCAGATGTGCTGGTTGCTCCTGAGAATAGGGGAAGGGTCCTGCCCTCAGCTCGGGGATAGTCTAAGCCACCACAGTGCAGGGTCAGACACGCACTCCCACCGGAGGTAGAGCAGGGAGGAGCTGGGGGCTGAAGTGGACACGGCAGGGATGGTGAGGGAGAGTTCTGGCATGGAATCAACCTCAGGCAGCTTGAATGAGCATCGGGGGTTCTGAGGCCTTTTGATTAAGGGGTAATAGGATGTAAATGGATTTCCTTGTAGATTCCTGATGACCATCTCTGTTTAGCAGCTTTGTTATTAATTAATGAAGTAATTAATTAGATGTGATTGGGTGTTCTGCCTGCATGTACGTCCGTGTATATCCAAGAAGACCTGAAGGGGACATCGGATGCCCTGGAATTGGAGTTAGAGATGGTTGTGAGCTACTGTGTAGGTGCTGAGAGCTGAACCCAGGTCCTCTGGAAGAGCAGCCAGTGCTCTTAACTGCTGAGCTGTCTCTCCAGATTCTCTTCCCTTTTTAAATTCATTTTCTGATTTGCCTTGTAAACATGGATTTCATTGAGAGGAGAAAAGGGCAATTCCTCTTACCACCACCAGATGGCAGCATCATCAAGGCAGTCCTCAGCCTGGCAACATCAGACAGATTTGAATCCAAAACCCAGCTGGGCTTTTTGTCGAGGTCTTTGAGTTCCCATCCTCAGGGGCTGTGCTTTGCAGAGGCTCAACCCATGGGTCTCTCCATGCAACTTTTTTTTGTTTGTTTGTTTTTTGTTTTTTGTTATGTTTTGTTTTGTTTTGAGACAGGCTTTCCTGGCTCCCAGGGTGGCCCGAGGCTGGCCTTGAAGGACTGCTTCTCTGGGTTCTGGGATTGCAGGCGTGTGCCGCCCTGGCCGGTTTAGGCAGGATCAAAGTCAAGCCTGAGTCCTACAGGACTTATAGGACCCAGAAAGCTTGGGGGCGGCCTTTGGGAGTGCCTGTGTTTCTGCACCCCAGCAGAGCCCTGGGCCTTTGTCGAAGCCCCTCCCCTAGGGAGCACAGGGTACCCAGACAGATCGGATCTAATCTAGTGAGTAATGACTCCGCTGTTCCCCCTTCCCCCAAATTAAACCTAATCTTGTGTTGACTCTGCTGAACAGGGAGAATAATGCAGAAGATTAAGACGAGATGGTATTCATTCTCCTCCAACAAAAGCCAATTAATTGCTGGTAGGATTATCTCCCTGAGTTAAAGCTGCTGTCAGCCCGGCAGACAACTAGGGTGCTTCAGCTTAGGTCTGTGCTGACACAGCAGGAAAGATCGGGGGAGATATGAGGAAGAACTGCCTGGATGAGGAAGGGGGTGTAGAGGGTAGAACCGCCACGTGGTGATGCCGGCAGAGCCGAGCTCTGTGGGGTTCCCCCTTCCCATTTCCGACTGCACATCCCACATTTGCTTTCTGAGTTACATAAGCAATCCACCCCTGGCCACCTGGGACCCTTCCCTGCCATTTTGGGCCACCTTCAATCGGTGAGTGTAGGGATCAAGCCTCCTCCTCTCCCCAATTTCTCCTCTCCATACGTCTCCCAGGAGTCAGGGAGGCCATGTGTCCAATGACAGGAGCACACATTTGGCATAGGCCAGTAATCCTAGCTCCTGGGAAGGCTGAGACAGAAGGATAACAAGTTCAAGGCCAGCCTGGGCTACATAGTGAGTTGGTTGGTAGCCTGGGCTAACAGAATGAGTTCAAGGCCAGCCTGGGCAATTAGGAAAACTTAGTCTCAAGATTAAAAAGCGGAAAGAGGGCTGTGGAGTAGGAGGCTCTGGGTTCCTCCGCAGCCTAGAGGGAAAAAGAGTGGGGCTTTGCAGACAGGCACACCAGGGCATCCTCTGGATTTCTTCTTCTTTATAAAGACACAATCCGGGATCCCCAGGGTCCTGCCCTAATGCTCCCGGCCGAGCTGAGGGGTTACACCGGCTCATAGAGGAACCAGTTAGCACACAAGCGTCTATTATGTAGTCACTGTTCTGCTCACATTTATACCTGAATCAGAGCTCACTGTAGATGGCTGGGAGCCGCCATGTGGTGGCCGGGACTTGAACTCAGCACCTCTTAACCTCTGAGCCATCTCTCCAGCCCACACAAGCATTTGCTAAGCCCCTCTGTGGGCCAGACACTTTGTTATGCTCCCAGGAGACAACAATAAGCCAAAGGGTCTTTGTCCCTGGAATTGCAGACTGATGTGGAAGACAGACAGATTTTTGTTGTTGTTTTTTGTTTTGTTTGTTTGTTCTGTTGTCATTGTTTTTTAGACAGGGTTTCTCTGTGTAGCCATGCTGTTCTGGAGCTCCCGCTATAGACCAGGCTGGCCTTGAACTCACAGAGATTCACTTGCCTCTGCTTCCTGAGTGCTGGGCCCAGATTTTTTTTTTTTTATGGGAATTATCTACTCTATGGCTCGTTTCCTCTGTCCAGTAGGGTTGTAAAAACCCCCAAGGAGTTCCTTTTTTGGCGGGTGCTTACTTGGAGGCGCACAGGAAAGAGCAGAGCACAAATCTGTAAATTAGACAGCGAACATCGTCTTTAATTGAGATGGTCAGTCAGGGAGGGCTTCCTGGAGGAGAAGGTGAGTGGGCACAAAGAACCTCCTCGTTGGGGATCGTGGGCTGCCTGGCCCTTTCCTGGCCACCACAGGGTGGTCCTGACCTATCAGTGTTCTGTGGTGGGACAGGGACCCTTGTGGGGTTTTCTGCCCTTCAATGGTGATTGAATGTGGATGGAGCTGTCTGCAGGCAGTGGGCAATGAGGAGGGAAACCTTGTCCAGAGACCCTCAAAGCATCTCAAAAACAGGTATTTCAGGGGTCGGAGAAAAGAAAGGGAAAAAAAAGGAAAACAAGGAAGAGGGACTCGGGAGGGGGGAAAATGATTTTCTCAGCTGGCGTTTCCAGGGGAATTAAATCCTCTTTCTCGTCACCACCGAGTGGAATAATCCAATCTATGAGGCAGAAGCCCCTTCCTATTTATTGCTGCGCCTTTGACCTAACAGTGTCGGGCTGCGGGCTGCGTTTGAAATCAGACCATCGGGGGAGGGAGCGCGGGAGGGAGGGAGCGCCAGCTCCCGGACCAATTACTCTGCTCGCCGACACCAGAAAAATGAATTATTCCCCGAAAGCAGCCTCCTCAGCTGATGAATTCTGCACTGCAGAGCTGCGGAGTTCTCCCAAATTGAATCGAAGCTCTGAGAGATGTTTAAAACCAGGTGGAGCGTGTGTTGGTGGAGAGGGGTCCGGCAGCCCTTGGGGGGGCTCTGCTGCTGCTGGCGGGGGTCCTGGGAGGGAGGGAGGGGGCGGGCCTAGCCCGCTTTCCCGCTCCAGAGGTCCCCGGTGCTCAGCTGGGGCGAAAGGCTTTGTTCCTAGCCCGGGGCTCAGAGAGGCCGGGCTGTCTGTCTGAGGCCACACAGTGAGCAGGTAACCATGGCAACCTGGTACCTTTCCGTCCCTGTCCTCTGGGCCTTTGGAGAAACGCCTCCTCATCCCTCTCCCCTCCCCGGGAAGCCCAGATTGAACACGTTGGCTCTGAGTGAGCGCTTCCCTCTCTGAATCATTGAATCTAGAGCTGTGTGACCTGGGGCACTGGGCTCCATCTCTCTGGGCCTCAGCTTCTTGACCCTGCTCTCATTGACGCTAAATAAAATCCTCGATTGCCATCCTGGCAGCTACAAATGACAGAAACATTTGTCACTGCAAGTGGCCGAGTAAAGCAAACTTGGCATATTAGCCAGTCTCCTACAGGCACAGAACTGATAGGACTGACTGGCTTCCACAGTCAGAGGCGATGGTCGGGGCTGCTCTGTAAGCTGTGCTCTGGGCAGTCCTGGTGAGGCAAACACCAGGAATCGGGAATCCCGTAGCCGGCTGTCTCAGCAGTCCGGACCTGGCGTTGGATGCCTGGAGACCTGCAGGTCAGTATTCTACACTGAAGCCCTGAATATATACCCATGAAGGAATACCTCGGCCACAGGATAGATGAACTCGCCAGCGAAGAGTGAGGGCAAGCAGACCAAAATCAGAGCCCTTCCATGTTCTTAACGACGGCTGCTACATGAAGGCATGGCCCGGATTTAGAACTGATCTTTATGCTTCAAATAATCGGATTAAGGAAAATCTCCTCATGGGCTGGAGAGATGGCTCAGAGGTTAAGAGCACTGGCTGCTCTTCCAGAGGTCCTGAGTTCAATTCCCAGCAACCACATGGCGGCTCACAACCATCTATTCTGGGATCTGATGCCCTCTTCTGGCACGCAGGTGTACATGCAGGCAGAGCACTCACACACATAAAATAAATAAATAAATCTTTAAAAAGGAAAAAAGAAAATCCCTCACACGAGTGCCCAGAAGCTCTGGTTCTAGTTGGTTCCAGTTGTAGTCAGCCATCACACTTGATTCACACAATGAAGGGATGACTGGAATGTTTGTTTGTTTGTTTAGGGGTGTATTTGAGTGTGAGTGTGTGAGGGTGTGTTCAGCATACTTGTGGAGGTCAGAGGACCGTTAGCAGTGAGTGAGTCTCTCCTGCCACTCTGGGTACTGGGGAGTGAACCCAGGTTGTTAGGTTTGATGGCAGGCACCCTCATCTGCTGAGCCAGGCCATGAGCCTGTGCCAATGTTTGCAGGGCTTGGATTTTCTCTGTCTCGGTTGTCTGTGGCTTCATCTCAGACACGCTCACTTGGGATCTGGGAACTGTGTAACCGATAGGGCTGAAGAGGAGGATCTTGGGTGCTAGTCCCAACTCTAGCACAGAACTCCACTTCTCCCCATCTTGCTCTGCATGGTAGCATTCCGTGGCTGGCTAGGCATCAGTGCCTCTCGGTTTCCAGACCAGGGTTTCTCCATGTAGCCCTGGCTGTCCTGGAACTCACTCTGTAGACCGGGCTGGCTCAAACTCACAGAGTGAGTGTGTGCCACCACTGCCTGGCCCCTTTCAGTTTCTAGTGAGGGGAGTACAGGTGTTTGGAGCCAGGATGAGGGACTATGCCTGACCCTTTGGCTTTCCTCTCCAGCCTGACCTGCTCCCTATTCCACTCCCAGACAGAGGCCAAGGGATTGGATTCCAGGGAAGCCGCAGGCATCACCTCACAGCATTGGAGCCACAGACACTACGAATCACTCACCAATGTGAAGAGAAAGGAGCAAGCTAGTCAGCCATGTTGGCTGCGGCCCCTCCCTCTGCACTGCAGGTGTCTGGGGGTTGAGGAGCTAGGTCAGGGGTTTTGCTGGCCTGCAGGGCTGCCCTGGAGGTCAGGACGTGTCTCTGAGGCTGGAGATCTGGCCAGGGCTGAAGGACTAGGGAACTGACAGGGCTGGGGCATAATGGAAGGCTCCCTGGCTCTCCACTCAGAGTCTAGGCCAGTACGTCCTCACACATAAGCCTCACACCCTGCTATGGACATAGTGGGTAGGAAGTTTCCTCAGTGGCCAAGAGTGCCTTGCTAGGTGTCACTAGTGTTGTGGAAACTCTAGGCGTTGGTTGTAATGTCATGTCAGGATATTGCTGTTGCCTTTAAATTATTATTATTGTGATCATCATCATCATCATTATTATATGTGTGTTGTATGTGTATGGGGGTGCACACACGTGCCATGGCATGACTGTGGAGGCTAGCGGACAACTTCGTAGAGCCAGTCCTATCCTTTTGCCTCTATGTGGGTTAGGGGGCTCGAACTCAGGTCCTCGGGCTTGCACAGCAAGCACTGTGCCCTCTGAGATAGCTCATCAGCTGCCCTTCACAGCACAGTCCTGTCTTGCAGTCTCCATCCAGACAGTCTGGCCCACTAACCCTCTGCCTGACTGCACCCAGGGGTCAAGGAAGGAGAGGGGGAGGGAAACGGGGGTTGTCTTTTTCATACTGACTTCCCAAGTATAAATGGGGAAACTGAGGTTGTGTTGGAGGAGAGGGTAATCATAGAGTCTCTCAGGTCTGGGGTGAGGTGTGTGTCTGAGGTGTCCCTGACTCCTCCAAGGTTCCTTTGGGTGGATGTGGGGGGCTTCAAAGGGAGCCTTGCCTGGGGAGAGAAGCTCAGACACTAGCTGGCCCTGGAGCCAGGAAGGAAAAAAAGGAAATGAGCAGTGCCAGGTGGGACATGGCCCCTGGGGGTCTCAAGTCCAGGGCCTGTTCTTCAGGGGCACCTTCTGGCACAGAGAGATCAAAGTTTGGGTCTCTTTCTTTTCTTTTTTTGTTTTGGTTTTTTTGAGACAAGGTTTCTCTCTGTAGCCCTGGCTGTCCTGGAACTCCCTCTATAGACCAGGCTGGCCTTGAACTCACAGAGATCCACCTGCCTTTGCTTCCTGGGTGCTGGGATTGAAGGCTGCTGCCACCACCTAGCTACAGTTTGGGTTCCTGAGCGGTGTCCCAGCACAGAGGTCCCTAGCCCCAGGCACTCCGGGCTGAGTCTGGGGGAGGCAGCGAATCTGCCTGAGTCTGTTTCCTCAGCTGTGAAATAGACACAAAAGTTGGCCCTGCCTCGTCCAGTGGTCAGACTGAAGGAGGACATGAAAAGAAGCACCGGTAGCCCCTGGCCTGGCCGGTGCCCGCACACTCCTACCCAGTCTCAGCAGTGTTTACCTTAGACGCTCAGAGGAAGAGAGTGCCAAGCCTGGGCCCAAGAGAGACAGGCCGGGGGCTACCCAGAGCTCTTTTTGGGGAAACCATAGAACCTTGAGGAGAGGCCAGCAGGGCATTTGGGTTCTGAGCATTGACATCAGCTGGTGCCAACACTAGACATTAATACCTGTGCCCAGTCAACAACTTCTCTGGTCCCGCTGAGTTCCTGCTTCCGTGGCAGCCTCTGCCGAAGGCTCCTCGTGGAATCTGACAGCTGTGTTGGTAACAAAAAAAAAAAAAGTATTATAGTCATGGATGTGGTGTATGTGTGTGTGTGTGTGCGTGTGTGTATGTGTGTGCATGTGTGTGTGCGCATATACATGCACATGGGAATACACCCACAGGGTATTCATGTGGGAGCCAGAGGGCAACTCTCGGGACTCAGTTCTCTCCTCCAGAAGCGTCCGGAAAACGGACTCAGTTGGCCAGATGTGCGTGGAGAGTACCCTGCCCTCTCCATGTCTCCTTCTCGTGTACCGGAGAGAACTGAGGTTCAACCGGCAGACGGGGCTGCCCGCACGCTGCCACAAGGCTAGTTAGTGCAAGAGCATGCTGCGCCCCGAGTTCCTCTGACCTGAGCGGAGGCATGGCCTCTACACCCTGTGGACACGGAGGTCCCGAGGCTGCTCTGGTCCCTCCGAGAGGTCGGATCTGGGATCCCCGAGTGCTGCTGGGTGCACACGCATGAAGGTAGAGGGAAGGGATCATGGTGTGACGGTTCACAGGAAGCCACATGAGTCCCCTGGGAGCGAGGACATGGGGTTGTCATGTCCCTGTTCCCAGCTTCTGGAAAGAGACCTGGAATTCGCTATCGGTGCCCCCACCTCCCTTAGGCACTTAAAGAACAGACCAGAACCGATAGCGAAATTAAACCTGCTGAGAGCGCCTGTTTAATTGAAAATGCCATCTGTAATTTAAACGTCAGAATCGGGGATGGTTATTGCAGCCGCCTTCAAGACTGGGGCTCATTTCACAGTTTCAAAACAGACCAAGAGAAACAGCAAATGGACCGTGGCCTGCGGCATCGTGGAGCGATTAATGACTTCTCTGGTCCTGCTGAGCTCCGGCTTCGATGATAACCCGGTACAGAAGGCTCTGAATGGGGCTGTGGGCTTGAGATTTGGGCTTAGGGCTCAGCCCACCTCACTTCCGCACAGTTCTGCTCCCTCTCCGCCAGGCATTAGGGCCGCTTGCCAAGCTACAGGGCTCCAGAGGGTCTCTTTCGTCTTCCTGGAACGAGAGCCTGCCTCCTAGCCTGACCTCTTCCTATCTGGGACTGTCAACACACTCATAATTCCTATGACCAAAGGCAATCGAGAAACTCACCCATTTGGGGGTCCTTTCCTCCATATTCTCTGATTGCTAGAGGAAATTTCGGATGGACAGACAGACTCAGGATGAAGCTCTGCCCTGGGTGGCCATGCTGCCTCCTGCTGACTTGGTGGGGGATTTGTACGTGGGACTTCCACTCTCCCTAAGTTCAGTGTTCTCTACAAAGACGTCCACACACACTAGCCTCTCCCCCGCCCCTCCCCCTCCACTCCTGCCTCTGCCTCTGGAAGCCTGGCCAAGAGCAGGGACTTCTGCATATGGGCAGGCCCACAGTCCTGGAGATCAGTGGAATCAAGAGTCACCCCCCCCCTAAGCCTGTCATCCGGGGTGGGGGCAGGGATCTTGGGTAGGGTCATTTTGACAGTGGGAGGAAAGAAAGAAAAATGAAGCTATGCTTTGAGGCTCGGTGCTGGAAATGAGTGTGAGCTGTGAGTTGTGAGTCATAACGGCTGCAGAGATGAAAAGTGGTGGGCATCCTTGGAGAGGTTAGGGGCATAAAGAGGCAGAGAGTGCTGGGAAAGTGGGGGGATTCTGCCTCTGCCGTCCCCATTTCCCCTTCCTCCTCTCCTCCTCCTTCTGAAACAGGGTCTCATGTAGCTCGCACTGGCCTCAAACTCTCCAAATAGCCAGGGATTCTGTGGAACTGCTGCTCCTGCTGCCTCCACCTCCCCAGGGCTGGGTGGGAATGCAGGCATGCCCACCATACCTGGTTTATGGGTTGCTGGAAATCTAACCCCGGACTTCATGCGTGCTGGGCAATTCTGCTAACTACATCCCAGAGACCTTTCTTTATTGAAGGGCTGTTGTGTGCTAGGCCAATAGGAAAGGACAAAGCGACAAGGTTGGGAGACAGCAATATTATCACGGGTGGGTTTGACTCCTCCCACTCCGTCTGGAAGGGCAGGTAAGTCTGGGATTTGGGATCTGAGTGGGTAGAGGGTAGGTTCTGGAAAGAGCAGTGCCTGGAGGGCTGTGAGATGCCAGGTTTGATTTATGCCTCTCTGTATGCTTCACCTACAAGCTGATTCTGCCCAGGAAGATGATTGACAGCAGTGGGGTGGAGACCTTCCCATTCAGGGAGCACGCTATGATCATATAGGTGTGCACCGTCACGCCCAGTTTTATGTGGGACTGAAGATGGAACACAGAGCCTGGGGCAGCATGGAAAGCTGCGGAGAAAGCACCTCCTCACACTTTCCCTGCCCTCACTCCTGCCCTTGTGACCCCACACAGCGGCCATCCCCAGAGGCCTTGACTGGCTGCCTCAGGGAGCAGTCTCTTGCCCTGATTAACTCTCTGTCACCTCAGAGCTGACTGCTGAGGCCACTGTTCCGGGGAAGGAAGCTGGGGGCTGAGAAGGAAGGCTGAGGGAGGCCTGGCACTTATTTCCTGGGCATTTGCCATCATGAAGCACAGGATCCCCAGACACTTCCCCGGGGTCCTAAGGGGCTGGCTTGCTGAGTGAAATGTTCAGGCTGCCTGTCAGGGACACATGGGCATGCTGTGCTCTGGGCTGCTGGGAGCTGGAGGTGTGGGGGTTGTGACGGGGGGTGGGGAGGAAATAGCCATGCTCTGCCTCTAAGGTGCTGTGTTTCCTCATTTGTCTTGGAGGCACTCACTGGGCGCCAGCTGAACCTGCCAGGCCCTGGGCTGGGGGCTAGGTACAGTGAGGGGGCAGCCCAGCCTGGTCCCTGTCCTTAGAGGCTCTTTCCTATCTTCTCCTGCCACCCAGTAGGCAAGGCGGATCTGAGCGCTGGCTGAGGGCAGACAGACACTTAGGTCTCTCTCTTGCCCTTACCCCTCCATCCCTGCTCTGTCTGCCTCTGCACAGATGTCCAAACATGATATTCAGGGGGTGGGGATGTAGCTAGCTCCATCTGGGGGCGTGTTTGCTTAACACAGGCAGGGTCCTGGGTCCGATGCCCAGAATCCTATAACACTGGGGATGACAGCACACACCTGTAGTCCTAGCACTTGGTGGGTGGAGGCAGGAGAATCAAAGGTTCTAGGTCACCCTCCATTAACAGCTACACAGTGAGTTCAAGGCCAGCTCAGGTCACACGAGAGCCTGTCTCAAGAACAGGGTGCTGGGAAGACTGTTCAGTGAGTAAAAGTACTTGCTTTGCAAGCGTGAGACAGGAGAATCACTGGGCTTGCTGGCTGAAAGTCTAGTTCCAGGTTGAGTGGAAGACCCTGTCTAAGGAGAATAGGGCAGAGAGAGATAGAGAAGGCCATCCAGTGTCGTCTTTTGCTTGACACATGTGTATGTGTGACTAGGCATGCCTATCTGCATGGTATTGTGCACACACACCATACACACAAACAACCAAACGAATGAATGAACAAACAACAAAACATTTGAATCCCAAGTGTGCTGATAGTTGCAAGTTTTGTCCCAGGGACCTCCTCTGCCAGGACCCTCCCTTCCAGGACCCACCTCTCCTGGGCAGACGAGGGAGAGAGACCCTTGTCTTCAAAACCTTCGAAACCCCTTTGCCTCCCTCCCTCCCCATCTCAATCAAGCCCACTTCTCAGATGAGGGGCTGTGTCCCAGGGTCACCCTCCATCACTGGTCTCTTCCCACGTCTGCCTCACCGATGCCAGGTCAGTGACTTGAAACCGGCCTTTGTGGGAGGATTTAACATTGTGGCAAACAGCAGACTCCAGGAATCAGGACGTTCCCACTATAGGGAGCCAGACCGGATTCGCCCACGGCCTTCCATGCTCTGTGCTTGGACCAGGATGCACCTAGAGAGGAAGCCAAGGTTGGCATCTGCTTGGAGCCTTTGGTGATGCCCCACCTACTGACAAAAGGCCGCTCCCAGGTAGGAGCTGGCGCTTCTGTCTCTCTGTGCCACCTTCAGCATCACAGGTGGTCTGAAGATCCAGAACGCAGCTCTCTGCCACCCTTCCCTCCCGTGCCCAGGTTAACGGTGGAGACGAGAAGACCTTGTAGCTAATTGAGGTCTCACTCAAGGTTAACCTAACCGGCGCTTTTATTGGTGTGAGTGATAACTCCTTCTGGGTCTGAGAAAGAGGCAGGGATTTGATGACGCAGAGCTGAGGGGCTCCTTTCTGAAGGGATTGGAGACTCCTCTCCTAGGTATATTTTATAGCTGCCATTTCTCCCTTCCCTGCTCATCTCGAGAGCTGCCCGGGCATTCTGTCTGGGGCAGATTTCTCTGTTTAACCCCACAATGTTCTCTTTAGTTTATTTTCTACTTATTTACTTTTCTTTTATTGTGTGTATATGTGTGTGCACACGGGTTTTTGAGATAGAATCTCTCACTGGCCTGGAATTCACCCAGAAGGCTGGGCTATATGGCCAGGAGGCATCAGAGACCCACTTGTCTCTGCTCTCTAGAGATGGGATTACACGTTAGAACTATAAGGCTTAGATTTTTTAAATTAAGATTTAATTAATGTATTCAATGTGTATGGATGTTTGTTCTGCTTGTGTGTCTGTGTACCACGTGGGTACCTGGTGCCCACGGGAAGCCAGAAGAGGGCATTGGTTCTCCTTCAGCTAGAGTCTCTGATTGTTGAGCCATCCTGTGGGTGCTGGGAATTGAACCTGGGTCCTTTGGAAGATCAGCCACTCTCCAGGCAGATTTGTAAGTGGGTGCCAGGGATCGAACTCAGAGCCTGATGCTCTTCCAACAAACACTTCACTGACTAAGCTTTCTCCCTTGCCCTGTTGGTTTACTTCCTTGACTGCTCCACAAGATGGGAAGCGGAGGGTGGAGACTCTGCAGGCTGCTTCCCACCCCCAGCTGCCCCTCTGCAGCTTCCACCCCTCCGCTCTTCAATGGCGCCTCCTCATCCTGACTTCCGTTCTTCTGTGACTCTGTTTACTTATTTGCGTTGACACCAGGTCTCCCTCTGCAGTCTAGACCGACTGGCTTCAAACTTGTGATTCTTCTGCCTTGGCCTCCCTTCTTCTGGGGTTGTAGGTGTGTCCTCCTCCCTCATCTGGTTTTGGATGAGGCTCAAATGACTGGGAGCTTGGTCCCTAACATTCTGGTTCAGAGGTGTAGGGTTATTAACATGTGGGACAATGAGGCCAGCTTTTTCACTACTCAAGACTGAATTAGTTCTCATGAGAAGAAAAAAATATAATAATAGTTATTATTATTATTATTATTATTATTATTATTAAAACAATAGCTAGGTGTGGTGGTTTACACCTGTAATCCCAGAACCGAGAACTGTGGGAAGCTGAGGCAGGAGGATTGTTTTATGGCCAGGCCCTCAGTTTCTTTCTGTTTCATCATGTGGTCTGTGATGCCACCTGCCATTGGCCCTCACCAGAGCTCAGCACCTGCCACACCTTGCTTTTGGATCTCCAGAACTGCGAGTCAGATAAGCTCCCTTTCTCCACAAAGCACCGAGCATCGAATAGTTTTTCACAGTGATAGGAAGAGAAAAGGCCATCTGCAATCTAGGGAAGCCCTGACTGTTTCCCTCAGCTCCAGAATGCTTGAAGAGGCCAGGGTGAGTCAACATTAGTCCCTCAGACTCCGAATCAGAGCAGTTTGTTTTTCAAGACAGGTTTTCTCTGTGTAGTCCCGGCTCGCTCTGTAGAACAGGCTGGCCTCAAAATCAGAGATCCGCCTGCCTCTGCCTCTGCCTCCTGAGTGCTGGGATTAAAGGTGTGTGCCACCATCGCCCAGCCAGAACCTTGATTTTTGTGCCCTCCTTCAATGTTCCTTAGCTGTTAGACCACAGGGACAGCACAGACAGGAGACCCTGAAGCAGACATGATAGCAGCAATAGACTCCACTTCCCTGTACCCCAAACCCGGTACTCCCCGGTCTCATTCATTCAAGGACAATGCTCCTATTTTGCTGTGGAAAAAAAAAAAACAGTCACATTTGTTCTAACAAAAAACATGGGTTTTGTTGGACAAAATTTTGGTGAACTCAGTATTAGAACAGAGCCTTGCTAGAACAAGAGCCTTGACGCCTTCCCTTTCCGGAGTTAGCCCCTCCCATCTGAGCCCAAGACCCGCCCCCTCCAGTAATTATAAGTAACATTAAAACTGCCTCCCGGAGCAAGTTATTACTTCCAAGAATAATAGTCTGTTACTACAAGAAACTAATTAACAGCATGCAATGAGGGGGAAAAATTCAATTAATTAGTGGTTTAATAAGCGCTCCCAATGACTCAGGCCCAGCTTGGGCCTTAGGGTGGGAGAGAGGAGAGACTCAAGGGCTAGGCTGGGGATGGGGGTGAGTGTAGGACTCAGTAGCCTGTAGGCCTAGGACGACTCCTGAGACCCAGCAGAGTCCAGGGGGAGAGCTCCTCTGTTGGGTTCTGTCCTGGTTTTGCAGCTTCCCTGCTGGGCCGAGGCGTTCAGCACTGTCACATGGCGGGTGCTCTTAGGGTAGGGCTGTAGCTGCGATGAGATAGGAGAGACTTTTGTCCGTGTCCTGTGTACTAGAGCATGGGTGCCATGGCGCATGTGTGACATCAGAGGACAGCTTGCAGGAGCTGGTGCTCTCTTTCCACTTCGTGGGTGCCAGGCTTGGAGTTGAGTCCTCATCTGCTGAGCACCTCACTGGCCCCTCCCACTTGGCAGCTAGACTGGAGGGCGGGCCGGGGATCCCTCCTTCTCCACCTCCCAACACTGGGTTTGTAGCCTGTGCTGCAGCCCTGGCCTGTTAGATGGGTTCTGAGCATTGAACTCAGGTCCTCATCATGTACAGCAAGCAGTTAACTCACTGAGTCTCCCTCGTTCCTGAATTATTTTAAAATACGAGTCCTCATATCTCCTGCCCTAGATTGATGTCAGTTCCTGCTAACCTAATATCCCGTCTGTTCCACCCCAGTCTCTGTGTGGACTGTTCCCATGGCGAGAGCTCTCTATACCTCTCCACGCTTTCTTTTTTCCTTTAAAAATATTTTATTTTGTTTTAATTATGTGTGTGTGTGAGAGAAGTGTGTGTGTGTGTGTGTGTGTGTGTGTGTGAGAGAGAGAGAGAGAGAGAGAGAGAGAGAGATCCTGCGGTGTAGGTGTAGGAGTTACAGGCAGTTGAAAGCCACCCAGCATGGGAGCTGGGAACTGAACCCGGGTTCTCTAGAAGAGCAGATGTATGGCTGGAAGGTCCTTACAAAGTTTGTTTTGTTTGAGATTACATCTCACTGTGTAATCCTGGCCTAGAACTCGCTATGTACCTGAACTCACAGAGACCCATCCACCTGCCTCTGCCTCCAAGAGCAGGGCACACCCGGCTTTCCCCATCCTCTTTTTTTCCCTTAAATGTCAACCTGGGTCCTTTATGAATGTCTCCTCCTGTCTTAAGCCCCTCCCCCCTTCCCAGCCTTTTGGCTGGGTCTCCAGGGCCTTCCCTTTGCGGGCCCTCTGTGATGACGGTTACCCAGGAATTTTCTGTGTCCTCCACTCCCTGTCAGCTGTGACTCTACCTGCCCTGTAAACTCTTATCACTAAGCGCTCAGTAAGTGTATGTAGCGTTGGAGGTAAACAGAGAGGGTCTGGGGGGTGCTCCCAAGCTGGAAAGATGCCACTGCTCCTGCACACAGATGCCTGTGGAGGTTGTGTCACACAATTGTGGGATCTGGGCCACACCACACATAGGAGGACAAAGGCCATCTCATGGGAACCCAGACATGGGGTGGCAGAGTGTGTGTCGTGAAATTCTAAGGCACGAAGTTGCTTGAAGAGGCCGGCTGGGTTAGACTGTGGGGTAACGGGGAGCCATTGCTGGTTCTGGAGTGCCCTAGCCCTCCCAGCCCGTCCTTGTGAAAGCATTCTCTGTCCCGGCTTGTCCTCTGCCTGGCTGCGGCTGATCTTAGGCAGCCGCTGGCGTGGGTGGCCCTGACCTGCCCCCTCCAGCCCCTTCGTGAAGCCTATCACAGCAGCTGCTGTGGGCCAGCCGTTTCCAGAGGGAGGCCAATAGGCGCTTATTGAATGTATGGTTTTAATTTATGACAATTCTAATCCCATTACGGGTTCCCTTTTGTCTGCAGCCCGCACAGCAGCGGAGTTTAATTACGGCCAAGCAAGAGTTCCCCCACACGAGGGACCTCGCCTGCCAGCCTCCACCCTTCCCAGTTGTCTGCAGACGTTTGGTGGCTCTGCAGAGGGGTGTCCACAGAGGAGAAGGGGCTGCTCCTTGGCCCTGTGGTGCTGGCATCAGAGGGCTTCCTGGGCCCACAGCTGCACCCCACAGGATGCATGGTGATGGCTGCTGGATAATAATGAGGGCCGCAATGCATGGTGGGCCAGGCTTCAGTGCACAACTTGCACAGCTACTGGGGCAGAGGTGGGCCGTCCTGGGATAGCAGGAAGTGGGCAGCTCGGAGAGTGCTTGGACCTGCTTGGAGAGGGACTGAAAGACAGTGAGATGTACCTTAGTTGGTCATGCTTTACCAGCAGGGACAAAGCCCTGGGCTCCATCCCAGCGCTGCATTAAACCAAAGGGAAGCAAGAAGACCGGAAGTTCAAGGCCATCCTCAGAAAGAGTGAGATTGCAGCTTTTTCTGGATTTTATGAAAGCCTGTCTTTTGAAAAAAGATAAGGTCATCTTCTGGGGTGGTCTGTGCCCCACCCCCAGCCCCCACTCTAGAAGCAGATGCCTCTCAGGATGCCAAAGGAGGCAAACTTAAGCCAGGCTCAAGCACATGGTGGTGATGTAATGTCCAAGAAGGTGTTGAAGGAGGGCACTGCCGAGTGGATTGTAAAATGCTGCGGCGGAGGGGTCAGGGGTCGTCAGGTGCTGATCCCAGGCTGGCAGGGAGTCCCCGTGTGACTCCAGGTTGCGGCCTGTCTGCACAGGGTACTCCTTCCTCTGACCTTACAGCCAGAACTCAGAGACGTCCAGTCCTGAAGGATGTTGCCAGGAGAGCCGGGATGGAGGGAAAACAAGGGCCTGGAGATGCTGCAAGCAGGCCAACGAGACGAGACGGCAGTACCAGATGAGGTCCCTGGAGCCAGGGGACAAACAGGAAGAAACAGCGCCTGCCTGTGGTCAGGCAGCCTGCAGAGGGGCAGAAGCCCTGAAGGGCCAATAACCCATGGGGAGCAACAGCCCTGGGCGCAGAGACCAGCCCACTTCCCAGGGAGCAGGCCGGGGCTGCCCACCACACAGGGGCTGGCCAGGGAGTGGTGTCTGCTAGGCAGAGGCCAGGGGTCAGGACTCTGAGGCTCCAGGCTGTGGGTTATGGGCTCGGAGACTGCTGTGGGGCAAACACTTGTAGACCTCAGGGCTAATGGACAGATCCTAGGCAGAGGTCTGAGGGAAGCCGAACGGGGATGGGACTTTTGCAAGTTTGCTGCCAGTATCCTGGTTCCTTCCAAACCAGGTATGTGAGGTGCACAAGGGGTAGCGTGGGGTGCAGACTGGAAGCCTAGACCCCTCGGAGGGCGAGAAAGTAGCTTAAGTTAAAAAAGAAAAAAGCAGACAAGGAGAACATTAGGGTATGGTAGGGACTAGGGCCAACTGGAGCACCCAAGGGGCCACCTCTCTACCCAACCATCATCAGCATGAGAGAATGCTGATCTTGCACTGCCTGATGGACTCAGTCTTCCCGTGTCTACATCTGTAAAATGGGCATAGTAATAATGCTTATCCCATTGACTTGAGATGCAGGTTTGAGTGGGTAAGTACAGTGCCTGGCACCGTAGCTGGCACACAGTTAAGTCGTAATTATTTGCATTCACAATTATCCTGGTGTCTGTCATTTTCTGCTGACACGAGAGACCAGCTTTTCTCCCACCATCAGCACAGTGAGAGGGGGATGTGCAGGCGTTGCTCTTGGTGGTTTGGGGGTCTTTGGAATTCCGGGACTGTCCAGTCACGGTCTGGATAGCGACTGTGCTCAGGACATGTTTTGATCCACACAGGAAGCAGAAGCGTGGCCGAATTGCCTGGAATCACGCCGTCCCAGAGACACACATTGGCAGAGAAGATTTGTCAGGCTCCGCTGGGCTGTGAGATGGAAGGGCTTGGGGAGACAGGAATCACGTGGTGCGGGGTGCAACCATGCCAGCAAGAGGAGGGGCTTGCTCTGTGAACTTAGATTTGGGATTGTGTTCAAGCACAGAAGAGGGAAAGGCAAGAGTGAGACGGGGGCAGAGGGGCGCAGAGCCGTCCATTCCCTGCACTCAGGAATCCTGCTGGGGCTGGGAGGAGGAGCTCCGGTCTCTAGCTCACTTTACAGATGTGGACGTGGGAAGACTGCCTCGCACGCCACACGCTAAATAGCCTTGGCTGGCCAGGAACTCACTGTGTCGACGGGACCGTCCTTGAACTCAGAAAGATCTGCCTGCCTCTGCCTCCACGCCTGGCTGGCTGGAATTCTTGGGCCTCCAGCTTGCATGCCCCAAGTGTCTGGATTCCAAGCACGCACCCCCGCAGCTGGTTTACGAGGTGCCCGGAATGGAACCCCGGGCTTCGTGCATGCCAGGCCAGCAGCCTGACTCTGAGATACCCCCAGCCTCGCAATGCTCTCAGGTGTCTCACAGTGGCACTGGTTGGGCCAGCCAGAGAGGGCTCGTATGGACCCCACTCTAGCCATCATCTTCTCACTCTGGGACTTTCTATCTCTTGAAGGGAACAGTGATTCGATTCCATCTGGACTTGCCTCTTTTCCTAGTCTGAAGCCATCTAGCTGCCACAAGACAGCTGCTGAGCCCAGGCTAGACCACCAACCTGCTGGTGGTGATGGCTCCACATTGCCTTGTGGCAGATGGTACATGTGGGGGTTGGGTCTCCCCAACTGATGGATCATTTAGGAGCTGAGACCTCTTCCTGGGGACACTGGCACTTCCTGGGATGAGGTCCGTGGAAGATGAGGTTGGCGGTTTGGGTGGCCACCCTGGGCCTGAGACCAGGCTGCCTTGGTCCAGCAGGGAGTAACAGCAGCAGGTGGTTCTGTCAGATTAGGCTGGCTTCCCTGGGCCTCAGTCTTCCCTCCTGCAGAATGGGTGTAGGGTAGCTATGATGACTACTCAGGCTGTAGGGCACTGTGGTCCAGCCCAGCCCTTAGCATGAAGTGGGGTAATCGGGCTCAGCTGGCAGAAGGGTACCTGGGGAGCTTTAGGAAGGCAGTGGGGAGGCAGCAGCTGTTGGGGTGGGAAGGGGGCCTCAGCTGACAGAACCCACTCAGGAGCCAATGGCTTTGTCCCCCATCAGGACCCAAACGGCAGGGAAACTGGTGGTGCTGAAGTCCATGTGCTTGCACTATGAGCCCTGGAGCTGGGGTGTGGGCCTGGGGTCCTGCCAGCCTTCCACTCTGGGAGTCCCCGTCCACTAGGACGGCTGGAGAAGCAAGGGCTCCAGGAAAATGGAGGGGGGAAGCCTGCTGCAGGGTCATTTGACCACCCAAGGGTCAGACAACCTTTGTCTAGACCCTGAAGCTGCTCTCCCGGGTTTGAATTCCTAGTTCTGTGACCTTGGGTGAGACTTGACCTCCCCACGCCTCAGTTTCCTCACCTATGAAGCAGAGATGGTGACAGCACTTCCTGGGCCTCCTCCTGAAGACGAGGGGCTTTGGGTCATGCCAGCTGGGCACTCAGCCCACTGCTGCCCCTGGTGTTGGCATCCGCACTGGATACAGGGCAAGGCTGTGGAGGCTGAGCCTCTGACTTCCTCATGCCTCAGTTTCCCCGCTTCTGAAAGGAGAGTTGTGTGGGGCGCAGCATGTGAAGCCACCATGACTGTGGCATCATTGCTTGGAGGGTTGACTGGCGTGGATATGTCAAGGGTGTGCTCTGGGGCAGAGCTGGGGTGGGCACTGGGCCCTCCTGGTACCACAGGAATCGGGGTGAGAGACAGAAGACCCTTGGAGGCCGGGAGCAGTTGCCGGGTGGAATGTTTGAAGATCCATACTCCGTCTCCAGTGAAGCCACAGGCTTCCTTGATTGTATCCTGGTAGAAGACAAATACTGCTCTTTGGGTGTCTCTAGCTGAGAGACACCAGTTCAAGGCCTGGCCTGGTCTTCTGATAATCCAAGCTTTAGCTCGGAATCTATGGAGCACAATGATAAGTCTATGTTTCTGGAATGCTGGAGGCTTATGGGGGGGGCATTTCGGGAAATGGCTGGAGGAGACCGTGACTCCAGCAGAGCCAGTTGCACCACCGGAGAGATTTACAATCGGAGACACAAACCCAAGTTTGTTCCTTAACTGCCACTCACTGACTGGGCGACTCCAGGCAATTTCCTCCACTTCCTGGAGCCCCAGGCCCTCCTTACTTGTACTAAAATATGGCTTGAGGGTTTATACTAATGTGGGTTCAAAATGAAATTCTATGCCAAGTGTCCAGCCCAAGGATGAAGTGACCAGAAGGGAGTGCACCCTGGGGCAAGGGTCATCAGAATAGAGGCACTCTCCTCCCCTCCGTCTTCCTCCCAGCCTGTGACCTGGGTGGTTCTCTGTTTGCCTCCTTGCTTGCTGCACAGCCAAACAGACCCACAGTGACACAGGGAGTTTCTTTCCCTTTCATCTGTACTTTTTGCCTCCTGGTCCCTGGTGCTCCGCTCAGTCCCCCCTTTCCTGTGATGTTCGCCATTCTAATTAAGTGGAAAAGGCTTTTACTCCATACAATTCTCCAGTTATGAATAATGATACTGGCTCATAAATGAAAATCGCTTTTCTATTTAAATTCTGTGGGTTTATTTTTTTCTGATTTAAAAAAAAAAAAGAAGGAAGTAGGAACCCAGGGCTCCTGGGTCATTTGCAAGTTATTCATTTTAAGCAGAGCCCTTAGCTAGCTCATTAATGGTGAGTGTGGGACCCCAGTTAAATGCAAGGATGTTAATTACCTTGCAGCTTCCATGGGGAGAGGAGGCTGGCTCCTGGACTAGGAGAGGCTTGGCGAGGGAGCAGGAGTCTCTTCTAGAAGCCACGAGGAACGGAAGCCTGGCCCAATGAGATCCCCTGGAAAACAAGTGTAGGGTCCCAAGGAGTAACACTGCGGCCATTTTCCCAGAACCTGAGGACTCTGGGGTGAGGTGAGGGGACAGGCTAGGGGCTTGAGTGTGGGGCCCCAAGGACGTAAGTGTGCATAATGAGGCATGTGCTAATTTTCCGAGAGATGTGTATTAATTCCATGACTTGGTCATTGCGTGTCTATAGCCTGTGGATATGTTCCACTATTGTGTGTCAAGGAGAAAGCCAGAGGAGCTGGGGAGCTGGCCCAGTGGGTAAAGCATCCGCCTGCTACTCAAGGTGGGGACCTGAGATCGGAGCCCAGCACCCATGGGCTCCTGCAACCCCAGCACTGAGGAGGCGGAGATAGGAGGACCCCTGACTGAGGAGGCGGAGACAGGAGGACCCCTGACTG